>NC_090933.1:914182272-914485303 GCF_040938575.1 Ambystoma mexicanum | reverse complement strand
CAGAGCTTTGCTAACTCACATGGGCCATGTATATTCTAATACGTTGTTCTAATAGCAATTTGTATATGCCTTATGAGATACGTATGTCGTTTGCACATTTTGCAGTCTGTGACTGCCGTCTTAAACCTATTGATTTGAGTTGATGATGCCACTATGGATGAGGTCATAATCATAAGGGCAGCCATCATGTCATCCCCTTCTATACAGCTGGAATAGACCAGGAAGTGTGCATATCACAACATAGAAAAATCATTTTGCTAAGGGTAAAAACAAGAATGGTGCTGTAGCACCTAGAAACTGCTGTTCGCACTTTAAGAGCTATATTTTGCACGTAAGCTGCTTATATTGCTGGCAAAAATAAAGTATGAAAATTTTGATCAATTGTTTCATAAGTACTTATACTGTCATTATGTAAATGTTGTGCAGGTACATACTTAAGCACCTACAATTATAAATGTAGGTGCTAAAAAAACATAAATTAATACATTAATTGAATAAGAAGCATTCAGATGAATACCTACCACTGATCATAGCCTCAATATATAAAGGCATAATTTTGGTATGGCCCAACGAACAATGGACTTCATGATCTTAAGCTTATGATCGCATGTGTAGATCGTCCAAAGTTTAAACTGGTGGTCTTTAAGTTACACCCATATAGGGGTGCCTTTTTTTCACCTACCGTGACATGTAAAGTCAGATCCTCTAGTGTCTAAGTGTGACGTGTGCTTACACTTGGACCTTGAGGTAAAATGCGGTACAATTTCAGTTGATTGGAAGCAGATTGTAGTTCACATAAAGGTGGATTCAGCAATATTTCAGAATCCTTGTACTCAGGATTAGCTGCCACTCTTCGCTTACGGTGTGCCAAAAAACATAGGGGCTAATTCATGGAATATTTGTGCCGAAAAAAACAGAATTTGTGCGTCATTCTGCCCGCAAATCCCTATTTAACAAATGGAGATTTGCGGGCAGAATGGCTCACAAATCCCTGTTTTTTGGTGCAAATAATTCCATGAATCAGCCCCATAGTTGTGATGCAAACAGAAATGAGTTCCAAATTTCTGCAACCTAACGGGATAGCCTTGTCCTCCTCTTCTTCTGCGTTCGATGGGGAGTTGTCGTAGGTCACCACGTGTATTCTTTAAACCAGGTTTGATCAGCTTCATGGCGCTGGATGCAGTGATCACTCATCATTTAGTGTTTAGCAAAGCACACGAGTGAAATTCCAAGTATGGCAAGTATCACAAGCAGCCAACTGGTCGGCGAGAATGTCAATGTTCTAATGAATGTTTCAAGGCCCTTTTTGATCACTTTAGTTGCCAACACGGTGACCGTAGAGAAAGCTGAATTTATGTCTGTGAGCTGGGAAGTGTCAATGAAGACTTGAATGGCTCCTTCCATTCTATCTTCAGAGGCTCAAACTGCTTAACCACTTTGGGGTGTGTTTTGATATAAGACTCCTCACTGCTACACACTTTTATGTGAATGTACTGCAGACATGCCAGATACAAACTCAGTTTTAGAAATTGTAGAGGCCTTAAATTGAGGCTTGGCCAGAGTAGGAATTTTAATTGTGATTGTATAGGGGGTTTAACTTGTGTGCTCACAGTGATATGGGTTGGTACCCCAACTACAACGTGACAGCATGAGGCATTGAAATGCACAAGATAAGAATCATTTGAAAAGTTATGTACCTGACAATGTAATGTCTCAATAAGTGTAACATGGAGCGTGCATTCAATGCTAATACGACAAGAATTCACTTGCATAGCTTGTGTGCACACTATTTGAGTAGAACCCTTGAAATCACGTAATGAATACAGTGTTTATTCTTGAAGGTCAAACGCATGTGTGTGAATATGGCATGACATAATGTGAGAAACCTGAAGGTGTTTCACCTGTTAGTCCCCGGGGATCTGTCATCCAGGTGGCCAGGACACGGCCATCGCTACTGGATCCAGTTCCTGGGGGTGGACTAGTGCGGACGGATCACCTACGTGGGGGGTCTTCGGGGAGTGGAAGTGGGACACCGAAGGGTGAGACGCAGTATCCCCTTCCTTATGACACCTTTTCCCTATCCTGCCCAGTAGGATACTTAGAAACTCTGCCTCCCACCCACCACTTTTCCAACATGAACACTTTCTCACAGCCTGTGCGTCAACGGACTAATACCCGAGCCGTTTACCTGACATGTCCCAACACAAGGGTCACATGAGTCAGGCCATAACCATTAACTTCACACACCTTAACTCCCTTTCCCTTCCCCATAGGGATAAAAGGCAGAACACAAGAGCACACTCCGAACAAGGCCAAACGCACGAGGAAGCAGCCATTCCAGGACAGCAGTTCAAACAGAGGAGAAAGCCAGCGAGACCTTAAAGGACGTCGAGGAGGCCGTTGCACTTGCCCTTTTCAACCCAGACCCGCGAAGCCTCAGATGAAAGAAACATAAGACCGGCAACTGCAGCTTGCAAATGATGTGATGGATGTCAGCGGTATATGGCACCCTCCAGCACTGCAGCCAAGGCGGGGAGGCGTGGTTGCCATCGTGGTACCGTCCTTGACTCCAGTGGCAAAGGAACCGCCAACGAGTTCAACACAGCCGGTCAGTCAGAAGAACTTGATAGTCGACCGGACTGTGTTAGGCTCAAGGTTGCAGTGGCAACATTAAGAAGATAAATAGACTAAATAGACAAAAAACTATTTTGTGAACAAACTTGGTACTAGCGAAAGAGTGGTCCGGGGTCACGTGGGCGCTTAGTCAAAGGTCTCTGGCTGGTACCCCTCTCCTGAGAAAATAGACTGTGTTGAACATTATAACTTATCAAAAGAAAACTACAAATACCAAGAGGCCACAGGGAAGGCCAGTATAAGGTGTTAAGGTGGTCATACAAGGGTCAAGCCAAATCCCTTGTACAATCGAAAGCCCTGTACACATTACAGAACTTTTTATATTGTGCAACAGTCGTTTGCGCCCGGCTGAGGGGAATGCCGTGTGAACTGTGATGGTATGAAGCCTGAGCTTGCCATAGGCTAATAGAGTGACCCAATGAGATGAAAACGCCCTTTGGAAGTCTCTGTTGAGATTGGCAAGTGCTCTGGTTGGTTTGAGCCCGACTGAGGGAGGCTGACTACTGAAAGATGGGTCGGAGCCTGGCTGAGTGGGATCGAAGGGTGAAGGGTAATCACCCGATGTAAAGGTTACCGAAGGAACTTTTGTTGTTTTGGCGTATCAGGCCCTCTGAAGCAAGAGACTTTGCCTGAGAAGAGACTTGGGCACAATAGGCCCTGATATTGAGAAAAGGAACTGTAAGCTCGTGCTGGAGAAGCCCAGGAGTGTGCTCTGCTCGAGAATCCATAACATACTGACTTATAATTTTGGGAACATTTCTTTCTTTTCTTGTGAACATTATCCTACATTCTTTTGTAGCATAGCGGTAAGGATTGGCAATAGTTTTTTTGATTATAGGCCCTTTCTTATTTCACTAGACTCCACTAGGACTGTATTATTATTATTTGATGGTCGTAGCTTGTTTCCATCTTAGATTTAGGTTTAGATTAGGCATTTATCTCACCCATTTTAAAGTTTAATAAACACCCTTGAACTGTGATCACTTGTGTCTCTTACTTTGATGCCATGCCTTCCTTACAATAGTCTTCCCTAACCCAAGTGTTATAAATCAAGTGTGCATTTCCCCATGAATGTAGTTCCTGACAAACCATGGAAGTTGTGGTTTTAAGGGGTATATTTAAAACACCATGTAAAATTCAAGCTGACACATCAGGTACCCAGGCAGGTGATGCCACAAATCTTCTTTTAAACACACTGGAAGGAATGTAGAGCCTGACATTGCCTGGCGTATTGCAACCGTAGACAAGTTAAGTGCATCTATCTGTTCTGGCCATGAAATCACATTTCAATCTGGAACTCCTCTACTTTAAGTGTCCAGAAAGTTTGTTACAACAGAAAGACTTACTGCTGCTTCTTGGTCGCTTCTAATAATAGTGGGGCGATTCTGGACCAATCTCACTACATCTATCATGACATCCCGTACCTTATAGATGCCGTGCTCTAGCGATTGATCATTAGAACCTCATGCATGGAATCCCTGCTGCACTGCCTCACTCTAAGTCTGCATGATTCGTATTATTGCTTGTGACCAAGTGTAAGTGTTACCTGTTATGGGCACATGCCCCTCCTCCCAAGGTATTCCAATGTCGGAGGAGGTGCAGATAGCTGACCTCCTGACACACTCACTCTGTGTTCGCCTCATAATAGCAGCTGTCTGCATGATAGCTGTCCAATTCTTTTCTTTTATAAAAGTATCTAAGGATTTCATCACCTCATTCAGGTGAGATTGTGAAAACGTTCTTTGACATATTTTACCTATGGATATGGCTTGAGTCAGTGAGGTTTTGTGGGACTTCCAAGCATTATATGGGCCCAAACTGGTCCCTGCTTCCTTTGTTTGCATTCTTTCGCTTGGACAGCCCACAATACAGCTCGGCCTGACACATAGTAATATCTTTTTTTTTTAAACTCTTTATTTCACATTTTCAACAAGTTACAATAAACAACAGAATGAACATCCTAGGTCATTGAATTGCAAAATACATAACAATGGAAAACAAAATAAAACAGTATTCCAAACCATAAATCTGTATTCCACCAAATGAAATATAAGACTAGCCTAAAACAAAGCCAGGTGCATCAAACAAATGACAACAGACAAGTAGGACCACATAAAACAACCACATAGACAACACAAACTCCCTCCCCATATATTAATGTTAATAGACCAATGCACTCCACTCCAGAACCTAATCTAGCATCATCCATAAAGGTCAACAAAGCTCCCCCACATTTCTTCATAAAGGGTTTCCTTGTTTTGTTTACAATACATAGTTTTCTCAAATCTGGCTAAAATCCTAAAATCTAAAATCCATTCCTCCACCATCAACTTCTTGCGTTTCTTCCAGACCCTCAACACCTGTTTAGCTGCCACCAACAAAACTTTGATTACCCCACACGAAATCACCCAACTCACATCCCGTCCACCCCTGTACAATAATAAGATGACCGCTAAGGGATTGCGTGGATAAACAATGTCCCAAATTTGATCAACCCTATCAATAACCTCCCTCCAAAAACTCACCACTCGTTCACAATACCATAACATATGTATCAAAATACCTTGTCCTTTCCCACAACCCCAACACCGATCATCACCAACTAATCCTAATTTACACATATGTACTGGGTCCAATATATTCTGCCCAATATCCTTTGATGTATATAGCGTAATTGCAAATCCACTTTGGCAGTCATTGGCACTCTCCAAATCTTTTCCCATTCTCTTGGCGTAAATTCTCTGCCCAACTCCTCTGTCCATGACAACCTCAGCTTGTCCGACAAATACAACCATTTTGCATAAACTCCATAAAAGTAGATACTTTTTGGAGTCCAATTTCCAAAATATTAAAATTCTCTGGTTTCTGCAAAAATGGAGCGCCCAACATGTCTCAGGACTATCAGATTGGAATGGCACTGCACAGTGTTCCCAGAAAGTGTATTTGGGCCACAGGATGGGCTTGCGCTTGTCACAAAACAGGCATTGTAATATCTCACATAACACACATGGGATCCCATATCATGGAGGTCTTTAACATCATCGAAGATAATCAAGCAAAACATTCTGCGCAAATGTCTGAAGCCTAGTTCTTGATGGTTCTCTATATGTTCTGGACACAGGGTCACTGGGTGCAAACAGAAAAAGTGCTAACTAGCAGAGTCTTGACTGGGCCATTGAATGTTTTAAACAATGGCATCCACGCATGACCCATAGTTAGGGGAAACATCTGCATCGAGACTGGAGTTCCTGGCTCCAGAAGCTCTTTCTTCTCTAAAGTGTGTGAAGAACTTAAAGCTTTTAGAACAACTTTTTTTGCTTACAGGTGGTGTGGAAACTATGCTAAAAAAAATGTCCAGAAGTCAGTGAGATGTGAAATATAGTGAGACTCAACCACAACAGAATAAAGTACACTGCCAACATGATGTAAACTCATTTCAGAAAGTCGGTCCAAAAGAATTACTTCATAGCTTTAGACACAAACACAGCTTTCTGCTTCCAAATGAGCAGTGCCTCAGTATTTTCCTAAATTGAGGTGCTGCAGTCACGTATGGCATAATCTGCATCATCTTGGATACCAATCATCATCATCTGCCGAATCTCCAACTCTTCAGGCTCCCCAACAGGAAGAGGGTGATTGCATGGAAACATTGCATTAACCATTTGGAGCAGGTTTCAGGTGATCCACCGAAATGTGCCTGGTACCTCTATTGGGTGGTATTGGGGGGAGCACAGCAGTTTTGGAGCCTTTCAGTCTGATAACTTGCACTGCCAATCTGTACGAGGGGCCAAATCGAGTCTTCTCATGGATCTTCTCCAGGACCCCATCTCTTGCCTTGAGAATAGTGTCAGGAGTGTCCTCAGCAGCTTCCACCTGGAATCCCACAGCAGCGTTGTTGCCAGCAGTTGTTATTCTATGGAGAGAGGACTTGGGAGAGTGTGTAGATCAGGCATAATTTTTTTTTTATCCCAAACAAGAGCTCAAATGTCATTGTATCCCTGCATAAAGACGGGTGTGGTCAATTATTTAAGCTAATTATTACTAGAGCCACATTGTCCACCCAGTAACCCCCCACAGAAAAGATGCATTTTGTTAGGCCCAACTTTATGGAGTGATTTGCCCTTTCTATTACACCATTGGTCTCTGAACAAAACAAATTAGATAAATGTAGTTCTAAATCCCAAGCCTCTAAGGCCTTTCACTGGGCCCACCCTGTGAAAATTCGACCATTATCAGCATGGAACGCCTCTGTTGCTGTCATGGCTACTACACCCAGGAGTGCCTGTATGACTGATTTGCAGACTGAACTCTTCTGAGGGATCATCCAGGTGAACCTTGTGCAAGAACCCACTATTACTAGATTATATTTGTACTTCTTTACTGCTGGTAGTGGACCTATGTGATCCTAGTATTGAATCTCAAAAGGAGAGTTTCCCTCTCTTAACAGAGCCTCCTTTGGCTTTTTACTGTGAGCCATAGTTGTCTCATGTGTCACAGTTTCCTTTAACCTATTGCCTCATATCTGGTCACCAATACCTATCAAGAAGCTGTGTGGTTGCAGTAACCCCACAATGGGTCCAGCATGAGTGGTAACTGTTAGCTTGTCTGTGCCTGCTTCATTGGGGTTTCATTGTTGAATGGGATCTCCCTTCGTCATAGGCATTGTGAATAGTGCTTTGTTATTCTCTAGGTCATAATTATAATTACATGGTAACCCTTTTGGCCTGGGTAGGATACCCAAACATGCTTCTTTAATTGACTCATCGATTGCAGTAGCTGAACGAGTTATGGCTGCTACTGTTTTTCTCACCATTTGCCCTTTGGCATATTTGTCTGCCAATGCAGTGCCAATGCTATGAACATGCCCTTGTGTATGTGTTCTTGTGTGCATCACCCATGATAAAGGGTGAGTCTTCTTAAGGTCCCAAACTTTTTTCCAGAGCTGCCTTGAAGAGACAGTGTTATGCCTGTTGTCTCTGAAATCATTCTGAGTCCACAAATGTAAATCAGTTCTATGAACCCTGGCAATGTAATCTGAATCTGAGACTACTAATGTATGGAAAGGAACATTTAAATTGTGTATTTTGATAAATGGCAAAAGGTTCATTTTATTGTATAACCATATAAAGCCTGTAAATAAAAATAAATACATAAAGAAATGTATGCTTTTGTGAGTCTGCTTGGTGAAGCACAAGCAACAACCCATGTTTTTCAGCTGTCTAAGCTGACATGTCACCTAGGTGTTTTGTTGCAATGTCAGAATGTATAAAAATTGTATCATGTGTGAAATGTTCTGTGATCGCTGCACATGCAGCTGAATATTTTGAACGAGTTTCAACAGCTGGTACTGCTGATACAGCACAATACATTACTTGATGAAAGTTAAATAATGGGATTTCATGTAACATGTAGCTCTGTAACCATTTTTCATGTCAAATCACTCATTTTTTAAAATTCTGCTTTATAATGATATTTTATATCTGGGGCATGCTGAGTCACTGCCCACTGTACCTATCTACTGTGTAACATCAATAATGCATCCCTTTCTTCAAGCTTGAATGATTTCTGCAATCACTCCTTTGTCACTGGCTCGTTCCCGCTACTCCTCAAGCACTTCCTTGTGCACCCCTCCTCAAAAATCCTTCTGCTGACCCCTCCTGCCCGGCTAACTACTGCCCTATCTCCATTGCCCCCTTCCTGGACAAACTCTTTGAGAAACGGGTCATCTCCCAGCGGATCCACCACACTGAATCTGTTGATTGTCTCCACGACCACCAGTCTGGCTTCAGAGCAGCCAGAGGCACGGAAACTGCTCTCCTGAACACCAGTGAAGACTTGCTCTCAAATCTCGATTCCAACTCTCCTTCCATTCTCATCCTTCTTGGTTTTCCCTCTACCTTTGATATGGTCAATCATTCCACCCTTATAAATCGGCTCTGTGATACCCTTGGCATCACGGACCTGCACTGGACTGGGTGACCTCCTTTCTCTCAGACCAACCATCCCAGATTCAACAGGGCCCTTTCCTCTTCTCCATCATACTCTTCACCTGCAGCGTCCCTCAGGGCACTATCCTCTCGCTGTGGCTCTTCGAACATCTACCTTGACCCTCTAGCCCATTTGATCAGTGCCTTCTCTCCTCACTTAAGTTTTTGCGGACGGCACACAGCTCTCCTTCAAGCTTCCTTCCACTGCCTCCTCTTCTTCCTCTCTCATTCCTGAAGGTCTGACTGCCAATCAGACATGGTGTGCTGCTAACAATCTCTGCCTTAATGCCAGTAAGACTGAGATCCTTCTCATTGGGACCCCAGCTCACCAACTCTCTGGCCGCCTTCTATGGGCCCCTCCCCACACTTTCAGCTGCACCTCCTCGGAGTTCTCCCTTTCATCACCTTCCTTCAGAAACTCAATATCTCCAGCGCCATGGTCCTCTCTAAGATGGCCTACTGCAACAGCCTCTTCCTCAATCTGCTAAAATCCTTCCTTCGCCCCTTCAACTAATCCAGAATAGGACTGCGAGTTTTATCCTTGGCCTCAAGCCCAGGGACTGCATCTGTCCAGCACTAGAATCTCTCCACTGGCTCCCAGGTTGCTGCGAGAATCAAGTTCAAGATCCTCTGCTTCAACCACAAGGCTTTCTGGGGCCTGGGACCCTGCCACATCTAACTCTCTCTGCCTAAATACCTCCCTGCTAGAGCCTTTCGGTCTTCTCGCTCCAACTCTCTGCAGATCAGACACTCTGTCCAAGCACAGAGTGGGGGGTAGATCCCTCTCTTCTGCAGGATCCTCCCTCTGGAATGGCCTACCAACCCCCTCAGACTTGAGCCAGATCTCCTTAGCTCTGGAAGCTTCTCAAGACCCTATTTTTCTGTTCTTCCTTCCCTCTCCCCCACCTCTGCTAAAGTCCTCCTGTGCTGCATTGATTGGCGGCCTGGTTCCTTCTGATTCATACAGGGACCAGGCCCTCCTCGCCCAGTCTCCCCCAGCACTTTGGTCTCCTGCTGCCCCCTCTCCTCCCCTTTACCTGTACTTGCCCTACAAGCCCCCCCTTCACCAGCCTGGCTGGGCATGCACCCATATTGAGCCCATCCAGCCCTGTCCTCACACTTAGCATGTGGACCTTCATTCCCTGCACTCACTGCATTCCCCTGGCACTTGTCTACCTGTATTAGCAATCGCCTAGCCCAGGGGCCATCCTTCCCTCCTTCCTCTCACCCCCACCCCCAGCGCTTGCATGCTTTCCACTCAGACTGGCACTTCATTGTCCTACTTAGAGCATTCCGCTCAGACACTCCCCATGTCCCCCTCCTTATTTGTCTTGTTTGCTGTATAGGCACATTATAAATACCCAATAAATACATACATAATGCTCTTGTATTAGCCACGCTAGAGGGGGGGGCAGTCTCAAGTTGAACTAAAGGTGTGCTTATGTGCATTGTTCTACTCATTGTTCTCTTTCTGAATAGTGATTTGAACTGCCGTGAGAATGTTTTCCTCCAGTGTAATTCTCAATTCAGGAGTGGAATATAAATGTGATTTATAAGCAATTGGTTTAGTCTCCCCTAAATTACAAACAGTGTACATAAATGCATTATCACCTGCCATCAAATGTATATCTAGATCCTCGTCTGTGTTTCTGTCTTGCAAAGGACCAATTTGTGTCATCAGTGATTAGAAATGGTGCAAAATGGTTGTGAGCTATGGCAACCAGTGAGCTGCTTTGAAATTTGGTTTTATCAAAGCCTACAACGGTTTCACTAGCTCAGCAAAATTGGACACATAAGATCTGCCAAAATGTAAAAGACCTAAAATGGCCTGCAATGTTTAAAGGAGTGTTAGGTGGGCGTATTCTGGCACACTTCTCAAGAAAATCAAGTGACAGGCCTCTGCCCTCATCCTTGAGAGTGAGACCCAGGAAGGTGACCTCACGGTGTGCTATTTTACATTTCTTGAAGTTAAATAAATACCATTTGACACTCAACGTGTGAATGATTAAATCCACTTGCTGCAAGTGTTGATGCAAGTCTTCATGAGTGACATAAATGGTCATCTATGTATTGCCAGCAGTTATGAATTTCTGCTAACAGACTATGGGCCTCATTACGACCCTGGCGGTAAGGGGTTAACGCCAGCGTTAGCTGCGCCGACCCCTTACCGCCAATTACGAGGTCCCTTAGCGCCATGGCGCTTTTAACACCTGCTTTTAGCAGGTGTTAAAATCCATGGCGCTAAGGGACCATGGAGTTAATTACGCCACCGTAATTTACGGTGGCGTAATTAACGCCTTCCCCACTCCCATCATGCCCTATGGGGCAAAAATGGGAATGGGGAAGGGTAAATGGGGATTGGGGACTTACCGCCCCGCCAAGGTCGGAATGGGGCGGTAAGTCCGCCAACCACCATGGCGTAAACGTAGTTTACGCCATGGTGGTAAAGTCACGGCCCAGGCGGTAACTTACCGCCTGGGTCGTAATGAGGCCCTATGTATTCTGCTTGAGAAGGTGCTGGGACTATTCTTATACCATTGCATAATTCTTTTGAACACAATATGACTCCCCTTAAACGTGAATGCAGTGTATCCGGCTTTCCTCACTTAGAGGCTGTTTAAAATATTCTTTATCTAGATCAAGGTTTGTTTTGTATTTGCATATGCGCAGGTTTATAAAGCCCGAACTATTCTGATTTTGGACTGCCTCGGTATTAGAATGTGCATTCAAAACGCAGTTATCTAAGACGAAACAATAAATTCCATTTGGCTTGGAAATACGCAAAATCAGAGTATTATGTGGGCTTGCTTTATAATTGCGACTTGTTTAATTAATTGGTCCACTATGGTTTGTATGTGCGCCATTGCTTGTTGCTTAATGGAATACCGTCCCTGCGATGGGCATGGTGTCAGCACAGCGATGACGTGCTCTGGATATTTCAGGTCATGTTCCACATGATTTTTAAAAGGTTTCACTGCTCCCAATGCTGCCCATTCTGGTGTATACATGTGTACTATGTCCTCACTCCATTAGAAAAGGCAGGTATCATTACTTCTTCACCACTAGGTGCTTGTCTCACATAGAAAGGTGGCCAATCCTGGGGGACCAAAACAATGCTTCAATCTCTTTGGGATTTTCAACTTCCAGCTGAATGGTTACAAAATGCACATAATTATTAGTTAACGTTTGCCCAGTGGGTGTAGTTATATGTGCAATTTTATGTGCCTTGATGTGCTCCAACAATGCCTGTGACTGCATTAAAATATAGAAATGTCAGACCCAGAATCTAAGAGGACTTCTATCCGGTCAGTGTGATGCTTTGTCTTGGGAATGGTACGATGAGTGCGTAGACTCTGCATTTTGTTGAATTTGAAGGGCTGCAGGATGCTTCCTTTCAACTTCCCCTCAAACTCAGAGTGGTCTGTCGTCTTTGTCTGTGGGGAATGCAAAGAGCCCTCATCAGTACCATATTTATGTGTACTTCTCATTTGTTTTCTATCTCTGAAATCATAGTCTGTTTGTCTAAAATGGGGCTGCCCTCTAGGCTTATCCCAAGGTCTCCTGCCCCTGTGAGTGCCTGGCCATTGAGGGGCATACCTGTCTCCTGTAACTTTCTCATTATTTGGTTCATGCTCTAGCTATTTTCCTTCCTTTGTTGGAGGAAGCTGATGGCAGTGTGTTCTACCCCCTCTTTTCTTTTGAAGAGATCCACTACCTCTTGAGGGTTTCCAATGTTGATGTACCTCTTTGTATTTCTTACTATCATTGTTAGTCTTTTTCTGCACCTCTGCAGTCCTCCTAGTAATTAATAAGTGGATGTCACTATGTTCCCAAATGGCCCCCTTTTGTCTTGCTAATTTTTAGGGACAGCTATAAACTTTTAATCTTGCAGGCAGGCTTTCATCTTAATAAAAGTAGAATTATGCTCCCAACCATGTTCTAATTATTAGATACTATGGACAAGCCTAGATTCATGGTGGCAGCATCCCCCGTGCTCCCATAATGTCTCCTAATATTGACTCTAAGGATGTGATGAATGGACTGCCTAGAAGCTGCAAGTACAGCCAGCAGAGTGCTTGCAGCCGGAGGGAAGAACAATGGCTAAAGCCCTGTGTCTTTGTGAATAGGCAGCCTGCAGCTTTCCGAGGTTCTCTGAATACAATTTGGGTATGTCCTCATTTTTGGAAGGGCAAGACACTGTTAGGATTCTTAATTCAGGAACTGCACCCTCCCTGTCTATCCTTGTGGTTGCTGAGCAGGTGTTATTCCATTCTGCACAGCATAATGTAATGAAGGTTTCGTGCAGTGCCAAAATGTGCTGTCAGGAGATCATAGTCTGCTTGCAAAAAGGGCCCTCTACGATTTGGATGGAAGTGGAATACGAATTCTAGTGTCAGTTTTGGTGTAGCTAAATGTCCATGCCTGGCATTAGTTTCTGGGTTGACTAGATTCCCACTAAACCAGTTTATATGATTTATATGAGTTAAAGTCGATTAAGGAAACAGATATGTATTGTATTGAAATAGTCATTTATACTGCACCTTTTCCCATTTGTATGGCCTCAAATTTGTTTGTGGTAGGAACTCCTTCAGGGACATAAGTCCAGGTATGGGAACATTCTCAGAAAAGGCTTAAAGTGCGTTTGTGCATTTGCCAAGATTAGGAATGATGTGGGCTGGCTAGGTTCCGGTTAGCAACCCAAGAGGTCAGGCATGTGGATGGGTGCTGAGGGAGGTCATGACACAGCGCTAGTGTAGGAGACTGGATATGTGACCAGCTGACCGAACATTGTTGAAGGTTGTTGCTGCATTCTAATGGCAGAGGTGTTGAGGCAGGTCTGGGCGATATTGGATAGTGTTTGTCTCATTTTATTAGGAGAGTGGCATACACATTATTGATTCTATTGGCTGGCGTTTATTTTAATAAATGAATAATGTTTCGGCTGGTAATCCTCCTAATTGTGTGATTACAATGATAAAGTTTGTATTTGGAGCCTCACAATTCGAAAATCTAAGCCAGTCAAACAAGGCTGTTCTGCAATAGATGAACATTTGGAATTCCTGAGGATGAGGTATCTTCTGTACTCACTCACTAACCTCCTTTTAAAAAAGCTTTTTGGAAAAGAAATATTGCATGGTCCATTTACCGTACTGCTGCATGAGGTTAAATATTAGCAATTACTGTCATCTCTCTCAAAGGGGTCCCATCTGCGAGGGTGCCACCTGTCTTGATTTCCTATTTATATAGGAGCGACCAGAAGTCATGGATCTCCACCTTGCGCTATGAGGCTGTGATTAATGACTCCTGGTCATCAGTCGTTATTGCTGCCTAAACCAAATCACGCAAGATGCTAGCGCTTTGCCTCTTAGAGCTTGATGCATTGTGCCTTTTGCATGACTAAAACACAAAAAGCCAGGGAATTTTATTGAGTTTGAAAAGAAGCTGTGATCACCAGGGGGAGTGATGTGGCGTTCCCCCATTGGCCAATTACGGTTCCATACGAGCCAGTATGGCTCGGAAAACCAATTGTGGCCTGGAAACTGGCCAATGAAAGGGGGCCACATGCTCCCTCAAGAGCTATCAGTGAGGCGCTCCCAAGATGAGAGGGAAAGCCACTCTTACAGCTGTGCTGCAGGCAGGGTTCTAAGCGTGGCGCTCCCTGTCATCATGGGAGCACTCCCGTGATGAGAGGGAGCACCACACTGAGAGAGGCCCATCGGGAGCAGGGCTCTCAGCACAGTGTTGCCCTCATTAAAGTGAGTGCCATTCAGACAGCCCCACTGTGGGCAAGGCTCTCAGAGTGGAGATCCCTCTTATCATGGGGAGTGCCGTGTTATTATAGTTCTTATAATTGTTTTTTTATAACGCACTTAATACTAAACATTAGTTTCTAAGCATGGGATCGGGATTCGAACCTGTATTGTGCTGCGTTGTCTTGCTTCTAAAGACAAACGTATTGCCCCAGAGATATTCCCCTCACCAAGGGAGCCCCACCTCTCACCTGGACCGCACTCGAAAGATGCAGCCCCGGCAAAGTGAATCCCTGGTCCCCCTCCCCTTCCTTCTTACTTTACGATGGGGGATGGAACCATCCACCCCCTTACTGAATCTCCTGTCGGCCGCAACTGGCAGGCGTGCCTGGCTTCTCCCACCCCTGCCACTTGCTCATCTTGCTTGGCCACACCTAGTACATGCGGCCGGCTTCAATTTTCACACTGTATGTGGTTACTGGGATCTAGTCAGTTCTCAGTAACCACTCCAAGCGGATTGTTTTTTTTTACTTCCCTCTCCCCTCACCCTTAAGTGTCATAATGGCTTTTTTGACCACCCCCTCTGGCCGTTCTGGGAGTTATGGCCTGTGAACCCCGTTAAACATCTTTAAGTCAGTCTTCATGGCACATAACTCCCAGTAGACCCTTGGGCTATATCTCTAAAGCTTAATTATAGAACACACAATGTTCTCCTCCTTTATAACGTTACTCACTTTCTTACAAGTAACCTCCTTTCACTATATTACACTACCCTGACTTAGGGGGAAATGAACACAGTAGGAGTTGTGTTCTATCCTTTGTGCCTCCCTTTACTCTGCTTGTTTTTCTCTTTTCTCAGTTAACTGATTAAATGGCTCCAGAACTTGCATGACACTTTGAGGAGTTTGTGCAGGATGCTGTATGATTTTGCCTTCCTAACCCTGCTTTATTGAGGTGTTCAAGTTGTTTCCAAGTGCCAAAGAAGAGGGGCTAATTTTGGGACCTTTATGTGATGTGGCCTTTTGGGATTGGCTGTTGTGACTCTTTGAGGAGTCTCTGTTAAGGATGTCTCTTCCAAAATGGTATTGCTTCATATGAAAACGTTTTTTGGAAGGTTATTTTTTCTTTGCTGCTGGACGAATAATTAAAGAATATTTAATAGCATCTAAACGCACCCACTCACGATAGGGAGGGGATTAGTCATTGTTCCAGGTACTCACTACCAAACCCATCTATAAACAGATATTCATAAGCTTACTCTGAGCCTCCCAGCTCTAATCGCAATGTTTTACCTCTAGTCCCAAGAGTAGTCTTTTGCCTAAAATATCTGACTCTTGCACATTTAGCGCCCTTATGAATGTTATTGTCTCCCATAACTCCCTCTTATGCCTCGCTTCCACCACCACGTACATAGTTAAATGATTGATCCTTTACTGCTTTTGTTTGAAGCTGGAGTCTGAGAGCAGAGGGTTAGTGGAGCCAGTCTGAAATCACATGCTAACTGATCTTCGTCATGCCGCTTTATTTCCTGGTGACTCACATACATCTACCTTAACCAGTTGCACACAGAGGCTGGTTCACTGGTACAGAGCATTCTACGAATAATTTAACTGAGAGTGTCAAACTGTTTTGTGTCATGTTGTGATACACATCTGCGAACTCCCTCGAGTTTTTACCTTAAACACATGTTCTAATGGCCTTGCGCATTTCAGAGGGAAAGAAGAATGCTGAGTACATGTGGGGTGGCTGGGAGGGATGAGGAGAGGGGATTTAGTAATGTGCATGTTTGCTCTTTCTCCACATGTGTCTGCAATAACGGAAGCCTAAACGGTCCGGATATCAATGATGCGCACTGTGTGCGTGCCTTCTTCTGTGAGACCCGAATGTGGTGTAGTGATTCAGAACAAATTAAGCTAATGCGGAGTGGCGTGAAAATGGAGTGCGGTGTGCGTTGTGTGAACGTGAACACAAAATTACTCAAGAATTCCTGTTCGCTGTTCTATTTATTTTCTCTTTTGGGACTTAGTAATTATTCTTTTGCCATCAGGTTCCCATCAGGAAGAACCACACTTAGCCCACAGTCATGTTCTAGCTTTCCCACAGAAAGTCTGCCCATGCAGCTGCTACGTGGTTGAATATTGCTTATGCGGGGCTAATACACGTGCAGCTCCTCCTCACAAGCTTTATAATGCAAAGCGACTCCCTACCAACCACACCAGCAGCGGAATGTGCCCTGATGTGCTCTGCTGTGACATCATATCAACTCACCGCCAAAGTGATTGGGGCCCATTTTGAGCTGGGCTTACCGTTAACTGAGAGTATAAATCAATTAACGGTACACCACATTTTACTCAATGTGTATGGCAGAGACGAGTGTCGGAATGCAACTTGCGTTTCCACAGCTCCTCTCCACCATACAAATACTCCAGAGTGTGCACCGGCATGCATTTTCATGAGGTGCACATGCGACTCTTATGGAATCTGCCAGTTTTTTGCATACATGGTAGGCAGCATTTACTCAATTTGCGTAGTAGAGTGCAATAGGGGAGGGCAGGGGTAGCACACGTGCTTGTGTGCCGCCTATTGCCCTCCCCTATGTACTCTGCCGTGCAAATTATGAAAATGTAGTGGTGCAGACCTGGCTGCCCCAGATTGCAAACGTACCAGACCTCGTCCGCCAAATTACGAGGAGCGTCAAAATGAGCCCCATTGTGTGCTGTTATGGAATATGCAATCAAGACAGCAGAAAATGGCTTCTGTCATTGGCTTACCTCCTTCAGCAACACCCACCTCTCATGACTTCTTCACCACAGTAGCATTGGCATCTCATTAGAGAGGACAGCTCTCAATGGCCCTAGCAACAGCTGAAATTGGGCTCTATTTAAGAATAACTGGAATTGACCTGCCTGCAGCAGCAGAATCGCCAACAAAACAGAATATTTGTAAAGGGGTAGGTATCAACAAGTGTAAAGTTGCCTCCTTGGGTTTCTGAGTAACGTCAATGACAACTCGGGCATCGCTCTCGCTGTCTATGAAGTCACATGATTGCCCATTTTTACCTTTCTAACTTTAATTCAATTTAGTTTGCCAGTTCGGAGGCATTAGAATGGTTTGGTTTGAGGACCTCAAGCATCACTTCCCGTGTGCTTTAGTACATTAACATAAAATATATTTACATTCACAGAGCATTTTGCACTTCTGTTTACATATGCGCTTGGTGTAATTCCTGTCTCCTTTTGGATTTGAAACAAAATATGCACTACTGCATTGCAGATACAGAAGGGACACATCTTCATGAGGGTAAAGTTATTTCCTCGGGCGCACGAGCTTAGTCATATGGGGATGCCCTGCTGACCAGAACGTACACCAGCCCAGCCTATTTGCTTGACTGCTGCGGCATTGTATATGCTAACACTTCGTTTACACTCAGATTACCCCTGTATTTGCCCCAGCCTTTATCATTACTGTATGTTACTGACTTTTGTGTGTTCAACGTATGCAAGAACAATGAGGGACATGGCGATCATATTAACTGTGTCCTTTATTGTAATTTCCTTCTCTCCTTGCCTCACACTTATTTATTTATTTATTGCACGCTGAAGCCCAAAGGCATCAGGACACACATATTGAACACATCACAACAGGTTAGAGGAAACTTTCAATTTAAACAAGATGGTTTTCAGAAATTTTTGGAAGATGAACAGGTTATCTTCCTTTCGTAATTCAACTGGAAATTTATTCCAGGCTGTTACCGCCCGAACAGGGAACGAACGACCAAACTCCCACCCACCTCACATGTCTGACTCCAGGGCAAGTCATGTACATAATATTGCATAACCGCATGAAACTTGCCTTATTATGTGGGACAAGACCCTCTTTAAGATAAGAGGGGGCAGACCCATAAAGGCCTTAATGGGTCAGAGTGTTCATTTTAAAACAAATTCTAGCTGCAACGGGCAGCCAATGAAGTTCTCTCCTATAAACGTAGATATGTTCTCTTTTTGGCACACTCTTCATAATGAAGACTACATCGTTCTGTAGGGTTTGGAGCCTATCAATGCAGTTTCTGCTGGCACAACTCAAGAGGGCATTTCCGTAGTCGAATCTCAGCATAATAGTGGCCCTCATTAGGTTTTCAAAGCTTTTGGAAGATACGTAAGGTTTGGCCAACCGGAGGAGCCTCCGATTATATTTTGACTTTTTAATGGTGCTATCGACCTGGGCTACTGTGCCAAGCGAGGACTCAAAAATAACCCCAAGCATTTTAACTTTGTCCAGCATCTTAATGTCATGATCTTCTATAAGAAAGCTTGAGTACTGAAGGTCTAATTTGGTCCTTGCTTGTGGAGAGCCAAATATAAGGAGCTCTGTTTTTGAGTTGTTAAGACATGGTCAGTTTGCTGACCTGCAGACTTGTATGGTCTTATAAATGTTACATATCTTGTTCACATTGCTAGTGCAGTTACCACTCAATTCGATGACTGTTACCACTCAATTCGATTGGGTGTCGTCAGCGTAGTTTGTAAACTGGATTCCCATGTTGTCAAGCAGATCACACAAAGGTCGAATATTAACATTAAAAAGTGCAGGTGAAAGCCATGCGCCCTGGGGAACTCTGCAAGTAATTAGTGCCAGGTCGAAGACAGCATTGCCCCAACACATTTTGGACTTTCTGATAGCAAGAAAGGAGCTGACCCATTCAATGGCTTCTCTGGCAAAGCTTCCTATATCAGAGAGAAATTCCAGGAGCTTTTCGTGATCAAGAAAATCAAATACTGCTGATAAGGTGAGGCACATCAGCAGCCCCATCTTACTCCTGTCGACAACACTCAACATTTGGGTCTGAAGGTCCAGCAGTGCGCTTTCAGTACCGTAAATGGATCAAATGCCTTACTGCTTTGGATGCAATATGTTCGATTGATCCAAATGTGCCTGAAATTGCATTGTGGCAATCTTGTTCACAATTTTTAATAAAAAAGGAACATTAGATATTGGTCTCAGGTTACTAAATACGTTTAGATCTTGACCAGAATTTTTGAGTAAAGAAGTAACTACAAAGTTCTTAACAATAGCTGGAACGATGTTGTGGCTAAAGTTGCATTAGTAAAGCGTGAGAGAAAGGGAGCAAAAAGTTTAACATTATTTGAAATAATTTTTGGTGAAATTACAATTCCATGGCAGGTTGTGGGGTACATTTTTTTTAAAAGCACTCTCCATTTCAAGTATAGAAATAGAACTAAACTTAAAAGCAGATTGGGATGTATTTCTCAAAGTCTCTTATACATTAGGCTGAATATGAAGACCCGTGCTGCTATCGATCTTAGCGTGGGCTAATTTAATTTTAGTATTAAAAACCTTTTGGACCTCGATACAATCCTCTTTAGTGGGCACAAATGATTGCGCTTGTGAGTGGGGTTTCTCCAATTTTTTGAGAATTTCGAAATGTTTTTGTGAATTGTTTTTCCGGACTTCTCAATTTGGGTATCAAAATAGTGCTTCTTGGCCTGGTATATCTCTCTTCGGTAGGTCTTCTAAAGATTTCCATGTCATCTTATTTTGCTCTGTTTTATTTTTTTCCCAAATTCGCTCTGCTCATCTTTTATCCTGTTTTAACTCAGTCAGAGCTAACGTGAACCAAGTGTGATGGTTTGATCTTTCTCAGATTGTCTTCAGCTTCATAGGGGCCACTCGGCCTGGTAGTTCAGTCAAATATTTTTCGTAACAAGTGGCTAAAACATGGGGAAGATCAGAATCTGAAGTAGAGCTCATGAGTCTATGCATACAATCTCCCAGATCAACTGGCAGCACTTTGTTTACATTTCTATTAACATTTTTTAATGCATTCGTTTTCTGTGCTGCCTTTTCAGGTAGGGTAAGTTGGACATTAACCAAGTAGTGGTCAGACCAGATGCAGGGGTTAATACCCATAGGACTGAGTCATTCCTCTTGATGCCATCACCCCTTGCCTATTATAGCCCTGACTCCTCCCATTTTAACGTAAAAGTAACATAGGACATGACAACCTCCCTTCCAGTCTTAGAAAGGCAAACCCAACTCAGTTTATTTCCTTGATCCACCTGAGAGAACTCTTGACCACTCTTTGGGAACAATGCCCTGGCAGTACAGTCATTACATTATCAGTTGGTGCTTGAATCCCAGGTGTGTAGTCCTTGTCTGACAATCCACTGTCTCCCGAATATCCTCCTTCTGTACTCTGAAACGGTACAGAAGGAGGAGACTGACACAAAGAGTCTAACATTGTGTGTCAAATCCCATCTCTGTCCCTTACACTACAAATTCAAGTCGTAACAACTGAAAGTTCCATTCCCAAGATAATGACTCCCTTCTCCTGGTATGAGGTTCCAAAAAGTCACAAATCAAACAAGGGGTTTCTTCTTCCAGCCAAAAACCAGGGGGAATGACTTCCTTCACCTGGTTGAAAATCCCCAAATTATAGTTCACAAAACTAACCAGGTGGAATGCCTTCCTCCCTCTGGCTGAAAGGCCATTGTTTAGTTCACCACTGTAACCAAGGGGAATGATTGGTATGACTTATCACGATCACCAAGTCCAGCGGGAATGACTCCCTTCCCCTGGAGCTTCTTTTTCTTCTTCTCTTCTTTGCACTTGAGCTACCTGGCTCACTCCTCTGGTCAGAGGATTATTTAGTTTTTGGACCACAACCCTTGGTTCTCTTCTTTTACCCAGCCCCCTTGGTTCACTGTCCTGCCAAAGATTGCCACAATGAAGATAACTCAAAATGCTTCTTTTTGGGGTCCACCAACCGTGTTCTCTTCCTTCACCCAGCCCGTTTATTTCACTCTCCTGCCAAGGACTGTCATGAGGAAGATGACTCAAAAAGTTGCTTCTTTTTGGGGTCCCCGACCCCGGTTCTCTTCTTTCACACGGCCTGCGTGGTTCAGTCTTCTGCCAAGGACAGCCACGAGGAAGATGACTCGTAATGCGACTTCTCAGGGTCTTTCCGACCATTCACTGGTGGTCAGTGGGATTTACTTGACCACTCCAATGAGGAAGCGTTCCTCTTAATTCTTTTGTCAGTTTCTCAGGGTCCCAGACCCTTCTTTGTCTTGTACTCAGCCCAGCGGCCCTTGTGGCATGCTCTGGAGACCCTTGTGCACTCCTTGCATCCCCCGCTCATACCTCCCGTTACCTTCAGCGACCTTGGCGTATGGCGGTGGCACTTCTCAGAACTGCAGCTAGCCTTCTGCCTCCTTCCTCCAGTCATCTGCTTTGGGGGCTGTCTGATCCCCTCGATTTGGCTCCCTGCAGTATTGGTACTAGGTTGGAACAATGTGGTCCCCCTTCTCACGTGTTCATACCACTGCCTCGCCTGTTTGTTGCTGGACCCGTCGACTTTGGATCTTGGAGGGCCCATTTCCGCTTCCCACCGGCGTTCTCTGCTCTCCGGTCTTCGTCACGCAACTATTCCCATGTCTAACCTCTTCCATGCCTGCTGTATACTCCAGGGCTGCTTGACAATGTCTGTTGTCTATTTTTATACAATGTTGCCAGGCTGGTTGGGGCTCATTGTATAAGTCCTTCCTCTCTTTCACAGGATCCATGTTCATAACTCTGCATGTCCAACCCGTCCCAGTACCTGTATTACTTCGGTTCCCGTAGTTCTTCTTCGTCTTAGTGTTTTCAAGGATGCTCAGGTTTTCTACCTTGCAACAATACATTGATCTGCTGTCTAGAAAGAGGTTAGTAGAAGGTAGAGGTGCCAGAATGTGGGGGTCTGTGACTTTCTTATAAGGGCTGTACACTATATGTTTGTCCTTGTCCCCAGAGATTCTCCTGCTGTGTACCACCCCCAGGAGGACTATCAAGTAGCGGCCTCCCCTCCCCCTCGAGTAGAAGTAATGACATCTATGGAATCGTCACAACTTCACACATCAGAGGTATTTCCATCAAGGTAATTTGCTTTCCTAAATAAAGAAGACTTTCGGGTCTTTTGTTTTCCTAATCTTTTCAGCTGTGATCATGGACCCTTTCATGTCTGTAATAGCCATGGGCTCAGGGTCAAATTGAGGTATTGCCTTTTGAGTCATGGGCTGTCACACCGGGACACCATCCCTAACAACAAGCTCTGACTTTCTAGTTTTCTCCCTGGTATGCATACCTCTTCATGTTTTCGTTATGCAGCATGTCTCTTTGTTGTAGACACAGAGTTTTCAGAAAGCATTTGCTCACTTTTCTTCCAAACGTTAATTCTTATGGACACTGCTATGTTGTGCTGTGAAGAGTATTACGATAATCCCTTGAACGCTGACAAAGCACCTTTCGATTTGATCTCCTTGTCATGTAGCAGGTTTGTATTGACCTTTGTATGTTTTCCATGAGTCGCTCCACTGCACTATTTGCTTGAGGTTATAGTAGCATCACTCGACGATGTTAAAATCCAAATATTCCACAATCACAAGTCTTGATCTCTAAATGGCGGACCATTGCCACACTCAGCCATCTTTGGGACCCCAGAGGCTGCAGAGATCTTATCCAGTGCGGGTATCACTGAAAGCTGATATGGATGAGATGAGCGATATTGTTTTGTGTTGCAGTACAACTATAATATGTGACACGATTTGAACTGGACTAAAGAAATCAATTGCAGTCACCTCCCACTGAGCCAGGAGCAATGATGTCTTGTTCAGTGGTTCTGGAAAAGTGTTCAGAGCAATGCTCTGACAGATTTGTCACTTTTTTAGGGTGCCTTCATGCAGAACATCCATTCTTAGAAACCACACCTTCTCCAGCATTGGATCTTTCATGGATTCACATGCTGTAAATATTCCCTGTCGTCACGCTGGGAATCCCTGGTTATTTTGATTTAGTAATTTTCCTATGGAAAAACTTGACACCTTGAGTGTCCCATCGACGTCATTGTGGGTGCTTTTGGTCCCACCAATAGGACGTTGAGTGTATAGCTCTGCCCCAGCAGCTTCCCCTCAGATTTCAACTGTCTTTCGAGCTGGTGGGATTCCTCGCATCCTTTTCTCCTGAGAGCAACTACGTTCCACACAAAATTTAAATTTCTTCAACTTTTCCTCCAAACAGAGTAACCAACGCCTCATATATGGTCCCGTTTATTACCATGGAGACCTCTGGCCCGAAAAATTGCTTTTTCAGGCCTTCTGACACTTGCAGCCTAAAAAATGTTTATGAAGGTGACAGGCATGCAGGGTGTCTTTACTGCCTCTACCCTAAGGATTCTGCGGCGGAATGTGAAATCAGCCAGGGGTTTTCACAAAAAACCTTTAGGACAGAATCCGTTGCCTCATTTGTTGGCTGAATGAGGGAGCATACCTGACTTCGGAAGCGGGTTCATCAAGGAGTGGGAGGGCTACCACTCCCTCTGACAGGAGGTCTCCATCAGGTCACAGGCCCAGGCCTGAAGAACCATTGGCGAAAAAACAAAAATCAGGTGAGCCAAAATCGTCCACGAGCCATGACAAGGCCAAATGCCCCTCTCCTGTTATAAAAACACCAGGTAGCGGTGAGAGGTCACATACTGGTCTAAGCACTCTTCCAAGGTCCCGTAGACGAAGACGCTATCAGAAAAACTGAGGGATGAAGGCTCACGCCCGTCGACTACACCCATGTCCGAATCATCGAGAAGGTCCTCCCTGATGACAGACAAAGACAAATCCAGGTCGTCTATGAAGACACTGGGCCTCATTACCAGTCCGGCGTTAACCGAGGCGGTAAAACCGCCTGGTTAACGCCGGACTCGTATTACCATTCCGCCTCCGTGATTCCCGGAATTACCGGGGCATCACAACCCCGGTTTTCCGGGAATCACGGAGGCGGAATGGTGTAAATCCCCATTCCCATTGAGTCCTATGGGACTCAATGGGAATCGGGATCATGGAAACACCGGCAGCATCTTGTAATGCTGCCGGTGTTTCCTCGTCCGCCTGCAGGCGGGCGGTGTTAAACCCGCCAGGTCAGACCTGGCAGGAACATCACCTCCCGCCTGCAGGGGTCGGGATCAGGCGGTCCGGAAACAACGGTGGCGGCGGGTTTACCGCCACCGTTATTTCCGGACCGCCACGGTCGTAATGAGGCCCACTGTCTTCTTCTGCAAAAAGAAACACCATTCGTCTTCGGAATCTCGCAAATCTTCTTCGAATGGATTGTGTCCTCCCACGTATTCCTCATCTTAGATATTCTTACCCTCAGTTTTGCTGCTTCGGAACATTTTTCTCTCTCCACCAGAGGGCATGCCACTCGAGGCTGTGGTGTCGATGTCCCTCGGCGGCATTCGTCGAGTGCCGACGCCATCCGCTCTATAAATGCCTTGAGCGCGCCCGTTGACCTCAGTTCGTTTTTTCCGTTAGCTTCGCTTCGGATCGATATAAACGGTTCTTCAGTTCAAACAATAATATCGTCTTCATCTAAACCTTCCACACCAAAGACTGGATTTAAGAAATGCCAGAAATGTGGGAGAAAGATGTCGCTAACTGATCCCCATCGGAATTGCCTCTGGTGCCTCGATTCCGACCACCGTATAGATGACTGCGGTTCTTGTCAGTCGATGACCCATAAGGCCTTAAAAGAACGAAGAGGTAAACTGGCGCTGGGGGAGGAATCCTCGAAGTTTTCTTTGAGGGGGAGAAAATCCTCGGCTGAGTCTTCAGGAAAACGTCATAAAAAATCTAGGTCGAGGAGTAGATCCAGGAAGTCCTCTTCTTCGTCCTCTAAAAAGGCAAAGAAAAGACGACACTGGTCTCCCTCTTCCTCCTCCTCAATGTCGTCTGAGGAAGTCATAACATGTCCATCGAGACATGACTCCCCTGGATAGTGGGAAGCTTTCAGAGCATCTATGTTGAAAAGTTTTGAGAACGCAGCCCAGACCCCCTCAAAAAAGCCTGATGAAGACCATGCCCCTGCTCACAAAAAAGTGACAGGGGAAGATCTAAGATGAGAAAATCCGACAAAGAATTGTCGAGGGTGTCATCCAAGGAGTCTTCCCAGAGACCTCATGGAAAAAACCTACCGGTGCATAAATTGGAGGTAGATCTCAAGAAAATGGCATCATTCTCTCATACTTCATCAAAGTCTTCATCACAAACGTCCTCAAAGTCTCTATCGAAGGCGGTCGAGCACAAGGCGTTGATGACCCAACCTAAAAAGGTTACGTCGAGTGCACAGTCCATGGTATCGAAGGCTCCTTCGACAGTGTCGATGCTCTCGACTACTCCTTCAACGGGATCGACGATTCCTTTGAAGGCATCGAAAGTTACCTTGACAATTTCGAAGGTAGTGGCTACAACATCAACGCCATCAACGCTTTTGTCGACGTCTACATCCATTCCAATGGCAAAATCAACACCAATGTTAAAACATATACCACCCAGAAAGCAGACATGATTTCTTTAGGACCATGTCATCTATATATGAAGGAGAGTCATCAGCAGAAGAAGAAGAGGTTTCACCTGCTGGTGTTAAATTTGGTATAAGACAAATCCCTGGGGAGTTAGTGGACCCTCAATCTAAGATACAAGACCTATATGAGTGCTTGCAGTCAGCAAGTGGTCTGGATACTTCTCCAGAATATGAATTTGAAAAACCTGACCCAGCAGAACATGCCGATGCAGGTTATAGGAAATTGATGAGCAGAGTTAAGATAATAAGAAAGGAGGTAGAACGGAGAACGTAGGTTACAAATTACATGAGATCTATATGAATCGGTTCCTCTGACCAATGTAATGACCCATAGGAGCTTACAGATGTATAATTGGATGTTTGAATTATTCCCCTAGCAATTCACAGGCTTTTCCAAAGGTTGGACAAGAGTTTTACGAGAATCCACGAGGAGGGAAGAAAAAGTTAACAGAAAGTGACGTCGTTTAGACAGCGCTCAAGAAAAAAAGAGTCTTAACTGACTGGGTCAGTTAAGAGGCTAGCCATACGAACAGCATAGGTAAACTTGCAAATATATCGCTAATGGGCTATTCTTTTGTTTCTCCTTATTTCTCTCCCCCAATCTTTCTAGCTAACAGGGACCTCTTTCCCTGTGAGACTTGAGATGGCTTTTCTCCACTCTCTGATCACCGACACACAACGTAGAGATTCTGCATTTACGAACAAGTCTTTATCCACTGTACCAAACGGTGAGTGAAATTGACTCTTGTGTCTTAGCCCTTGTGTGAGAATAATAGAAGTTTAGATACCACTGAGGAGAGACATCCCATTAGCCCATGGACCTGACTGATATACCTAGGAATAGGAGGAACTGTACACGATGCAGGAATACTTTGCTTTACTGGTGATAGGCTGTGATTAGATTTTGAGTCTAGATTGCTATTATTAACCAACAGTTGTCATAGAATTTAGTAGCGCAAATAGGTTATTGACACTCCTTTTATGTATTGCTCCTTGATAGGTGGAGATTTTCTTCCGGGTCGGTTGACCTAAAGGGGAATAAAACCCTGTGGAGTCAGAATACCACTGCAACTCCCACAAGAACTCTGCAAAGGAAATGTTTTTGATTGACAAATCTCTTTGTTTTTAAATGTTGAGCTATACTGTAATGTGTTGCATGTCTTACTAACCCCGTACACAAGCCCCTGAAGAATTTCCTGGTATTTGATACGAGACACCAAGCACGGAAAGAAACATGTCAGGCACATTTTGTGGTTGTGGAATTAAATTTTGAAATTGAATGAAGGAAGAATGAATGGAATGTGATTGAGTGAGTTGTGATCAATGAGGTATGGCCCAGTGTGATTAGTAGCACAGCACAAGACACTTTAACAGATAAGCACCCGAACCAACATACTTACCGCGTTAAGGGGGTTTACACATGTAGACACAATAATGTACGTGTCTTCCTCATCTTTTTAGTAGAAGTCCGAACAGGTACTCCAACATTGTGAGTTTTTAACTTTTTGTATGCACTTGATAAATAAAATATGTATATTTTTTGATAAACTTGCTGTCATGCATATGTTCTTTCCAGCACCATAAGTGAAAATGGTCATATGACGTAATCCACCTAGACAAGGTAGCAATTCCAAATCACAAGCTCTGTGTTTCAGTTTATCAACGGTTGATCCCTTTAGTTGAAGGGACTGCGTGTGGTTGATATCCCTTAATCTCCCTCTGTTTGATCATGCAATAGAACATGTACCTGTAGCGGAGAGGAACAAGGGTTGGTATTCCCCATATTTCCTAATACCAAAAAAGGACGGAGGACTGAGACCCATCTTGGACTTGAGAAACTTGAACAAGTTCCTCAGGAAGGACAAGTACAAAATGGTCACACTTTCTCAGATCCTTCAGGCTCTCCAACTCCAGGATTGTTTGTTATCATTGGACCTTCAGGATGCTTACTTTCATGTGCCAATCCATCTCTAGCACAGGAAGTACCTGAGGTTCATGATTGGCAAGTCTCACTATCAGTTTCGAGTTCTGCCATTCGGGTTGACCTCCGCCCCAAGAGTTTTCACCAAGTTGATGGCAGCGAGTCTCAGGAGAGGGGGCATTCACGTCTACCCCTATCCGGACGATTGGGTAATCATGGCACGTTCTCCAGAACAAGCCCAGGAACATCTGTCCAAGACTTGCCACTTCCTTCACATACTAGGGTTTTCTCAGAATTTAAAAAAGTCAAACATGATACCATCACAGAAACTCCAGTTTATCGGAGCAGTCCTGGATACTTGCTCAGGCAAAGCCTCGCCTCCCGAAGAGAGAGCTCACCACATTCTGCAGATTGTAATAAAATTCCAGAATGCCCAGTATCTACCGGCCTTCGATTTTCTCAGGTTGCTCGGTCTCATGGCATCCTGCATTTGTCTGGTGCCAGAAGCCAGATTGAGGATGAGATCCCTTCAATGGGCCCTCAGAACTCAATGGTCCCAATTTTCAGAGGAAATGTCAGATCTTTTGCAAGTTCCAACCAGAGTAGCACAGGATCTGCAATGGTGGGCTTGCAGGGAACATATCCTCAGGGGAGAATCTTTTTGACAACCATGGCCAGAGATAACAGTAGTAACTGACGCCTCACTCACAGGGTGGGGAGCTCATACCAACGAGTTGACAATCATCGGTCGTTGGTCTCCATCAGAGTCCAAACTACACTCAACCTTTTGGAGCTGAGGGCAATCAGTCTAGCGCTGAAGGCCTTCTTGCCCTCTGTACGGGGAAAGAATGTCCTGATAATGACGGACAACACAGTGGCCATGTACTACCTCAACAAGAGAGGAGGAGTAGGGTCACTGCCACTGTACAGAGAAGCAATGCAGCTCTGGTTCTGGGCAATACAAGAAGGGATCTCTCTGTCAGCAGTTCACCTTGCTGGAGAGCAAAACGAGTGGGAACTAGCTCAGGAAGTCCTTCAAGAGATCTTCGCCCTTTGGGGAACCCCTCAAGTGGATCTGTTCGTGACCAGTGTCAACAAGAAATGCAAACTGTACTGCTCAAGGGAATTTCCCCCGAGAGGAGCTCTAGGAGATGCATTTGTGGTGGAATGGGAGTTTCCACTTCTGTATGCGTTTCCTCAAGTCCCTGTGATCCCTCAGGTAATCAGGAGGTTGAGAAAGTTCAGGAAAACCATGATTCTAATTGCCCCAGATTGGCCCAGGAGAACGTGGTACCCGGACCTTCTGGACATGTCCATCTGCCCTCCAATACGTCTTCCAAAAAGAGAGGATCTTCTCTCGCAAGAGGAAGTTCACGTTCTCCATCCATAGGTGAACACAGCCAACCTTCACGCATGGCTTCTGAGAGGTTGAGATACAAGGATTGGGACCTTCCGGATGATGTCATGGAGATCTTGCTTTCGGCCAGAAGGCCAGCAACCAAATTTCTGTACCAGTGTCGTTGGAACAAGTTCATTAACTGGTGCAGAGAAAGGAACGTGGACCAGTTTCAATGTAATATTCCCACAATATTGTTTTTTCTATTACATTTTGCTAATCTGGGGCTCCAGGTTAGCACG
Organism: Ambystoma mexicanum; assembly: GCF_040938575.1. Taxonomy (NCBI): domain Eukaryota; kingdom Metazoa; phylum Chordata; class Amphibia; order Caudata; family Ambystomatidae; genus Ambystoma; species Ambystoma mexicanum. Next base: position 914,455,970 of record NC_090933.1, on the reverse strand, counting down.
ATAAAAGGATATTTAGCAGCGCTATCCATTTTTAAGCGCTCCTCAGAGAAAGAGTCTTATTTTAAGATACCTTTGATAACTCAATTCTTAAAAGGTCTAAATAATGTGTTTCCTCCAATACCTTTTCAAGTTCCTGTGTGGGATTTAAACTTGGTACTAAAGTTGCTCACATGCATTCCATTTGAGCCTTTACATTCTTGTCCATTAAGGCTACTTACTCTGAAAACAATACTTCTTATGGCAATGACATCAGCCCGCAGTGTAAGTGAGTTGCAGGCCCTTTCGAGTGGTCCTCCTCACACCAACTTTTATAAAGATAAAATAGTCCTTAGAGTAAAACCATCTTTCTTGCCAACAATTGTCTCAGATTTTCACCTGTCACAAAAAATAACACTACCTATTTTCTACCCTCCTCCTCACGCAAGTAAGGAAGAGGAACGGCTGCATAGATCAGATCCTAAAAGAGCTCTTAGCTTCTATATTTCAAGATTGACAAAACTACGTCAGTGTGCGCTTTTTGTGGGATACACTGGCCGTAAATTGGGACTAGCTGTAACTAAGCAAACATTATCTAGATGGATCATTTTGGCTATAACTGAATGTTATAGATTGGCTTGGAAAGATCCTCCAGATGTCCTGAGGGCTCATTCAACCAGGGGCATGGCAACTTCAACAGCACTTCAAAGGTGTGTCCCTGTGCAAGATATTTGCACAGCAGCCACATGGTCATCCATGCACACTTTTATAAAACATTATGCTCTAGATTCGACTTCTTCTCAAGGAGGTCTATTTGCTAAATCAGTACTTCATTCTGTTCATGACTAAAATTCCTGTACTCCCACCTCCAATACAAAACTGTGTTGGGAGTCTATCTAAGATGAGGAATACGTGAGAGGACACAATCCATTCGAAGAACAAGTTACTTACCAACTGTAACATTCTTTCCATTGGATGTTCCTCCCACGTATTCCTTATCGACCCTCCCAGCCTACCCCACAGTACAGTTTATGTGATTTACACTCTAAATTCTTTAAAGGCTTGGGTCAAAAGAGGCACACCATTAACTACAATCCATTGGTTAGAATATACGAAAAAACTGAACTGAGGCCAACGGGCGCGCTCGAGGCATTTATACAGTAGATGACGTCGGCACTCGACGGATGCCGCCGAGGGACATCTACCCGCAGCCTCGAGTGGAGCGCCCTCTGGTAGAGAGAATTTTTTTTCCCGAAGCAGCAAAGAGGAAGGTAAGAATATCTAAGATGAGGAATACATGGGAGGAACATCCATTTGAAAGAACGTTACAGTTGGTAAGTAACTTGTTCTTCTGGACAAGAGTCGACCACGAAGCACCCCCCGATGACCAAATCATCGTCGATATCCACTCTGACTACGAAATTTGTTCGACAACAACAGGACATCACTCGTCGATGACCAAAAACACGAATGGTCCAGGAGTAAGCCTACACTGGCTTCAACCCCGTTGACCACTGTCACAATGGAAACCACAGAATTACCTATACAGCACAGTATGTCATCCACCAAAGGTATACTAAAAACCATGACAAGGGACGCATTGGAGCATGAACATATTCCTCTAGGAATCTCTCCTATAAGCTACCCAGACATCATTCCAGATGACATTTCACAGCATGTAATCACTTCAGATTTTTAGCCTCCAGCAGAGGAGTGTCCACGGGTCATGGACACCGATCCTGAGGAAGGTACGTCTCGCCTCATATTCAGGACAAACCCTCTGATCGCCTACCATCAAGAGGAAAAGAAACACCTACTCTACCATCCACACCTTCGGGCATGAAAGGTATGAATCCACAATATCCTCTTCTAAACCCTCAATCCAAGTGCTTTCCATGCTACAGTCACTACTGGGTTAACTCGATGCCGGGCATCCACCCCTGCAGCCATAGGCAGTTTATGTATGCAGAAAAGACCAGGTTACGTCAGGTCAGAAGCATCAAAGGGATCCAGGCCATTCCTCCAGGAACCTAGACACACATCTAAGAGTTCAATCGCCTCCTAGACCACCACCTCCACGAGGATATAGTCCACGTATACATGAACAAGAAGAGGGAAAATTAGTAGATACAGACCAAGACACTGGTCCAAGGGACACAAGCTCCACTTTCTCTTCGTCTCCTCGCAGAGCCGATACATGGGACACGGATGACCCGGACCAAGATATACAGAGTAGTCCTGCTGAAGTCTCGCCTCCAGATGACATTGGGGCTTTCCACTGCATGGTATTGAAGGCGTGACAGGAATTTTGTTTAACTCCCGCAGAAGAAAAGAAGGACTGTTTTCTTTTTGACCACATGGGTAAGTGCAAAAAGGCTGTGCTTTCTATAACCATCGTAGATCATGTCTGGCAGGAAACCCTTCATACTCTAAAACATCCATTTACAGAGCCACTTAAAGGAAGACTGGATAAAAAATGTAAAGCACCCAATACAACACCAAAATGTCTCACCTCACAACCCTCTCCAGAGTCAGTGGTGTCAGCAGCAGTGGGCCGTAAGGCTGATTCGCAGCACAAATGCGCCACTCCCCAAGACAATGAAGGCAGAAAAATGTATGCCTTTGGTAAAAAGATGCTCACCATCGGAGCAACAACAGTCAAAGCAGCCAATGCCCTTACAATAGTTGCTACGATTGAGAAATGTGTCATTGGTTTGCTCCTATATTAGAGCGCTTACTGAATCAACAGAGGAAGGAAGCCATGACACTGGTGCATGAAGGTGAGGAAGCTTCAAACCACATCATTAACATCGCTGAAGAGCTTGCTAAAACAAGCGTCAAACAAATTGGCAATGGGGTAGTCCTCAGAAGACAAGGATTGCTATGTTGCACAGACTTTCGGCAGGAAGTACAACATATGCAGGCCGATTCATGGAATTAATGTGCGCCGAAAATTCCCACGCAGAGGTGCCAAAACGTGCGATTCGCAGTAAAAGTGCGAAAATCCCAGTGCAACTGCAAAAATCGCAGGGAAACCAGCGCACATCGATTCATGGAAGTCCGTGCGCAAGAAAAATATTGGATGTGCGCTGAAAAAGTGCGCGGCGCACGCCGGCGCACAGGTCATCCAACGGCGTGCGCCACGGCCGCTGCGAAATCGCACATAGCGTGGCGCACATTACAAAAGTAGGCGTAACACGGGGCGTAACACTCGGAATGGGGAACAACGTGTGAAAATATGGGCGTCACTGGGGAAGTACAGGAGGCAAGTGCGCGGAACGCCCACACGCTCACCTTCAACTCGTATTCATGGAATCGAATAGGGCAAACCATTGCACGGGCAAAGACGCGCACAGGGCCAAACAAGTACGCCACAAGAAAGCAGGCGGTAGCGTCCTTGCGCCTGAAATAAATGTGCGCCAAAATGTTCGCTAACAAAAAGCACTCATATACAGCTATGATGAATGACCCATACAGTGGCCCTCTAGGACAAATGAGGTGCAAAGGGGTACCGACAAACACGGACACCCGCTGTGTGAAAAATAGCGTGTGCGTGTATTACGGGGTTCGCGGGAAGTTCCACACGCGATTGGCCTGGGCACGTGTATTCCGGGGTGCGCGGGAAGTTTCACATGCAAATTTGCAGGGTACGTGTACTCCGGGTGCACGGCAAATTCCACACGCGAATCCAGCAGCCTACGTGTATTTCGGGGGTGCCGGGGAGTCCCACACGTGAATTGGCAGTGTGGGTCCTCCCAGCTGTTCCCTCTACACCCTGCACGGCCCCTGCAGGCGGCCCACACCACTGGGGACTACCCTGCACCCCTGCACATGTCCCGCAGGCAGCCCATCCACCATGGCCATGCCCCGCAGCCAACCCACATGTCACCTTGCACTACTGCCCACCAACGCATGTCTCCCTGCACCCCCACCCCCCTGCATCCAGGGGCACCCTCCACCTGGCCCCCACTCATGTCCCCCTGCACCCCCACCCTCCAGCACTGTGGGGCACCCTCCACCAGGCCCCCACTCATGTCCCCCTGCACCCCCACCCCCCTGCATCCAGGGGCAACCTCCACCAGGCCACCACTCCTGTCCCCCTGCACCACCACCCCCCTGCATCCAGGGGCACCCTCCACCATGCCCCCACTCCTGTCTCCCTGCACCCCCACCCCACAGCCGTGGGATTTTCCTGGGTACGTGTATTCCAGGGGTGCGTGGGTAGTCTCACACGCGATTCCATCAGGGTACGTGTATTATGGTTCCACGTGAACTTCCACACGCGATACCAGCAGGGTACGTGTATTCCAGGGGTGCGCAGGTAGTCTCACACGTGATTCCATTAGGGTACGTGTATTATGGGTCCGCGTAAACTTCCACACGCGATACCAGCAGGGTACGTGTATTTCGGTGTGCGCGTGAAGTTCCACACGCAATTACAGCAGGGTACGTGTACTCCGGGGGCGCGTCAAATTCCACACGCGAATTCAGCAGCCTACGTGTATTTCGGGGGTGCCGGGGAGTTCCACACGTGAATTGGCCGTGTGGGTCCTCCCAGCTGTTCCCTCTACACCCTCCACGGCCCCTGCAAGCGGCCCACACCACAGGGGACTACCCTGAACCCCTGCACATGTCCCGCAGGCAGCCCATCCACCATGGCCATGCCCCCCAGACAACCCACATGTCACCTTGCACTACTGCCCACCAACGCATGTCTCCCAGCACCCCCACCCCCCAGCATCCAGGGGCACCCTCCACCAGGCCCCCACTCCTGTCCCCCTGCACCCCCACCCCCCTGCATCCAGTGGCACCCTCCACCAGGCCCCCACTCCTGTCCCCCTGCACCCCCACCCCCCTGCATCCAGGGGCACCCTCCACCAGGCCCCCACCCATGTCCCCCTGCACCCCTACGCCCCTGCATCCAGGGGCACCCTCCACCAGGCCCCCACTCCTGTCTCCCTGCACCCCCACCCCCTGCATCCAGGGGCACCCTCCACCAGGCCCCCACTCATGTCCCCCTGCACCCCCACCCCCCAGCACTGTAGGGCACCCTCCACCAGGCCCCCACTCCTGTCCCCCTGCAACCCCACCCCCTGCATCCAGGGGCACCCTCCACCAGGCCCCCACTCATGCCCCCCTGCACACCCACCCCCCAGCACTGTAGGGTACCCTCCACCAGGCCCCCACTCCTGTCCCCCTGCACCCCCACCCCCCAGCACTGTAGGGCACCCTCCACCAGGCCACCACTCCTGTCCCCCTGCACCCCCACCCCCCTGCATCCAGGGGCACCCTCCACCAGGCCCCCACTCCTGTCCCCCTGAACCCCCACCCCCCTGCATCCAGGGGCACCCTCCACCAGGCCCCCACTCATGTCCCCCTGCACCCCCACCCCCTTGCATCCAGGGGCACCCTCCACCAGGCCCCCACTCCTGTCTCCCTGCACCCCACCCTCCTGCATCCAGGGGCACCCTCCACCAGGCCCCCACTCATGTCCCTCTGCACCCCCACCCCCCCAGCACTGTAGGGCACCCTCCACCAGGCCCCCACTCCTGTCCCCCTGCACCCCCACCCCCCTGCATCCAGGGGCACCCTCCACCAGGCCCCCACTCCTGTCCCCCTGCACCCCCACCCCCCAGCACTGTAGGGCACCCTCCACCAGGCCCCCACTCATGTCCCCCTGCACCCCCACCCCCCTGCATCCAGGGGCAACCTCCACCAGGCCACCACTCCTGTCCCCCTGCACCACCACCCCCCTGCATCCAGGGGCACCCTCCACCAGGCCCCCACTCCTGTCTCCCTGCACCCCCACCCCACAGCCGTGCGATTTTCCTGGGTACGTGTATTCCAGGGGTGCGTGGGTAGTCTCACACGCGATTCCATCAGGGTACGTGTATTATGGTTCCACGTGAACTTCCACACGCGATACCAGCAGGGTATGTGTATTCCAGGGGTGCGCGGGTAGTCTCACACGCGATTCCATCAGGGTACGTGTATTATGGGTCCGCGTGAACTTCCACACGTGATACCAGCAGAGTACATGTATTCCGGGGTGCGCGGGAAGTTCCACATGCAAATTTGCAGGGTACGTGTATTTCGGTGTGCGCGTGAAGTTCCACACGCGACTGGGCCTAGGAGAGTGGGGTACGTGTATTCCAGGGGTGGGTGGGAATATTTACTCGCGACTGGGCCTGGGAGAGCGTGTTACGTGTATTCTTGGGGTGGACGGGAAGATTTACACGGTCGCCTGCAACGCGCCAAAAAATAAATGATCCAATCCTGAAACACGTATGCCAGCATGAAGCAGGCGCAAGTCCCGCGCAGCATAAAAGAGTGCGCAAACAACAAACAAGCTCAGACGCCAGGATGAATATACCATTCCTAGCAGCAGTGGCCGTGGGATACCGCAGGAGGAGGAGAAGGATAGTCAGGGCCAGAATCTTCACACCCAGAACCAGCCTATTTGGTATGCCTGATGACCAGGTGTATGGGAGGTACAGGTTTCCACCACACATAATACTCGACCTGGTCAGTGAGTGGGAGGATGACCTCACATCACCCACCCTGTGCTCCCAAGCACTCAGCCCCCTGGAGAAGGTCCTCAATGTACTGCACTTCTTGGCTACCGGATCATTTCAGCGGACAAGTGTCATAGTGGTCACAGGCCACGCAGTCACGGTGCCTACTCCAGGTGTTGGCCATCATCACTGCACACCCATCAGTCCGCAGGCACATATACCTGCCCAGAACACCTGCAGAAAGGCAGGCTGTCAGCCAGGATTTCTACAGGGTGGCACAATTCCCCAAAGTGCTAGGTTCCATTGATTGCACCCATGTGGCTCTACGTCCCCACAGGGCATCTGAGCACATCTATAGAAACCGCAAGCACTGGCATTCCATCAACATCCAGGTAGTATGTGATGCCAAGGGAATCATCACCTCAGTATATGCCAACTATCCAGGGTCCACCCACGACAGCTTCATTTACAGGATGTCAACCCTAAACCGGGACATGGAAGCTGGGCGGCATGGCGATGCATGGCTGCTTGGTGAGTAGAAATGCCACAGCACACGCATGCATGACAGTATCAACAATGTCTGACGCTGTGGGTGTATCAGCAGGGTTGTCCGTGATGTGGTCCACCCCACTCAAACCCTGAGAGTCTTTTAATTCCCCTTCCTCCTCACCTCATGAAGACGAGAAGTCCAACTTCCTTCCGCGAGGTCGACGAGTAAAAGTCCTCCTCTCCTTGTGTAGATAGGGTCTGCCTCGGGAGGAAGCCACCGTGACCCTTTGGGAATGAATTCGCGGGGACTCCCCCCCGCGACAGACAAGTGCGGCAAGGGGAAAAGCCTAACGGCACAAAAACCCCTTTGGAGTGTAGGTATCCGACGGTGCGGAACGAGAGGAATATTCAAAGCCAGCTGGAATGCGGGATACCGGGCAAACTGACAGTATGGAGAGGTAATCAGCGGGGGGGGAGGCCAGAGAGAGAAACTACAACAAGTAAGGTAAGAGGGAAGAAGGGAGGAGAGCAACCGTGCCCGAGTACAAGAAAGAGCACCGGTAAGAGATAGGAAGGACAACAGGAGGAATATAGGATAGGAGCGGAACTCCGCTAAGCGAGTGTACTGTGGAGCGCAAGCAACGAAGAAGAATTCAGAAGTTGCAACGCGCCGAAACCGCCGAGCGTGAACAGAGAAGTACACACAGCGGCGGCCATGTTGGAAAGGACTAGAACGTAAAACAGCGCTAGTGAGCACAACGTGGCGGCACGGTCTGACGACCGCCATGTTTCCACCTCTTCCATAACCGCCAGAACCCAGCGGTTGTGACAGACAGATGCAGAGTAATGCCAATACCCCACTATTGATCCCCATCACCACCTCCCCAGGGGACAGTGCCTACCCTCTGAGCACACACATGATGACGCCAATTCGGAACCCCATTACGCCTCCCGAGGTAAGATACAACACAGCCCATATTGCAACACGGGGCATAGTGGAGCACACATTCGGAGTGCTCAAGTCACGCTTTCGCTCCCGTGACCGTTCTGGTGGGCAGCTGTTATACGCTCCCCCAGTAGTGTGCAGGATCATAGTGGCAGCATGTGTCCTGCACAATATTGCAACACGCCGGGGCCTGGCTGTGGACATGGTGGTGCCCCCACATCCCCAACCACATGCACGCCCGCTACGCACGGGTGGCGAAAGGGCACGGGGTGAGGCAGCCCGTACGCAGCTGGTGGCTAATTACTTCACATAGAAAGCACACCCCTGTGGAGTGCACACAGCCCTGGTACATACCATCTGACAATCAATGATGACTCAATCTGACAATTCTGATGAATTAAGGGACAGTCAACTGTCAGAACCATAGCGGCCTGAGATTGTTCATCTGGAAGTGTCACAATGTGTGCATCCCTACCTACACAAACACCACCAATGCAGTGTCATCAAAAGACACACTTCCATGCAGCAACAATGAATACCCACTTGCAAAGTACAACATGAGAACAGTACCATGTCACCCAACCCCTCCCCGGCACGGCCACACAACACACCATGGCATGTCATGCAATGTGAGAGCAAACAAATTAATCCCCACAACATAACCCAAGTGTCACCAACTACAGTGTCCCTAATGGAAACTGGCCACACATGAAATGCTCACAGTAATGCAGGACCAACAACACACATTACCAAATACTTACCAATAATACCAATCACCTACACAACCTCCAACCTATCATAAACATGACAGTACTGACTTAAAAAATTGGTAGCCTCACTACCTGATAATGCCAGCACTTCGAACACTTCCAACTATACAGTGTTAGCGCCACGCAAAAGTGTAGGTGCACTGCTTACAACATGGACTCCAGTTCCAAAGTAGACGGCCTTGTGAAGACATGAGAAATGGACCAGCAAATTAGGAGGATGAGATGGATGCAGAGGCACATATCAATACACCATGCAGTGTACAATACAACAACAATATGCACTAGGAATGTATACACAGTATTGACTACAGACTGCCCACACATCAAATGGGAGTCCAACGTCACCGTGAAAGTCAATGTCACTTGGGCACACCCTTTGCAAGCCCATGGAAACTGGAAGCAGGAGGGGTGTGTGTCACACAAACCCAAGCATCTGACCCAAATTCAGGACAAGCCTGCATGTGCCCAGCCACAATACAGCGTATGCCCACGGGAGCCACACAAGGCAACACACTGTTCAAAAAATCAAGATAAAAAAAATAAAACAAAATAAAAAATGGCCATGAATGGGCCCGGTGGGGTGGGGGAGGCCACCCAGGAGGTCCGAGGACAGGGTGCACACCAAAACCCACCTGTGTGGATCTTGCGGAAAAAAAACACCTCCATGGGCTCATGGCCTGCACGGCTACCCTATTGTGGGAGAATCGCTGCTGTCACTCTCTTCTAACTCTGCAGCTGCACCAGGATGTGGTGGCACTATGGGAGGCAGCCCACGCAAAGCCCTAGTCTGGTCCTCCATGGCAGCAAGCATGCAGGTGTGGAAGGTCTGGTTCTGGAGGATAATTGTGCGTAGGTCCCCATGCAACAACTCACGGGATGCCCAGACCTCCGCCCTAGTTGCCTGCATCTCAGCTGAGAGCGTACGTGTGAGCCGCTCAAGCTGCTGTTCTGTCCTCGTGTTAGCTGAAGCCTCAAGCTCAACCAGAGTTTCCCTGAGCTGACGGAGTTCCACCCGCAGGGCTTCCCTGTGGCCCTGGGACTCAATAGAAATGGCTTCTCGCAGAGTCTCCAGTGCCGCCCGCCTGTCCCTGTTGGACGCCAACATGTCCTCCCTGTGTGACTGGCTAATGGAGTCTGTTGCCTGCTGTAGTTGTTCAATTAGCCTTTCTTGGGGGACAATGGAAGTGGCCACCCTATCCATGGCCTGAGCCATCATCTCAGTTGATGCTGCCTGTTGGTTTGCCATACCGTATATAGATTGCTCCCATGCGCTATTGCCAGGTGGCGTACGGCCACCGCATCGGCGGGCACCACACCTGTCTGGGGCAAGGCGAACTGCGCCTTGCTGTGCCGGCACTGCCTGAGGCTGCAGGACTGCATTCCCCCTCTGATCTGCTGGCCCAGGAACAGGATCAGATGTAGCGGTGTGTGACCCTGCATCCGTAACCACCAAAGGCGGACCTACCAACACTGACATCCCCATTGAGGGTTCTATCCCTGGTGCAGGTGGGTTGGACAGTGCAGAATCCCTCCCAGAAACACTTACCTGCGACGGCACATAGGTCTCATCATCCGAATCGACACCTGAATAGAGCTCGAGGGAGGTGCACCCAGAGACACCCCTTGAGATGACGGCCTGCAGCAAGTATGGGTTCTCACCCACCACCACACCACGTCCCTCACTGGTGCCCGGGGGGCCTGAGACCCCTCCTGGGTCTGCACCATCTCCACAACCCCAGCACTATCAAGTGCGTCATCCCCTGCAAAGACATGAAAGAAAAGAAATGGGAACAGGCATTAGCAACATGGAACACAATTAGGGCTGAGAAGCAACAGAAACATTACTTCATTGACACATGTACCACATGACTATAACCCTCCCATGCATGCACTGTCACTGCGTATGAAGGGGAGGCAAATGGCACACATTGATGATACCAAAATGGAAGACCAACTAATTTGCTGCATGCTGCCTAGCAGTGCCATCACATATTGGCCTGTGATTGGCATGTCCAATACACATACATGACACATGCCATCACACAGATGGCATGTACCCTAGCCATGTCACACATGTGACAATAGGACTGAGAAATGCCTAGTGAAAGTGGTGGAATGCAGACAATCAGCCTGAATGAACACAGAATAACATGCAACTATGTTGTGGCAAGATGACAATTCAAGGGCAACTGGTGTGAGGTTGGGCTGAATGTCTACTGTTGCCAGAAGGGATACTGCAACACCCAAATCCTGGTGCGCAGAATGTATTGGATGAAGGACATGGGTGACCCAAACCACTCAGGCACACACCCCCTCACCTGGCACTCAATCAGAAGCACTCACACACACACCATGCACATGGATGACACACACATGCATGTGCACTCACCGGACAATGCCTCGTAATCTGTCAGATCTCCCACGCCTTGGATCTGTTCCTCCGTGACGTAGGTCCCAGCAACATACTCATGTGGAGTGAGTTCTATGTCCTCTGCCGGAGACCCACCTCCAGTCACTAGAGTTGCGGCATGACTTGAGGCCAGCTTTTTCTTTGCCCTGCGCTTAAGGTCATTCCAGCGCTTGTAGCAATCATTAGCTGTGCGCCTCACGAATCCAAGGGCACTTATGAGTTCCGCAATGGTCTGCCAGTGTGCCTGACATTGTGCAGGTGTGGTCTTGCATCCTGCAGTAATCACCATTTCGCTGTCATGTGCGGACACATACTCCACAAGTGCATCAAGTTCGACCTGGTTGAAGCTGGGCTTCCTTGGTGGGCCGGACTGTGTAGCCATGTCTGGGGCATCAGCCTGTACTAGATGAGCACTATTCCTCTTCCGCTTGGAAGGTGGTGGTGATACTGAGTGTCCTATGCCACTCTGGACACTAGGGGCAGGAGCCCCGGTGGACTGTGGACTAGGAGTGTGGGAATGAACACTCACCATGGGACTTGGTGCAGGAATTAGCTGAAGTGTGATGTAGTCAGGGGGAACGTCAGCACGATGGACTAGGACCGACACTGTCCTGGCTGGGACACTCAGAGCTGGGGTGGATGGAGCCGCAGCTGCCCCTGCAGCCTCCCCACCCTGCCTACTCGGGGCAGCAGATGACATAGCTGCCCCTGATCCACGTGGGCTGGTGACACCAACATGCACCGCCACACTTGGCCTAGACCTGCTCACCTGGAAGTCAGCCATGGAGTCACCCAGTGCCAGGTCTGGTGCCACAATGGGCTGGTCCAACAAGGGCTGAGCAGGGATGGTGTCAGCCATGTTACCCTCAACCAGGAGGGGGGGGCATGGGTGTCCCTGACTGGTCACCCACACATGGGGTCTAGGGGCACCCTGCAAGTCCTGGCCATGTCCCCTACCGTATCCACCGCGGCCACCTCTTGTGGCTCACCCACCTTTGCCACCCTTACCGCGTGCTCACCTCCCAAACATGGCACTGATGTTGTTGTGCGTATGGGAGTTGTAGTAAACTATTGTCCTGGGCAATTGGGGTCAAAGGGGTAGGGTACTAGATGGAATTCGTACCCTAGTGCTCTAGCAAGGCTATATGTGACCCCTGGGCAACGCACAGGCACCCCGAAAAGGGAGATAATGTCCACGCAACCCCTCCTAGACCACGAAAAAAAACCTGCACTACGTTGTGGCACCCAGAAACACAAAAATGAACGTATGCGTGTCAAACGCAACCTAGACTGACCTCTGAAGGGGTAGGCAACACACGGGGCAAGCACAGATGTCAAATACATGCGCGACTCACTGTCTGCCAGGAAAAATCGCGTGAAAAATACGCGCGTGTGTGCGTTGGCAACACCCCCGCCAAAAGAAGAATTGTACGCTGTCTGAGGAGACAGGACAACAGGAGAAGTGAACGCTGTTTGAGGAAACAGGCCCAGGAAAAAAACAAGAAGACAAAAAGCTGTCAGAGGTAACAGGGAGTACGAACTTGGAACGCCGTGAAGTAAATCGCGTGTGAACCGACAAGAAGTACAGATTTCACCCACTCGCTCTCCACGAAAAGCACGTACAAGGAAATGGCGTTCTACACGTACCTTTTAAACATGCCCACACGTCCAGCATCACTTCCGCGTGTACGCGCTAAGTCCCCATCCTCCAATTACACGAGCTGACACTCTGATGTGCAGTCATTGGACGTGTAACATGCACCCGTGTACAGGGAAACGCCCGCGCTCGCACGTCACAGACGTGCATACGCGCTGGTGGCCTTTGGACCAATGAATTTGCGTACGTGTGCTGACGGGCTTACGCGCTAAGGCCCTTTCCTTGAATTACACGCAGACGTGCTGGATTTTCCGTGCCAAATCACTCCGTATCAAGCTGGCCACGCGTAAGCACACGGAAGACCACGCTCCTGCCCAGAAGGCCGAATTACTGCCCCCCAGAGCCCTGAGCACGCTCCCACCTGCCATCTGCTGATGCCTGATTGCCTGCTGCCCACGTGCCCTGCCATTTGCTGCCTGCACATCTGCCAGGGGTGCTGTTGCTGTGACCACCCCTGCTGGAACCGAAGACTTCCGACTGGGATTCCATCGCTCCACAGCCCAGCCCCAGGACCCAGTTGCCCACCCACTCCTGCCTCTGGGGTTGTCATGTCGGGCACTGCAACATCTGGCACCACTGACAACCCCCGGCCAGAGAGGCAGAGGGGCACCAGCTTCACTGCCACCGAAGTTGGTGTCCTGGTGGAGCACGTCCTGGGGCAGCATGATGCCCTCTTCGGAAGTTTGCGGCCGACAAGGAAGGACGGACTTGGATCTGGACGGACATCGTGACTGCCATCAACGCGGAGGGGGTGGCAGTCCGACTACTCCATCATGTCAAGAAGCGCTGGGAGGACTTCAGGTCCAGGACCCTCAACAAGGCCCGGCGCCTCTTGAAGGCAGCGGATGCTAAGGGGCGCTGGGGCCACTTGTCGGACGATCAGATCAGGGTCCTGGAACGCATATCCCCAGCGCTCCACGTCCAGGTCCTTGAGAGGCAGACCCGTCTGGAGTCGAGCGGTAAGTGTACATGCATCATGATTGTAAGCTGTGCGTGTGGTGATGTGCCAGTAGTGTGCAGGTTGCACATGTGTTTGTATGGGGCCAAGTATGGGTGGGGGTGTACAGGGCCGTGAGGCTAACACATGCGAGGGCTGTCATGTGTGAGACATGGATGGAGCTTGTGTGTGTATGCTTGCATGCCAAATGCAGTTGTGTGGGCACACATGTTTGGATGAATGTGTATGTAAGTAGGCATGTTCGTGATGTCACACATGGATGTTGTTTTCAGCTGCATGTATCAGCACTGTGTACATGTGCATGTGTGTGTATTTGACAAGGGTGCAACAGTGATGCAACATGGATGCATGTGACAGCGGGATGTGGAAACCTGATTGGCAGATGTGACATGGATGCCGATCTGAACACTGCAACAGTTGGCAGAGGTGTACAGATGCATGCAAGTGTGGTGGTGTGTGTACATGTGTAGTGCACTCCCTGTGTTGCATGGGATGTCTGGCTCACCTTTGCCTGCTCATGCTGTTGTATGTGTATGGATGGTGCTGGCAGTTGCGATATGGCTGTGGTATGGCTCATGTGTGCAAGTTGAAATGACATGTTTGTTGGCGATTGTGATTCCATGTCTGAGGTTTGCCAATGCCACTCATGTACAACTGTCATGTGTGTATGTGTCCATTGTAAAGAGCCCTGATGCCTGTGTTTTATTTCTCCCTGTCTGCAGCGTCAACTGATGAAGAGGGCGGAGAAGGTGCTGTGGAGCACAGCGGTGGGGATCGCACCGCCAGCCGGAGACGCAAGGCCCGGCTCCCCTCCCAGGTTGTGATCTCGTCGGGGAGTGAGGAGTCCGGTGCCGCGTCCCAGGCCGCAGCTGCCGGGGGGAGGTCCAAGAGGCGGAGGTCGGAGTTGGACTCCTCAGCAGCAGAAGGGCCAGCTGGGACCCCACAGGGCCCAACGGGGGAAGATGGCACAGAGTCATCCAGGTTGGTGGGGGGTTTGGTGGAGGAGGAGGCCGTGCAAGCAACAGAGACGGGGTCTGGAGGTGGGGATTCCACTGGTGCTAGTGGTGCAGTGCAGGACCAGGGACAGGAGGCAGCACAGGCCGCCGCAGAGGTGCCTGTGTGCAATCCTGTCCCTGATCCTGTCACTGCATCATCTTGCACCAGCAGGGATGCCTACGTCCAGACTCGTTTTCAGGCAGGGGATGAGCTCACAACAACTGGCCTTCCTCTGCCTGCGGACGTGGCTATCTGGGTCCGGGTTGAGCCTGTCCTGACTGGTGTGGCATTGCGTCAACAGGCCATGCGAGGTGACCTGCAGTCTTTTCATGAGTAGACTGCACGTCATCTCGAATGGCGCGTTGACCTCGTCGGCCTACTGGGACAGGTCACCCAGGCCGGATTCCTCCGTTTGATGGGGCTTGCTCAGACCCCCTCCTCAACTGAACCCCCTATGTGCCAGTCGTTCTCCGTGCCATCTTCCCACCCATTATTCACCTGGGTGCCCTGTGGAGCTGCCTCTGACGGTGCGGCCAGGCTGGTGGAGGAGGCATCCCTGCCACAGTCAGGAGACGGACGTCCAGCGGGGTGGCCACATCAACGACTGCACCCCAGCCGGTGGAGGATGTGCAGGCAGCAGGAGCCAGGGCACGGGCACAGGCACAGCAGCAGCAGCAACGAGGTGGGAGCCATGATGGCTCGGGGCCTTCGACATCGGAGGGGCAGGCATCGGCCGGAGGGCAGGAGGACCCAGGACGGGAAGTGTCTTCCGTGTGGCAGCGGTTGGGCCACGCCATAGATGCGGAGCGGCAGCGGGCGGAAGAGGCACGGCTCACGATGGTCAGGGCGGAGAACTCCATGCAGAGGGCCCTGAGGCGGGCCAAGTGCCTCAAGGCAATCCGCAGGGAGTTGGAGGTGAACATGTCGGCGGCCCTGCGGACCCTCGGGGCCATGGAGGAGGACCGCCTCCGGGACATTGAGCCGGAGTTCGATGATGCCCTGGCCCGGAACATCCCGAAGTGAGCCGTCGGACGGCCCGCTGCCCTTATAAATAGTTCTGTAGTTAGTGTTAGATTTCCTTTGGTTTTGCATTTTACTTTAGACCTTTTGGACAATGGGCCACATTTTTGTATATAGTTTTTTTTATTAGGTAGTGTTATTAGATAGGCTTCATTTCTTCTTTTGGGATCATGGACCCAGGATTGTTTATCTGTATATAGTTGACTGTCGGATTTTCTATTTTTTTTTTATAATCTACCCATGGAGCAATGGTTTTCGATTTGAATTTTCCATTGGATTTACTTTTGTGAACTGTGACTTTGGACACCTTTCCTTTGGATTATGATTTGTGGTTTTACATTATTTTACGGACATGCTGCTTTCTTTTTTTTAATTCCCATTTTCGTTTGTTTATTTTTGATTCAATTTATGTTGCTTTTAATACATATTTTTTCTTCAAACTTCAATGTGTAGTATCATCTCATTGGTTTCATGCATATCATGATATGGGTTTTGACATTCACTGACACCCATTGTGTGTATGTGAGGGACATGTGTTTATTTACAAACTTGCCATTGGGGTTGTATCATGTAATTGCCATTTCTAAGTGGGTGGATGCAATACTCGGGTGGGTGTTTGGCATTTGGAAGCTGCCCATAAGGCCCAGGGATCTAGATTGTGATGACATGTTGGCTGGGGGACATGTGTGGGGGCCTGCTGGCAGGTGCCCCTGTCTGGTGGGGGGTGGGAGTGCAGGGGGACATGAGTGGGGGCCTGGTGGAGGGTGCCCCACAGTGCTGGGGGTGGGGGTGCTGGGAGACATGAGTGGGGGCCTGGTGGAGGGTGCCCCTGGATGCAGGGGGGTGGGGGTGCAGGGGGACATGAGTGAGGGCCTGGTGGAGGGTGCCCCACAGTGCTGGGGGGTGGGGGTGCAGGGGGACATGAGTTGGACATGAGTGGGGGCCTGGTGGAGAATGCCCCACAGTGCTGGGGGGTGGGGGTGCAGGGGGACATGAGTTGGACATGAGTGGGGGCCTGGTGGAGAATGCCCCACAGTGCTGGGGGGTGGGGGTGCTGGGAGACATGTGTGGGGGCCTGGTGGAGGGTGACCCACAGTGCTGGGGGGTGGGGGTGCTGGGAGACATGAGTGGGGGTCTGGTGGAGGGTGGCCCACAGTGCTGGGGGGTGGGAGTGCAGGGGGACATGAGTTGGACATGAGTGGGGGCCTGGTGGAGGGTGCCCCAAAGTGCTGGGGGGTGAGGGTGCAGGGGGACATGAGTGGGGGCCTGGTGGAGGGTGCCCCTGGATGCAGGGGGGTGGGGGTGCAGGGGGACATGAGTGAGGGCCTGGTGGAGGGTGCCCCACAGTGCTGGGGGGTGGGGGTGCAGGGGGACATGAGTTGGACATGAGTGGGGGCCTGGTGGAGAATGCCCCACAGTGCTGGGGGGTGGGGGTGCTGGGAGACATGTGTGGGGGCCTGGTGGAGGGTGACCCACAGTGCTAGGGGGTGGGGGTGCTGGGAGACATGAGTGGGGGTCTGGTGGAGGGTGGCCCACAGTGCTGGGGGGTGGGGGCGCTGGGAGACATGAGTTGGACATGAGTGGGGGCCTGGTGGAGGGTGCCCCACAGTGCTGGGGGGTGGGGGTGCAGGGGGACATGAGTGGGGGCCTGGTGGAGGGTGCCCCTGGATGCAGGGGGGTGGGGGTGCAGGGGGACAGGAGTGGGGGCCTGGTGGAGGGTGCCCTACAGTGCCGTGGGGTGGGGGTGCAGGGGGACATGAGTGGGGGCCTGGTGGAGGGTGCCCCTGGATGCAGGGAGCTGGGGGTGCAGGGAGACATGAGTGGGGGCCTGGTGGAGGGTGCCCCTGGATGCAGGGGGGTGGGGGTGCTGGGAGACATGAGTGGGGGCCTGGTGGAGGGTGCCCCACAGTGCTGGGGGGTGGGGGTGCAGGGGGACATGAGTTGGACATGTGTGGGGGCCTGCTGGCAGGTGTCCCACAGTGCTGGGGGGTGAGGGTGCTGGGAGACATGCGTTGTTGATCAGTAGTGCAAGGTGACATGTGGCTTGGCTGGGGGGCATGGCCATGGTGGATGGGCTGCCTGCGGGACATGAGCATGGGTGCAGGGTAGTCCCCTGTGGTGTGGGCTGGCTGCAGGGGCCATGGAGGGTGTAGAGGGAACACCTGGGAGGACCCACACGGCCAATTCACGTGTAGTGCTCCCCGCGCACCCCTGAAATACACGTGCCCTGATGGAATTGCGTGTGATACTTCCCGCGCACCCCTGAAATACACATACCCTGATGGAATCGCGTGTGATACTTCCCGTGCACCCCTGAAATACATGTACCCTGCTGATTTTGCGTGTGATACTTCCCGTGCACCCCTGTAATACACGTGCCCTGATGGAATCGCGTGTGTTATTTCACGCGCACCCCTGATGTACACGTACTCAGGACAATCGCGTGAGAAACTTCCCGCGAACCACTGAAATACACGTTTCCCGCTTGGCGTTTGCTGTTTGGCAGCCCTGGGAACTGGTCCAGGGTTAGCGCAGCCCTTTGCAATGAATTGGGAATTTTGATGGCTTTTCCTTGCGGGAGGGCGTTCTTGGGGGCGTAACTGGCGCTGCTGCAGGGTCGCTGCGCCACTCTGCGCCACAGCTGGTTTTGGAGGCTGAAATCCATGAATACGCTGTGCGATGAAATGGATTTTATCGCACGCGGCTGGCGCAGTCTATCGCACGGGGACACTGTGCGCCAGCCGCATGCGCCACTTTTGTGCGAAATTCTACAAATTACCCTGAAGGTGGTTGACATGCCATTTGAAGGAGAAAATCTGTTTGGTGCCAAGATTGATGAGGCCCTCAAAACAATGAAGGCAGACTCTGATACTGCTAGATCTCTAACAACCTACGAGGGCAGAAGGTCCTTTTGTTCCTTTCGAGGAGCCTCGGGTAATTCTAGAGTCTCGTCCTCAAGAGACAACAACAATTACGGCAGATCCGGATACTACTCCCAGGGCTACAAGAGAAAGTACCAGTCCTCCCAGCGCAGCAGGGAGTATCACCACGGACAGCGAAAGAACGGATCATTCACCTCTCAAAGAGGTAGACAGAACAAGGCCCAATAATGGCTGCCTCAGGGGCACACAGATGGGAGGAACTGTGGCGTTTTACCTCAGCAAGTGGCAAGCAATTACAAAAGACAGATGTATGCTAGATGCCATCCAGCACAGCCACTTGTTGGAGTTCAAATGCGCACAAATCGCGTTACCTCCCACAAAGGTATTACACCCGCACCTTTCAGTTCTACAACAGGAGGTTTGTCAAATGTTAAGGAAACGGGCAATCGTTCCTCATTCGGCAAAGGGAAAAGGAGTGTACTCCAGGTACACCGTCATCACGAAACCAGATGGGAAGTGGAGTCCAATACTGGATTTGCAAAATCTAAACAAAAACATAAAAAGGCAAAAGTTCAAGATGTTGACACTTCAGGACGTCATAAAGACCCTACAACTGCACGAATATCTGGCGGCGTTAGACCTCAAAGATGTGTACTTCCACATCCCGATACATCCAAGACAACGAAAGTACCTCTTATTCAAGATGAGCGAAAGCTATTACCAGTTTCGAGTACTTCCTTTCGGCCTAAAATCAGACCCCAGGATGTTCACAAAGATAGGGAGCTCATCTGGACAAACACCAAGTCAAAGGCCTGTGGACCCCCGCAGAGTCTGTCCTCCACATAAATGTGCTGGAACTGTGGGCACTATATTGTGCCCTATAATCCGTTATCCCGCTAATCAAGACTTTGGTAGTACGAGTCCTCATTGACAACACAACCACAACGTTTTTTTATTTGAAGAAACACCACGTCCCAAGAAGCACAGACCATTTGGCACTGGGCCATTCACAACAACATTCTACTCCAAGTTTTCCACCTCCTGGGGATACAAAACAAACAAGCGACACCCTCAGCAGGGATTTGTTGCAGTCCCACGAATGGCAACTACTCAACAACAAAATATCCAAAATCTTCAAGACATGGGGTCATCCTCCTCTGGACCTCTTCGCCACTCAGTGCAACAAGCAGTGCAAGAAATTTGCGAGCAGGACCCCTCATCCTGACTCTCAAGGGGGTGCATTCTTGTTCTCATGGACCAGCATTTTCATAAATGTGATCCTGCTGTTCCCTCTCATCAGGAAAACAATCCCGATGATATGCAAATATCACTGCTAAATAATCCTAGTAGCACCGTACTGGCACAGACAGACCTGCTTCTCGGACCTCCTTCAACTGGCGGTGGAATATCCAATTCATCTAGGATCTCATGCCAATCTCCTATTGCAGAACAATGGGGTGATTCTACATCGTGACCCGGGCTCCCTCAAATTAACAGCATGGCTCCTGATCACGCCGAACTTGGCCACTTAAACATCCTGCAAGACAGCAAGTGCATTCTGGCGGCGGCTACTACTCCGTCCACTAACATTTCCTACAACCACAAATGGAAAAGGTTCTGTACATGGTGTACACAACAGCACAACCATCAACCACTGGCCATAAAACCTCAACAGATTTTTCCCTACCATCTCAAATTGGCAAAAGAAGGTCAACCAATCTCCTCTATAAAGGCGCACTTGGCGGCAATTTCTAGATTTACAAGGGCAAGAGGATAACCTCCTATCTACAGCGATAGGCTACTCAAAGACTTTTTCAAAGGGCTCTTTTGTACTTTTACTCCAAAGAAAAGGATTCCACCGGTATGGAGCCTGAATCTCGTCCTGGACAGTTTTATGAAAACTCCTTTTGAACCGCTATCAACAGCACACATGAAGTTTGTGACCTGGAAAGTGGCATGCTTAATAGCTATTACGTCCTCTAGATGAGTTTCGGAACTACAAACCTTAGTAGTAAA
Source organism: Ambystoma mexicanum (assembly GCF_040938575.1). NCBI lineage: Eukaryota > Metazoa > Chordata > Amphibia > Caudata > Ambystomatidae > Ambystoma > Ambystoma mexicanum. Next base: position 914,435,335 of record NC_090933.1, on the reverse strand, counting down.
TCTTCCGTATCTCTGAATTGTGAAGGACAAAGTGATACTTTCTACCAATTCTCACTACATCCCAAACGTGCCATTGGAATTTCACAAAAATGCAACCATAACTCTGCCTACATTCTTTCAAAATGCCACTTCCCCCGCGGAGAGAGCCGTGAACTCTCTGGACGTTAAAAGGGCATTCATATATTATCTGGACCGGACAAAATCATTTAGAACAACTAAACAGCTTTTTGTTGCCTTTGGCCCATCAAACAAGGGAAAATCCCTTTCAAAACAAGGCATTGCAAGGTGGATATCTTCAGCGATTTCCTTTTGCCACATGAAGGCCAACATGCCTCTGCAAACTGTGGCTAGAGCACATTCTACAAGTGCCACGGCTGCCTCTGCTGCTCTCTGGTCCGGAGTGCCCATCAAAGACATTTGCCAGGTGGCAACATGAGCAGCGCCTCACACATTTTCCAGGCCCTACTGTTTACAACAACAGCACACTGAAGACATGCAGATGGTACGAGCAGTCCTTCAATAGCTGTTCCAGTAAGGTAAGCCCTGCAGCTTCCGGGATATTTTCTTGTACTTGCGTATTTATACTTCTTACATTAGCGCAGAAAATGTGAAAGTCTCTCGTCTTTTTTTGCCTGGTTTATCTCCTAACATTTATACTGCTATAAAATCTATTCACAGCATGTGAATCCATGAAAGATCTAATGTTGGAGAAGGAGGTAGTTTCTTACCTGTAACTCCATTTTGAATGGATTGTGTCCTCCCATGTATTCCTCATCTTAGATATATCCTTACCTTCAGCTTTGCTGTTTCGGAAAAAGAAATTCTCCACCAGAGGGCTCTGTGCTCGAGTCTGTGGCGTCGATGTCCCTCCGCGGTATCCGTCGAGCATCGATGTCATCCGCAGTATAAATGGTTCGAGGCGGCCCTGTTGGCCTCAGTTCTGTTCTTCCGATAGCTTTTGCTTCGTACCAAGAAAACAGCGCTTCAGTTCTCAAATATGTTTTTGTCATCAAACCCTTCTACGCCTAAAACTGGCTTCAAGAAATGTCAGAAATGCGATAAGAAGATGTCGATAACAGATCCCCATCAAAATTGCCCCTGGTGCCTCTGTCCCGAACATCGGATAGACGAGTGTGGTTCCTGTCAGTCGTCGACCAATAAAGCGATAAAGGAACATAGAGGCAAACTAGCGGTGGGGGAGGAATTCTGGAAGTCTTCTTTGAGAGGAAAGAAAGGCTTGGTTGAGTCTAGTGAAAGACGTCATAAATCTGAGAAATGAAGGTCAGGGAGTAGATCTAGGAAGTCTTCCTCTTCAAAAAGTCAAAGAAAAGACAACACTGGTCTCCCTCTTCCTCTTTTTCGACGTCTTCAGAGGAGGTTATCACCTGCCCTTCAAAACATGATTCTCCGAAGAAGTGGGAGGCCTTCAGAGCTTCAATGTTAAAGATCTTTGCAAATGTGGGCCAGACCCCCTCAAAGAAGTCTATTGAAAGCCATGCTCATGCTAAAAGTGACAGGGGAAGATCTAAAACAAAAAGATCAGGCGAAAAATTGTTGAGGGTGTCGTCGAGGGGATCCTCCCCTATGCCTCACAAAAAACGCCTACCAGTGCAAAAACCGGAGGCAAAACTCAATAAAATGGCGTTGGATACTCATCCGCCATTAAAATCGACATCCAAGGCTTCCTCTAAGCTTGTCTCGAAGACGTCTGAGTCTAAGGTGTCAACAAGCCACTCGAAGACTCTTAAGTCGAGTACTTCTTCGACGGTGTCGAAGGTTCCTCCAACGGCGTTGATAGCTACTTCAACGATATCGAAGGCTCCTTCGACTGTCAACGTCTTCTTTTAATCCCATTAATAAATTGACTGCTGTGTCGAAGGTAAGGTCTATGCCACCGGAGAAGATTTTCCATCCCGAAAGTAGACAGGATTTTTTCAAATCCATGTCCTCCATTTATGAGGAGAAATCCTCAGAGGAGGAGGATATTTCAACAGCTGATGTAAGGTTTAATTGAGGAGTTAATTGACCCTCATTCAAAAATGGCAGACCTGTATGAAGGCTTACAAACAGCAAGTGGACTGGACACATCTCCAGAGTATAAATTTGAAAAACCTGACCCTGCTGATCATGCAGATGCAGGATACAGGAGATTAATGAATAGAGTAACCGAATTTATGGGATGAAACAGAAATTCCCCGGCTTACCAAGAGGATGATATGACAGACATCCTTTCGGGGGGACCTCAACAAGGCCCAGTACTTCCTTTTTACATATCTTTGCAAAGGAAGGTGAATGCTGCATGGGAAACCCCTGAGTCAGCTCCTGCAGTGAATAAAAAATTCACATCTAAATACAGGCCGTCTTCTTCAGACTCTGAATATTTAAGAAAACATCCATCACCTGAAAGTCTAGTGATTCAGGCGGCCACGTCTACTTGGAATGCAGCATACCCGACAATTTCCCCAGAAAGGGATGATAAAAAAATTTACGCATGGTCTCGTAACATTGTTTCTTCTGGTAACTTGCACCATTGCAAGATTTACATACACCCTGTTGGACTGTATGAGCATATTCGTGATGGTGAGTTTTTCTAGCCATAGTTAAGGACGGGAAGGAGGCTATGGGGGAATTGCCGCCAATCACGTTTTGACACTGCTGCCTGTATCAGCAGGTCCAATCGCATCTAGTACGGTGCTATGCAGATTCGCGTGGCTGAGAAAGTTAGGTTTTGCACCGGATGTGCAGGCCAGACTTCTCAATATGCCATCTGACGGCTTGAGGTTGTTCGGCAGTAAGGCGGATGAAAGTTTGGAGAAACTGCAGACCTCTAAAGCGGCAGCAAAGTCTCTTAGTGCTGCAATTCGACAACCTCAGCAACGCCCCTAAACAGGCTCATCTTCCTGGAGGGGTCTTCCCTTTTGATTTTATTCCTCATTAGGAAAAGGAAGGGGACAGGCCAGTCAACGAGGACAACGGAAATTTCCTCGGGGGCAAGGAAAAGGTGCTAGATCTGCCCCAGCAGCGGCAACTGCCCCATCAGCCGCTAATGCAGCTGCCGCAAAGCCACTCTGAGGTTTTGACCCACAAGACCCCGGTGGGAGGCAGAATCTCTGAGCTTCTGGAAGAATGGCCGGGCATTACTTCAGATGCTTGGGCACTGGAAACAGTATCCCAAGGTTACTGCCTTCCTTTTCAAAAGAAACCTCAGAATCACCCTCCGGGATAAAACTCTGCCAAAATTCCAGACCCGCTCCTGTTGCAGGAAATTTTAACCCTGCTAGAGAAACCTCTGTAGCCGAGAGGAACAAGGGTTGGTACTCCCCATATTTTCCCATCCCAAAGAAGGACGGAGGATTGAGACCTATCTTGGACTTAAGAAACTTGAACAAGTTCCTCAGGAAGGACAAGTTCAAGATGGTTAGCATTTCTCAGATCTGTCAGGCTCTCCAACTCTAGGGTTGGTTGGTATCATTGGACCTTCAGGATGCTTACTTTCATGTGCCAATCCATCTCAAGCACAGAATGTACCTGAGGTTCGTGATTGGCAACACTCACTATCAGTTTCGAGTTCTGCCATTCGGGTTGACCTCCGCCCCGAGAGTTTTCACCAAGTTGATGGCGGTAGTGGCAGCGAGTCTCAGGAGAGGGGGAATTCACGTTTACCCCTACTTGGACGATTGGTTAATCAGGGCATGTTATCCAGAACAAGCCCAGGAACATTTAAGCAAGACTTGCCACTTCCTACACAGACTGGGCCTCTCTCTGAATTTCAAGAAGTCAAATATGATACCATCACAAAAACTCCTATTTATCGGAGCAGTTCTGGATACCTTCTCGTGCAAAGCCTCGCCTCCCGAAGAGAGAGCTCCCCACATTCTCCAGATGATAACCAAGTTCCAGAATCCCCAGCATCTGCCGGCCTTTGATTTTCTAAGGTTGCTCGGACTTATGGCATCCTGCATTTTTCTGGTGCCAGAGGCCAGATTTAGGTTGAAATCCCTACAGTGGGCCCTCAGGACTCAATGGTCCCAGTTTTCCAGGGGAGATGTCAGATCTTTTGCAAGTCCCGACCAGAGTGGCACATGATCTGCGATGGTGGGCTTGCATCGAACATATCCTCAAGGGAGAATATTTTTGGCAACCATGGCCGGAGATAACGGTAGTGACGGACGCCTCACTCACGGGTTGAGGCAATCAGACTCGAGTTGAAGGCCTTCCTGCCCTCTGTACGGGGAAAGAACTTCCTGATAATGACAGACAACACACCCCAACCCCCTTTTTTTTGCTAAAAACCCCTTTTTTCCCTTTCCCTAAACGAAAACCTAAAATATATATATATAACAAAAAAAAATTTGATCATTTGTCCTGTCAACCAAATTGTGTCGACCATTTGTCTGTCGACCATTTGACTAGACCCCATGCAGATCCACTGAAATGTGCTGTTGAATTTGCGATTTGGCATGCCGAAGTTCAGTTGAATTCTTAATCTTGCTTAGTTAGTTGAGAAAGTGCAGAACTGATTGAGGCAAAATCCTGAATGTACCTCGTACAATACCTGCATATTTATACAAAGAAAGCTCCCATTACCTGTTACTTAGCAATCCATACTCTACTTGCATTAATGTAATACTGGTCCAGCTATTTCAATAAAGTGCCGGACTATGTTGTACAAATTTCATTTATTATAAAATGTCAAATCAAGTGCAAGAAAATAAGCAAAACCTGTAATTATTTTATTTTAATTTTATTGTGTATTTGTAATGCGCTTATACATCAAGAAATTGTGTTTCAAAGCACCCACAAGGCAAAGGGGAGAGAACATGGGAATAAAGGCAGAGAATAAACAGATGATCAGTAGAAAGGGCGGGCCTACTAGGTTTTGTGAGCATTCAGAACGTGCAAGTGCAGGCAGAGAGAGAGGGACGGGGAAGGGGGAAGTGCTAGGTGCTAGAAGTTCCACAGAGGGAAGGGCCAAGGCGTCACTTGTGTGCAGCAGTAAGTGCCTGGCAGAGATTGATTGGTGCAGAGTGACCACCTGCCATTAGTACGTGCACGCCTGTGGAACACAAGACAGTGGGTGCCAGAAGGCAAGTGCTGGAATGGTGTGGAAGGCTGAAGGCGATTGGGCGGAAGGCCGGGGCCAGGAGGACACATAAGGTCCCTGGCCACCAATCTCAGCGACTGTGGGGTATTAGCATGGGAGTGAGAGGGGGAAGGAGGAGGTGAAGAGGAAAGTCTTGAGGAGCTTCTGGAATTTGAGGAGGTCTGACTCAAGACAGAGAGGAGGGGGGAGGCTGTTCTAGAGGAGGGAGCCAGCCGAGGAGAGATCTGCCACCGGCTTGCAGATGCGCTGGTAGAAAAGTGCCTGACACGCAGAGAGTTGTAGTCGGAGTAGCGTAAGGTTCTGGAAGGAAGGTATTTGGTGAGGGAACGTTGTAGATAGAGGAGTCCTCGGCCCAAGACAGCCTTATGGATGATGCACAGGGATTTAAATTTGATCCTTGCAACAACCGGGAGCCAGTGGAGGGATTTTAGGGCTGGAGAGATACAGTCCCTAGTCTTGAGGCCAAGGATAAATCTCGCAGCCCCATTCTGGACAAGTTGAAGGGGTGGAAAGAGGAAGAGGGTAGATTAAGGAAGAGACTGTTGCAGCAGTCAAGCTTAGAGAGTACCAGAGCGCTAGAGACGTTGAGCTTCTAGGCAAAAGTGAGGAGAGAAAGGATACCTCTGACGAGGTGTAGTTGAAAATGGGCCTTCTTGGCAAGGTCCAAGATGTGAGGGCGGAAAGAGAGAGAGGAGTCAAAGATGACTCCAAGGTTTCTGACTTCAGATGCAGTAGAAGGGAGCAAGCCCATAGAGGGTGGCCAGAGTGAAGGGGGGGAGGAGGGGGTGGGAGTCCCAATAGGAAGGAACTCACTCTTGCTGGCATAGAGGCTTAGATCGTTGGAGGCAGGCACACCAGGACTGGATAGCAGATAGGCAATTGTAAATGGTAGAGGAAGAGAGGGAGCATCAGAGGGAAGTTTGAAGAAGAGTTAGGTGTCATCTGCATAACACTGGAAGTGAGGGGAGAAAGTGTAGATGAGGTGAGCAAGCAGAGCAAGATGTTGAAGAGCCAGGGTGAGAGGTTAGAGCCCTGGGTAACGCAACTAGTGGAGATAGAGGTAGGGGAGGAGAAAGAGCCCAGGATGACCTGGGACGTATGGCCAGTGAAGATGGAAGTCAGCCAGTTCAGTGTCCGCTCCGAGATACCAAGGGTATCATGGAGCCGTTTTATGAGGATGGAATGGTTGACCATATCCAATGCAGAGGAAAGATCAAGCAGAATGAGGACAGCAGGGGAGTTAGTGTTCAGGGATGCGAACAGTTCTTCATTGGTGTTCAGAAGAGCAGTTTCCATGCCTCTGGATTCTTCAAATCCGATTGATGGTTATGTAGGCTACCAACGAGCTCAGTGTACTGGGCCAGTTGGGGGTAAACCAACTTTTGAAGGCGTTTACCAAAGAAGGGAGTGATTGAGATGGGGCGATCATTAGCCAGACACGAGGGGTCAGTGGAAGGTTTTTTCTGGAGGGTGCACACGAGAGTGCTTGAGGAAAGAGGGCAATGACCCAGTATCAAGAGAGTGATTTCAGAAATCAGCAAGTGCAGGTGCAAGGTAGCCAATATTGTTCTTAATAGTTCTGGAGGAACAGGGGGAGACCTGTTTGGAAGAGACCTTCATAGAGCGGAAAACCCTAGGGACCTTGTCCGGTGTGATAGGAGAGAAGGAGAGAAAGGCTGAGGGAGGTTTGGAGGTCAGGGCTGGCAGAGGGGGTGGAAGGAGGGAGGGGGAAGGGGCAGAAGAAAGAGTGCTCAGGATGTCCTAAGTTTTTGAAGTGAAGTGGGTGGCCAGTGAAGTGCAAAGGGCCTGGGAGGGAAGAGGCAGGGTGGAGACTGCAGAATGATTGGCTAGTTCCTTGCAGCTTCTTTTTTTTAAACATGTTTATTTAAACAGGCAGGTTATGACAATACAAAGCTTAATCACTTGCAACATGAAGCATAAAGCAATACCACTTGACGCTCTTCCCACCCCACCCTCAGGTCTTAAGTTGCGTCTTCCCGCCCCCGCTGGGGATCTCCATCTTGAACAGTTCTCCTGGCCAGTTGTGGCTTGAATGTCAGGGCCGGGAACCTTTGGCCAAAACTGGACCCCAGATGTTGTGAAAGCGATGTAGAATGTCTGCCCCGGCAGCCATCACCTTCTCAGCGATCAAGATGTCCCAGACTTTCATCCACCAGAAAGGCATGAGCGGGCCTTCCGTCGTTTTCCAGGTGCGGTCTATCACGTTCCTGCCCGCCAGTAAGCATTGGGATAATAGTTTGGCCTTAGGACCAGACCTTGGATAGATCCCGGGGATCGACGCTCCAAGGAGAATAGGTTCGGGGTCCAAGGGCAGTCGCACCTGAGTGATGTCTGCTATCGTCGCTAAGCATTGTTTCCAAAAGGCTTGAGCCTTGAGGCAGGACCACCACATGTGGAAGAAGGAACCTATTTGGCCGCATTGTCTCCAGCAGACTCGCAAGGCAGCTATTCACCCCCCCCCCCCACAGCCTTCGAATTGACCCTTAATGAGCTCCCGCCCCGAGGGAGAATCTCCACTCTATATAAACGCCTCCAAACGGATTTCTTAACCTCCAAGACTCGGTATATGGTGCTATGGGAAGCGGACCTGGGCCGTCCGATTGAAGACCAACAGTGGGTTGACATCTGGTCCCAGGCTCACACCTTCTCATCCTGCATCACAAACAGAGAATGCGCCTACAAGATCCTCCTCCGTTGGTACTACCCTCCCCTAAGACTTCATCACATGAACCCCACACTCGTGGATTTAGGGATTCTGGGTTTTTTCCCCCTCCAAATAAGCTGCAGCATTTTCTTCTGTAGGTGTTGAATGGCTGGCGCCGGAACCGGCACCGGGAGTGAGGAGCAAGCGTACAGAAATCTCGGTAGTAAGTTCATTTTACAGGCTGATATCTCTTGTGCCGCTCAATGCTTTAAATCTGCCTCCAATTTTGTAAATAGTGAGGGGAAATTAGCCCGATAGACCTCGCTTGGGTTGGCCGGGATCTGGACTCCTAAGTAGCTGATTCCCTTGGTCGTCCATAGTATTGGGCACAGAGGGATTAGGGCTTCTCGGTCTTCCCGGGTCAGACCAACTCCCATGGCAGCTGATTTCCGGAAGTTGATGGCAAAGCCCGTGACCCTTCCATAGCTCGCTAGCTCAGCCAGGGCTAGAGGGAGGGAGGAACGAGGCTTCGTGATAGTCAGGAGGACATCGTCTGCATAGAGGGCCAGCTTGTGGTGTGCCGTGCTTGATTGGAAGCCTTCGATTGCAGGGTTCAACCTGATCCGTTGGGCAAACGGTTCCATGATTAGTGCGAAGAGGAGCGGCGACAGTGGGCATCCCTGTCTAGTTCCGCAGGTTAGGCTGATAGGGGAGGAAAGGGTGCCATTAACTCTGAGAAGGTTTTGGGAGCTTTGTAGTTTGCCAGTGTCATAGTGCAGAATTCCGTGCCAAATCCAAAGGCCTCAAGGGTGAGCCTCATAAAAGTCCAATCCACTTTGTCGAACGCCTTGGTTGCGTCCAGGGCCAGAAGCACCAGCTCCCGGGAGTCTCGGGAGGCAAGTTCCACCAGGTCTAAGGCCCTCCGGATGTTGTCGGCTGTGGAGCGGTGTCTGAGAAAGCCACTCTGATCAGCACTGATTATCTCCGGCAAGAACTGAGATAGTCGTGTTACTAAGATTTTAGAGTATATATTAGCATCTATGTTGAGCAGGGCGATGGGTCTATATGACGCAGGGTTCTTCGGATCGCTTCCAGGTTTAGGTAGTAAGACCGTGATTGACTCCTGCATGGACGGGGTTATAGTGCCTGTGGTCCTGAACGAGTTAAACAACTGTACCAGAGGCACTAATAATTGAGGTTTGAAGATCTTGTAAAACCTGGTTGAATATCCATCAGGGCTGGGATTTAAGGGCTTTTATTGCCTCGTCCACTTCCTCGTCGGTAATCGGCGCCTCCAGATAGTCACGGGCTGTTCTTTTTAGCCGGGGAAGCGCTGCACTCCGTAGGTATTCCCTCTGTTCCTTCATGTCCCGTACTGGAGCGGTCATCACCTGGGTCAGGTGGGCCATTGCGAGCTTGCCTTGTTGGTCCCGCAGGCCCACAATCGTGTTATTCCTCTTCGCCTTGGCAAGTTTGGCCACCAGTAACTTATTCGCTTTGTTGTTCTTAGCATAATAAAACTGTTTAGCTTTTGCCATTCGGTGGGCAGTGTGTTCGGCGTAGTGGGTCTTGATCTTTTTTTGCGCTATCCGGATGGCCCGCTGAGTTTTAGGGGTCCAGCCCTTCTCCTTATGGGTCCTTTCTGCTTTTTTAAGTTCTTCCTCAAGACCCTGGCGAGTTTGTCGTTTATGCCTGTGATAGGCCGCTCCTTGCGCAATCAGTCCTCCCCGCACTACTGCCTTCATTGTGTCCCAATTGTTGGCGGTGGAGGTGTCTTCGCTGGGGTTCTCCTTAAAAAGGTTGGTGATCGTGGTTGCGATCGCGTCTCTGAGTGGCATCTCATTAAGAATCGGATCATATAGTGTCCATCTGCGCTGTTGGGGGTTAGACGGCTCCTGCACTCGGATTTCTAAGGTCACTGGGGCGTGATCAGACAAGATTCTGGAGCCGATTGTCACATTGTTGGTGAATGTGAAGATTTGCAGGGATACTAGGAGAAGATCTATCCTGGAGAAGGTTTTGTGGACATAAGAATAACAGAAAAAGTCTCTTTCGGAAGGGTGGAGTACCCTCCATGAGTCTACCACCCCCAAAGTTCTGAATAGTTGCAGGAGAGCCAGGGCTATAGTGAGGTCTCTGGCACTGGGCGGGTGCGACTTGTCTTTCGTGGTGTCTGGGACCCCATTAAAGTCCCCACCAATCACTATCTGGCCCTCCAGAAAAGGAGAGTCGTACTCAGGGAGATAAAACAGCGCCTGGCCTGAGTTGGGTGCGTATACAGAGATTATAGAGTAGAGTTGTCCCAGCAGCAGGCATTTCACCGCCATGTACCGCCCCTCCGGGCAGCTTGTGGAGTCTAGAATTTGAGGGTTCAGTCCCCTCCCAAATAGGATAGCTGTGCCACCCCTCTTGGAGTTCCCAGATGCGAAGCATTGCTTCGGGAAGTATCGGGAGCGTAGGCGGCTGTGGTCTGCCGGCAGCAGATGGGTTTCCTGTAGCATAGCTACTGCTGCATCGTCATTCTGAAGCTTTTGTAGGATAGACTTGCGTTTGGCGGGTGAATTCAGTCCCTTGACATTTAGGGAGACAAACCTCAAAGTCTGATGTTCCGGGGCTAGTTCCGGGGCCGCTGACAAGTCCTGGGGGAGAGGGGGAGACGTAGAGGGATCAGCCATCATGTCGCAGAGTGCATGGCCATTCATTAACCTGCCTATGGGTTTTTTGCTCGGGCCGCCAACGGGAGGGCCGAGTTTTAACTGGGGGTGGTGGACCTTTTGTAGGTCTAGAGCCCCCCCTGGTCAACTGGGCCACAGAACAGTATGTAGCCAACATGGCTAATCTTACAGGTAGTCTCAGTGGATCGTTCCAAGGACTCATAGGTGGACTGTGCCTTGGAACCGGGCATGGGCCGTGGAATAATGCCCGCTGCTTTGGGGATGGAGCTCATCTGTGTTCCTGTGGGTGCTGATCGGCTTCATGTTGCCGGACTGACGAGCCAGGACGGAAAGTGGTGGCTCCATCATGGGACCGCATCCGGCTACTTCCTCCTCTGGAATCTGGGAACCCCTCACCAGGAATTTTGTGTGGGGTTAGGGGAGGCCACAAGGTCTGAGTCAGCCGTTGCCTCGGAGGGCGGGGGAGGCGAAGGCCTGGAAGCGTCTTGGCGCAGGATGTTTTCAGCTTCTTCCAGGTGGCTGATTTTCCTTAGTGAGCCCTTGTAGGAAAATTCCAAGGCTGTGGGAAAGAGCCATCTGTAGCAGATTTATTTGGCTTGAAGAAGAGTGGTTAGTGAGCGGAGGGCTCTCCTCTTTTTGAGAGTAAGAGGGGAAAGATCCTGAAAGATCTGGAGACGGGTCCCTTGGAATGTAATTTCATCTTTGGAGCGGCTTATCGCTGAGACGGCTTCCTTCGTGGTAAAGAAGTGCACCCTAGTGATGACGTCAGGGGGGCCATCTGACTCCACTCCGCGACGGGGGTTCAGCCTGTGGGTGCGATCTAGGAGAAGCTGTGAATCTTCAAGATCAGGGAGGAGAGACTGAAAGAAGAGGCCCACGTAATCAGCCAACCCCATGTCTGGGATCGAAGTAGGAACCCCCCGAATACGGAGGTTGTTGCACCGGGCCCTATTTTCCAGGTCTTCCTGCTTGTATTCTAGGATGTCGTACCTGTCTTGCAGAAGTCTAATTGAGCGTTGGACCTCAGGGCGGAGGCATGATCTTGGGTATGGTCCTCAACAACTCCCACTCTTTGTTCACCCTCAGAGACCCTTTTATCCGTACTTTCCAGCTTAGTAGTAAGTTCCTTCATACAAGAGCGGAATTCTGATTTGATATCCGCCATGAATTCACGTATGTCTGCTTTGGTCGCCACAGGTCCCTTGTTGTCTATGGATTCCCGTGAAATAGAGGAGCAGGGGTCCTGTTTCTTAGCTTTGTCGGATGAGATCAGCAGTGTTGCTATGTCCGAGGACTTGGTGGTCTTCTGTTGCTTAGTCATTGCGCTGGTTGTCAGCGGCGGGTCAGTGGCCGCCGGAAGCACTGTAGCAGTGAAGGAGAGTTGCTACGAGAGCTGCTCAGGGGCCCCCAGCGCCCCGCGAGAGGCTAGGGAGCGCTACCCGTGCGGGTTATAGGCCTTATCTGCGGGAAGCAGGGTCGTGGGCCGGGGCGCCTCAGGAAAGGCTCAGGGAGAAGAGCAGGCAGGCTAAGCCTACCTTTAATTCGGATTCGGGTCCCCCGGGGGACGGAGCGGGGCCCCCAGTCGGGCACTGGTTGTAGACTCAAGGAGGCGGTGAGGTGCAATGGAGTGCTCTCCAGGGGCTCCTGCTGAAGGCTCCCGCTGCCAAACTTTGCATGGGGGGAGGATCTCCTGTCCCCGCTCCAAGGAATTGAGTCACTTTAAGGGCCGTTGCAAATGTCTATAGACCGGAAGGTAGGCCCCACCGGGCACTCAGAGGAGCCACCAATGCAGCCCGCGTAGGTCTCTGTCCGCCGGGCGTGTAGCTGTAAAGCGGCGTGGGGCGGGGCGCCCCAGGAGGAAGAAGGAGGAGAGGGGGCACAAAATGGGGGCCAGGCAAGGAGATCACGCCGCAGGGGAATCCCCCGCCAATCCTCGATGCATGCAGCGCTCCCCGTCGGTCCCAGGAGAGCCCGGGCCGCCCCCCCGCAGGCAGACGGAAACAGTCCGCGCTTCTTGCCTGGATGTCTGGATGCTCGTCCGTCCCCTCCGGCCTGTGTGTCACGGGGAGGCTCGCCTCCAACTCCCGGCTGCGTACGTGTTCATACGTGCGCCCGCCATCTTGAATTCCTTGGGCGGCAGGGGGGGGCCGGGATTCAGGTGGCGAGTACGGACACAGTGCTCTTTCTCCCGGCTTTCATCTTTGAGCTGCTAGTGCCCCATCTTTTCCGATCCACATAGCTGCCGTCGGTGGATCGTGTAAGCCACAGGAACTGCACAAATTTAGCTATAGCAGCGGGCAGTCCACGGGCGGCTTTAGAGGAGTGACTGCATCGCTTCAGCTCCAAGCCACGCCCCTTCCTTGCAGCTTTTAAAGAGTTCAGCAATGTTGTTAGATGCTCCAGAGACACAAGCCTGAATGTGGCCCTCTTCTTAAAACGAATGGTGAGGCAGTGTTGCCTTTGGAAAAGGGGACAGGCCAGTTTGTCAGAGGATGAGCCAGTGGTCTGCCACTTCCGTTCTGAAGCTCTGCATTTGCGCTTCAGGTCTGCTAGTTTGGAGTTGTACCAAGTGTTACGCTTGGTGGCATGTTTCAGGTAAATCCTCAGGACTGGTGCAAGAATATCGAGAGTGTTGGAGATGGCAAGATGGAAATTGCTAAGAGCAGAGTCAGAGGTAGAGTCTGTAGTGGGAGGAGAGGGTGGGACGAAGGTGGATGTAAAGGCAGCAACTGACACTCATTTCATTGGATGGATATCTGTGAACAAGGTTGGCAGGGCTGGGGGAGGTGAGGTCAGAGGATTGATGGGGCCCAGGTGGTTAGACCAGGAGAGAGGAGTGGTAAGTGGGGCAGAGAGAGAATGATCTGTGTGAATAAAGGCATCCAGAGTGTGTCCGACTGAGTGGGTAGGACGAGAGGGGAGAATGGAGAGGGAGAGAGAGGAGCAATGGTCAAGGGAGAGAGTGGCCGCCATGCATGCAGAGTCAAGTTGGATGTTGAAATTGCCCAGTAGAAGGAGTTTAGCGGAAGATGTCAGCACAGAGGAGGAGAAATCAGCCTATTTGGAGAGGAACAGGGTGATAGATCCAGGTCGCCTGTAGATAGTGGCAATGGTCAGGGAGGAGGTGGGAGAGATGACCAGCTTGCAGACCAGGCTCTCGAAGGAGGAGTATGGTTGGGTGGGTATGCAGGAAGAAGGGACCCATTTAGGGAAGATATGGCAAACACACCGCCAGGATGGTTAGGGCAAGTCTTAGAGATGATCATGTAGCCATAAGGGAGAAGGCAGTCAAAAGCAGTGACTAAGCTGGCATTGAACCACATCTCGGTGAGAGCGAGGATATCAAGGTCAATGTCGTCAAGGAGGAGGCAGATGTCAGCAGAGTGTTTAGTATGGCTAGATGAAGCATGTCTCTGCCTTTAAAGGTTTTTCCAAGGAAGGGCACCGGGGCATGGTATACCAGTTGGAGGAAGGGGGAAGAGGGAGAGAGGAGGAAGGAATAGCAGGTGCAGGAAGGAAGTTCATGAGGGACGGCAGGCGCCAGTCAAAGAGGGGCAGGTTGGGTTGAGGGCCCTGAGCCATGATAGTGCCATTGCGATAGACATTAAAGATACACCTGGATGATGAGAAGACTGCCAAGAGTACTTGCCATCTAGTGCCACAATTAAGGAGTGAGGATAGCACAGGGGAGAGAGTAGAGATAAGATGAGGGGTCCAGAGATCTGGAGAGGGGACAGAAAAGATTATATTAGTGACAATCTGTCTTGAAGTTGCTCTAACTTAGGTGCCTGCAATGGGTAGACCAGGGTTGGTGGTCAGGAACTCTTTTTTAAACTTTTTCCTTCCAGACTTCGTGAAGGAAGGAGGATAGTAGATACTAAAGCAGTTGGAATAGATAGGCAAGCTAGTGAGTGCCATGAGGGCGGTGGAGAGACTAGGAAGGAGAATAGGAGGGACTGCACGGCACAGGCACAACTTACCAGGCAGTCTAGTAGCCGAGAGGGGGAGAGCAGCAGAAGCAATAGAAACAGTTGTGCTCTAAATTGGGGGGGGTGCATTTGTAAACACACCTAGATTCAAAATGCTGAAGTAGCACACAAATGCAGTAACTTCGAATGTAGCAACAGGCACTTAAATGTAGCACAAAAGTGGAAGATGCACACAAGAAAAGCAAACCTAGATGCTAATTTAGCAACAAGCACTTAAATGCAGCCCAATAAAGTTGAAGGTGCACACAAGAAAAAAGCACATAGGTTTGAATAATTTTGAGGGCGAGTTTCAGGCAAACCTAGATTTGAGATGCAGGGTATATGTTAAGCAAATAGGAATTGGAGATGAGATGGTGATGATAGTGGGGGAAACCCAGCCGTAAAAGGTGAGGTCAGTAGCAGACATGAGAGAGGCCCTGGTAAAAGTCACGTGAGCACAGGTTGGCAGTTGCCAGTGAGTTGATTAGATCTGCCATTGTTGCTGCATAGAGTTGCTGTGGAGCTGAAGAGGTTTTAAAGTGAAGGATTTGGGAGGGTCCGGGCAAAAAGAGGTTAGAGCCCTGAGCAATGAAGCAAAGCCAGTGCAAGGAGTATTAGAGCATGGGGCGAGCTGAGAAGGTACCAGTGATCGGGTAAGGCAGACTGATGATGAGGAAGACTCATGCAGTGAAGGATTTGAATGAGATGTGTCCCAGTGGAGGAGGAAGAGGCAGCAGACCCACTCTGTGAGGTGTTGGGTGCTCCCAACACCTCACAGAGTGGCTTACCAGCAGAGGAGCATCAGTAGATCAAAAAACGACAGTCAACGTCACCTGCAGGGGCAAAGGGCCCTTAGGGCCTGGACAGGGCCAGACAGAGAGGGACATGGTCCTTAGATGAGACCCTTTGAGGAGGCCGGCATTTGCCTGCTGGCTTAGGTGAAACTCCAAAGGAAATGAAGGAGCCCAGCCAATGAGGGCACCAGGCGACGGTCATGTGGGCTGATCGGATCAGCTGATGATGTTAGTAGAAGCCGGCAGCCATCATAGAAAGTCCTCACCATGCCTATTATGCCCAACTTCTGATAGGAAGTGCGACCATGAAGTATGAGGTGCTCCCAGCACCTTGCAGTGTGGAAAAAGAAAGAGAGCGAACTCCTGCGCCTTAAATAGGTCGGCCCTGATGGGGCTGGCGTTCACCTGCCGGCTTCAGTGGAGCTCCAAAGGAAATGAAGGTGCCCAGCCAATGAGGGCACCAAGCGGCAGTCACGCGGGCTGATCGGAACAGCTGATGCTGTTGGTAGGTGCCAGCAGCCATCATAGAAAGGCCTCACCGTGCCTATTATTCACAGTTTCTGAAGGGGAGTGTGGCCATGAAGTATGAGGTGCTCCCAACACCTCGCAGAGTGGAAAAAGAAAGAGCACAAACTCTTGCGCCTTAAGTAGGTTGGCCCTTGAGGGGGCCGACATTCGCCGGCCGGCTTCGGTGGAGCTCCAAAGGAAATCAAGGTTCCCAGCCAATGAGGGCACCAGGCGGCGGTCACGCAGGCTGATCGGATCAGCTGATGCTGTTATTAGAAGCCGGCAGCCATCATAGAAAGGCCACACCATGCCTATTATGCCCAGCCTCTGAAGGAGAGTGCGGCCATGAAGTATGAGGTGCTCCCAGCACCTTGCAGAGTGGAAAAAGAAAGAGCGGCAATTATACAACTGTACAATCTTCCCTAGCATACAAAAAACTCCTGTTCCCGCATGAATGTCACATTTGTACTTTCAAACACATTCATACCAAATAAAATAATTAACAACATCACATAAGAAAATCTCCATCCAGAATTCAAATTCCTTCAAAAATTATGTTTCCAATGGATGGTGTCCACCCACGTATTCCTCATCTTTGATATACTCCGATATCCTACTTGAAGCTTGGAACCTTTTCTCAGCAGAGGGCACCATGGACCATGTGTCCTTCGAGGGCCTCTGTCCTCCTCAAGTATGATATTGATGCTGGTATAAAAGGCATGCACTACGTCTGTTGCCTCAGTTCCATTTCTCTGCACAACTGCTCAAAACGGTTCTTTGCCTTGGTGTGCTCGATAACTGCATAGTTTGCAGTTTTATCTAAAAATGTCGTCTCGTACCCTGAAAAAAAGGGTTCTAGAGATGTGCTGAGTGTTCTGCTAAGATATCTATACTCAATCCCCACACACAGGCATGGTTAGCACGCTAAGTGTTCAAGATCACGTCATTCTTCTTCATCGTCTTCGAGGAGATCTAAGAAAAGGCATCATCACTCCAGATCGTCCTTTATGGATTCGTCCCCCCAAGGGAAACGGGTAAGCTTTCCGAAGAAGGGGACTAGTAAAGCAGAGCTGGAAAAATTCTGGCTGCAGATATTGGAAGTGTTTGAGAAGGCGGCGATGCCAGCTTCTTCAAAGAAGTCGTTAGAGACTCCCAACCTCGTCACGCTGAAGACCGACAGTGCTTTGATGAAAACCACTGACGGCGCCCCCGAGAGCCCAGACAGCAGGTCATCAAAGGCTTCGAAGGATTAGAAGACCTCGAAGGCATCTTGTGCGCCTCTCATGGCTTCGACGCCTGGAAGGGATACTCTTCCTCTGACCCACTCGACACTGTCGAAGGCATCAAAGTCAAGCTCATCGGCATCCAAGTCATCAGAGTCGAGAACCTCAAAGTCTTTTTCGGAACCGTCGAAGGTTTACAAACCACAAGACAAAAGAGACCTGTCTATGGCCTCTATTTATGAGGAGGAGGTGGAGCAGGAGGAGGAGGAAAGACCAAATTATGGTTTTGGCCTGGAGTACGGCACTCCTGGGGTTCCAGAGGAGCTGACATCCCAGGAATAAAGAATGAAGGACCTAAAGGATGCCATTGGTCTAGATACTTCTCCAGAAGTTGATTTTGGCACCACTGCGGGCTCAGGACATGCTGATGCTTCTTATAAATCAGTAATGGCAAAGGTTATATATTACCTGTGCTGGGGTAGATCATATGTTCAGTGTGAACAAGATGACTTGACTGATATTTTGGATAAGGAGTGTTAGGAAATATTTCCCTTAGTTGCAATTTTCCCTCCATTTATGGACCCCCCCACTTTTTGATTTTGGTTGGCTTACCTAACCTGACTTTTTCCAGTGGAGCACAGCTTTCAGCTGCACTCCTCTGGGCTTTTGCTCATTCGTTATGGCGAAACTGACACATCCTTCAGGCTGTCAGTACTGAGAAACTATGTTTCCCCTAGTCTTCGACTATGTTGCCATTTCTTGGTAACTTTTAATATATTTGCCAAGTACCTTACAGTACCGCGCGTAGGAGTCCTTTTGTTTTATGGCCCTAGCCACCCTCTAAGGACTTTTTGGTGTTTGTACAATTGTGCCTAGGATGAAGTGGTGACAGCAGTTTACTTTTAAAGTATTTTTACTTCATTTTTATGGACCATATCGTGTTTTGTTTGGCCCAAGACTGTGTGGTGAGTGCCAAAAATGGCTGTGACACAAAGGGCCTCATTACAACCCTGCAGGTCCGGAAAGAACGGTGGTGGTAAAACCACCACCACTGTTATTTCCGGACCGGCTGATTGAGAGTCCTGCAGGTGGGAGGTGTCACTCCCGCCAGGTCTGACCTGGCAGGTTTAACTCCACCCGCCTGCAGGCAGACATGGAAACACTGGCTCTGTCATAGACAGAACTGGTGTTTCCATTGTGCCCATCCCCATAGAGTCCTTTGGGGCTCCATGGAAATGGGGACTTACAGAATTCCACCTCTGGAATTCCCGGGTCACCGGGGTCGTAATGCCCCGGTGATTCCGGGAATCACGGAAGCGGAATGGTAATACGGGTCCGGCAGTAACCTGCTGGTTTTTCCGGCTCGGTTACCGCCGGACTCGTAATGAGGCCGAACGTCTTTTGTTCTGTCCTTTGGCCATTTTGTCCCTTTGCCTTCACCCAGGTTGAGAGACCCTGGTATTCCTTATTTGGGCATGCAGCCTCCCACAAAAACCGCATCTTTCACGGGCTCCTGCATGTTACATGTGCTAGTGCCCAGGAAGAGGGTTGAGACTGTCTGGTCCCAACCCACACTACTGGTGATAGTATGTCTGGTATGCCAGAATGACTGGATCACCGTGGGCCATGATTGGCCCACACCTGGTGTGCATGCAAGAGAGTAGATCTTCCATTGGCTAACCCAGATTTGATCGCAAAACAAATCTTGGATAAGAAAGGGGCTCTGCATACATTGCATGTCGATCACCTGAAGTTCACACCGAACTACAGAAGGAGCCAAGTATCTTGAAATGAAAGAGCAGACCCGTGGAACTGCCGGAGATGTGCTGGAAGGTTTGGCACCCTGACGCTGCTGTTACATCGGACCCCTGTTTTTGCATAGTACCAAGAAGGCCTGGAAGGGCGCTTCAACCCTTTGGAGTAGTGTGACCAACTACTCTCGGCACCTCCTGCTTATCCTCGCAAAGATCCTCTTTGGAAGTTTTCCTGGGCCATCAAGCAAACTGAACAGCTCGAACCCGGGATATCGTATAGGAGCGCTGACTGAATTGCAGGTTGGGGAACTCTTCTGAGGCGCCGATAGAAATACATCTGTATTGCGGTGCATGTCCAGCACCTGTACGCCCCGCTGGCAGTTGCACAAAGCCACCCATTCCATTGCATTGTGTACTGGACAGCACCAACACTTTACCCCTCTGCTATGACAAAGGGCGCCAGCGCCAGTGCCTGGAAAAAGAAAGTAAGGCCAATGCATTCATTCATGAGCAGCCATCGCCCAGCGATCCTCCAGCTCCATCTACAAGCATTTCTAGAGAGAATTATCTCCTAGCCACCATTGATAGTGGTTTCTTAGCAGTAAATCTCAAACTGGATTTATCATTGGATCTCTAAAGGCTTGCCTCGATAAGCAGAGTGCCGGGTGACAGCCAAGATCAGCACCAATGAGGACTCCATAGGTCAAAACACCCGTGACTTTACCTCGCAAAAAGGCGAGATGGCCAAAATGCATGGCAAATGTGACGACCTAGAATCCAGGGCCTGGAGGAATAATATCTGTATTGTGGGAGTGGCAGAATCCTCATGATCGATGCTGAGTGCGATATCCTTTTTTTCCACAAGTGTGATATGAAGTGTCTGGGTGGCACTGAACTATAACTGTTGAATTGTACCAGTCAGAGCGTGTCCAACTGTGACAGTTGTGAGCTGCACCCTACACACCTCCGGAAAGTTCTGCAAGTTCATACAGGGATGTCATCATCGAGTTGGGGTTGATGTTATGGGAGGGGATGGGGGGTGAGGTATGCAATATTTTACCACTAGCACTATGCTGGTGTTAGTTGGGGTTGTTAAAAGTTTGAAAACTGAGAGTCATGTTACCATAGATGGTGTCCAACCTGTCCATGTATATCAAACACATGGTGACTGTAATGGTTATAAATGGCGGGTGTTACTCAAATGAGTGGAGGACTGACAATTAGACTGCTCTCCTGGAATGTGCGGGGCCTGAACAACTCGGCTAAAGCCAGGAGGGTAGCGGCATATGTGGCGAGACACAACCCGCAGATATTGATACTCCAGGAGACACATGCCCTCAAACATGCAAATGTTAATTTCAGCCCACACTGGGGTCCACTTTGGAACTACACAGACTATTCAGCACAGTCCAGGGTTGTTCTCACCTAAATTCACCCATCATTGAGGTTCTGATACTTGGATAGTAAAATAGACACTCTTGGTAGATTCGTATTGGTGTGGGGGGTGGTTGTGGGCCGCTCCATTGTATTGGTCAACAAATACGGGCCAAATGTGGATGACCCGGAGTTCTATTGTATGGTTCTGGATATGATTATCCCATTGGATGAGACTCTAGTGCTGCGGGGTGGTGACTTTAACACTATTCTTGATACAACGGTAGATAGGTCCTCTACAGTCCCTCGTAGGCCCACGAGGGCTGCCACTACCTTGCATCAGATTATGTTAGAAACCCGCCCAATAGATGCCTGGCGCATGCTCCACCCGTTGGACAGACGGTATACGTATTATTCATCTGTACACAATTCCCAATCTCAAATTGACTATTGGCTCCTTACCTCATCTCTCTCAGATGCGGTGACGGCGTGCAATATCCATCCCCCACACACTTTCGGATCATTCCCCAGTTCCCCTCTGCTTAGTATTATGTGGTCTCCACCCGCGTGGCAGCTGCTGGAGGATGCCCCCAACTATTCTTAAAGATCCTAGGCCCTCATTCCGAGTTTGGAGGTAAGTAACGGTCTGTACCAGCATGGCGTAAATAGCATGTCCGGGCAGTCATCAGTCTGCTAATAGAGGACTATTACGACTTTGCGGGCACGAGCTTTACGCCATGCCAGTAAGGTCATTACCGGCATGCCGTTAAAGGCACCTTAAATGCCTTAAGCGGCATCAAGCATACCGCAGATAGCACTACCGACAAGGTCCTATGCAGAAGTAGCGTCATCGCACAGGAACGGGAAGGAGCACAGCGGCCATCTTTAAAAACACAATCCATTGCCATACTCACCACACAGGACCCTTTGCACTCTGCTGTTGTTGTGAATAGATCCACCTATTACACATCTATGATCAAAGCCCTGAAGAAGGGACCTGCCCGCCATCGGAAAGAAAGATTTAATGAGGATGAGCTGCAGATGCAGGTTGACACACTGCAGGAGCATGCTGAAATAGTATTCTCCAATAACATGAAGAGGGAGGCAATACTGAAGAAGAAGGAGACCTGGGTACTTGTTGCTCAGAAGGTCAGTGCTGTTGGGAACACCCCACGCAGCATCAACGACTGTCACAAGCACTGGGACGACCTGCGACTGAGAGTCCGAAACATTCTCTGAGGTCCCAGCTCTCCAATCAAGATCACCCCATGGGGGGACATCTGCGCCAGCATGATAGGGATGGAGGGGATCGAAGGTGTTGGCGAGATGGAGTGTGGCGCCACAACATCAGGAGATGGAGGTGAGTGTCCTAAGAAAACATTGTAATGCCAAGTCTGATGAAAGTCAACCAATATGTCAGTCCAAAGAGTCAAGCCATGGTCCAACACACACACACTCCCAGCAATGTAGACGGACGCATCACAGACACATGCAGATGCCTGCTGCAAGGCAGTGCCATACCTCACACATACCACACAAAGTTGTAAATGCCATGAGTTACACAGCGTGCAGGCCCAAAATACCATGCATGTCAGATAGCATTGCTCTTGGCCAACATGAGTGACGCCGACGTATGCCTGCATAACCCACCCATGTATCAAACAACATGCTCATCCAAACACAAATGCCTATTACCCCCAATGTTGTGGATGATCAATTGTCCAAATGTATGTATGATGCCTATCAAAACATCACTCATGCCGTCCCTCTCTTTGACCCCCACAGGGTTTTTGCACTTACGTTTACATTGTTATATTTAATACACCCATTGTGTGAAAAACAAGACCTGAGTGGACATTCATCATTGCGCATGTGTAATTTATTCATTTACAGTGCATAGTGTACATGTACCCCCACACCCAGTGGCCTCTGTCCAACCATCACGTCACCCTCTGCTGCCATGTGTGTCAGAAATATTGTGCAATCACTGACTGGCGCACATCACGTCCCTCCTGTGCATCAGCACCGCAATGATGTCTAGCCACATCTTCTTCTTCCCCTTCATCATCACCAGGTGGTAGCAGTTCATTGTCAGGGGGCAGGGGAACGTTCCGGCAGGTGCACATATTGTGCAGCATGCCACATGTCATGATGATCTTGGCCACCTTCTCATGCCTGTAGAGGAGTGCCCCACCCGACCGGCTAAGGCAGCTAAATAGTGCCTTCAACAGGCCAAAGGTCTGCTCGATGACCACACGGGTATGGGAACGATTGTAGTCCTCCTCGTGCCTGTTCTGTGGGTTTTGGACAGGGGTGAGGAGCCACGGCTTCAAGGGATAGCCACTATCACCTGCATGAGAGGCAATAAAAGGTAAATGTTAGTCAATTCATGATGGACAGCTGTACTAGTCACACATGCCTGCAGTTTATCATTGCCCACATGCACATGTTCATGGATGTATTTACGCCATCTCCAGCCCCTCAATGTGTCCTGTGCCATGGACTAATGGTGTGGGTTGCATCTTCAAGATGATACATGGTGTGCACTGTTGTCTTGTTGCACATGCATCGTGTACTCATACAGCTGTGTTCGTGGCAGAATTGTGATGTGTTGTGTTCTGTGAGATTTACTTAGAGGGAGCATTGGCAGTAGTCGGTGCATTATTGTGCAATCAGCGATGATCAATCCCATGGTGACATGCAGCACTCCTGTGGATGTGGTGGCCCTGTGACAGACTGTGGATTCTCTAGTTGGTTCAGTTTAATGCACTCCCAGGGATGCTTTTCCTGTGTGGTGATATGCTGGAGACAGCAACATAGTGCATATGCACTGCATGGTGCAGGATGGCGTTACGGAGGGTGACGGCCGCTGATGAGTGGTGCACGTGTTGTGGGATGTGGGGTGGTTTCCTGTTAGTCATGTAGTGATAGGTGTCAACCTATTTGGGTGTCATGTACCGTTTGTGATGCTTTGGGGCACAGTGTTGGGTGATGTGCACATCGTGCAGTCACATCATATTTGGCAGCATGGTGGTGTGTGCATCTCTCCCCCCCATTTCAATGCCATCTGCCAGTCATGCAACTTACCAAGCAGCCAGGCACGTCGTCCAGAATGTCGCTCCATGAAGCGTGGTAGCGTGGAGTTCCGCAGGACCATAGATTCATGAGTTGACCTGGGATATCGGGCACAACAATGTGTGATGATCTTGCTAGCATTGCATACCATCTGCACATTGATGGAGTGGCACTTACACAATTTGGCATGCCTGCCAGTGCATGGAAGCCAAATTTTGTATCAAATATCTCCTGGGGAGTCCGTGGTAGGGATATGTAGTCCCTTGTGTGCTTGAGGAGGGCATCCAGCACTTGGTTCAGTCTCCGAGAAAATAAGGGTTGTGAAATACCATGCATGCGCCCCACTGTGTGCTGGTAGGTGCCTGTGGCAAGGAAGTGGAGCACAGACACTACCTTCAGTAGAGGGGTGATGGCGGTGCGTATTTCTATGAGGCTGACAATGTCGTTGTGTATCAGGTACACAATGGTGGCACTGGTGATGGTGTCCTGGTCCAGACGGTACAGGGTGTGGATCTGCTCAGGGGTTAGGTTGAAAGGACCTTCTCTGATGCGAGGAACTGGGGGCTGCCTGCGTGGTAACAGTGGCTGCACTGGTGGGGCATGCTGGGCTTGTCTCACCCTCCTTCTTCTCCTGTGTCTCTTCTGTGGTGCCGGCTGTTGTTGTTGTTGCTGCTGTTGTGGAAATGCAAGCATGTCCTCCAGCTCCAGTAATGCTACTACTATTGGAATCATCTTGGTGTGGGAGGGGGTGTGGTGTGTGGGTGTGCTCCTTTTGTAGTGGGCCAAACTCCATTGCCTCCACCTGTGCTGATTGTGTGCACCCGTGGCAGTTGGAATCACTGCACATGACATTTTACGGTAGGTCTGCGATGCCGGTATTTACGGCATGCCGGTAACCACTTTTAACGCCTTCATGGAGCCGTTATTTGCATGTCCGCTAATTCCGGCATGGTGGCCCGCGTGCCAGCGCCCATGCCGCTATTAGAGACGCCGTAAATTACGATACCGCTAATAGCGGTCAGAATAGCCCGTAGCAGTAATCGATGCCGGTAATCCTTCACCGGCATCATTTGTCCCTTAGCGCCAACCTCGGAATGCCCCCCCCTAGTGTCTGCGAATCCCTCCAGGTAGAGATGGAGGAATTCTTTGAGATTAATGAAGGTTCTGTGCGGTCACATGCAACATAATGAGAAACATTCAAGGTGTGGGTCCGGGGAATTCTTATGGCTAAGACCACTGGCCTGCTGGTGTCAGTCAGAAAAGAATTAGGCTAGGTGGAGTCCCAACTGTCGAGACTCGACCAGAATTATAGCTCCACTCATAAAAAAGACGTACTTGCTGACATTGATAGGTTGCTGGGGGAATTTTGAAAACTTGCTGATAGAGGAGTACAATATATGGCAACCCCAGCCAGAGCCCGTGGATACAGTGAGAGCAACAAAGCAGGTACATTCTTGGCCAACATGCTCAAAGCCGATAATCATCATAAACCTATCACCCGTATCCAAAACATGCAGGGGGAGGTGGTTAATTGTGAGGAAGACATAAATGCCACATTCACTTTGTTTTATAAAACACTGTACTCCAATCGAGACGAATCGTCTACTGCTGAGACATCTGAGTTTTTATGGGGGCTGGAGCTCCCTGTCCTTTCTCCCAATATCCGCTCTAGGTTAGACTTGCCCATTACACTGGATGAGATAACAAATGCCATTAAGGACTTTACATCTGGGAAATCTCCCGGCTCGGACGGTCTGGGGACTGAACTATACAAGTCATTCCATGAGAAATTGGCACCTGTCCTGCTGAAGGTGTCGGAGGAGGCAATGAAACAGGGCTCACTCCCGGACTCCATGCGTGAGGCCATAATAACCGTGCTCCTGAAACCCGGACGCCCCGCTCATGACATGTCATTGTACAGGCCTCTCTCCCTGATTAATACTGATGCTAACATTTTCGCCAAAATTCTTGCCACTAGACTCCTCCCATACATGCCCGACTTGGTTCACCCTGACCAGTCAGTATTAATTCCCATGCGTTCTACGGCCCTGAATCTCCATAGGTTGTTCGGGGTGATGGCACAAATTAATCCTAATGCGAATGCGGCGATTGATGCACTTGACGCCGAGAAGGCTTTTGATTCGGTCTCCTGGTCCTATTTGTTCTTGGTGCTTGAATCCTTCGGTCTAGGGACGTACTTTATCAAATGTGTCTGCTTACTCTACACTGACCCAGGAGCGAGGGTTCTCACCAATCGCACTTTATCTTCCCTTTTTTCCCTTGGCAGAGGTACCAGGCAGGGTTGTCCCTTCTCACCCATATTGTTTGCCCTCACTATTGAGCCCATGGCAGAGTTCGACCGAAAGACACATGCACATAGAGGTATTAGAATGACGGGTCCTCCGCAGATAATATCTCTGTATGCAGATGATACTTTGTTGTATGCCTGAGATCCCGAGGTTAACCTTCAGCCGATCATGGCGATGTCCACACATTCGCAAGTAATTCTGCATATAGGATCAATATATCTAAATCCGAACTGTTCCCGCTCACCCCGGCCACAGGAGACTTACCTAATATTAGTGGATTTAAATGGTCCCCGGGGTGGGTCCGTTATTTGGGTATAGTTGTGTCCAAAAACAAACATACGCTATATGCGGATAATCACGAAGAATACTTGCAGGCACTCACAGCCAAACTTAATTTGTGGTCTAAACTCCCGATCTCCCTATATGGCTGGGTAGCGCTTTTAAAAATGATTGTCCTTCCCAAACTACTATACTATTTTTGTAATGTTCCCATCTGGCCGGGCAAGGCTTTTTTTAAGAAGCTCCAATCTCTAGCCACTTCGTTTTTTTATGGGGTCGGGGTACAGCGAATATGAAATGGGTCAAGATGATAGAGCCATATTTGAGAGGTGGCATAGCCACGCCAGACTTTGAATTATACTATCTGATGGCCAAGCCTAATTTGCCAAACATTGGTTCGATCCTGATGATAAAGCCACCCATATCACTATCGAGAAATATGCAGCTTCCCCGATATATATGCGGTCTGTCATCTTTGGCCCCAGCCACAGGGACCCGTGCAAGTTCGACCCCAGAAGTACAACGCCTCACTCATGGTCTAAGATATATGGAAGAATTGGAGTTAGGGTTCCCTATGACCCAGAGGTCCCACTCTGGCATTTTGCAGGTATCTCCCCCACTTTTGATAAGAAAATGCAAAAGACATGGGACCCCGTCCAAACAATTGAAAATGTGAGATATGTTCCCTGGGGGTACCAATGTAAGCCTAGGGGATTTTGTAAGCACTGTGGGGGTGGGGGCAACTCAGGCAACTTCAGTATTACCGTATGAGAGCTGCATTTGCTGACAAATGGCCAACGTTTCCTACCGAACCCACCACACATGAATGTACGCGGGCCATGACAACAACCAGTGGGAGGAGGAAGGGAATCTCCAACCTATATTCTCTAGTGCAGTCGCACTCCAGATCCTTAAATGGTATGAAAGCGATCTGGGAAGCTGACTTGGGAGTAACGCTAAGTGAGGAACAATGGCTCAGATATTGCCAGTTTACCACGTCTGTGTCTTTGAACTCTGGTCTACGACGGATCCAATTTAAGATTCTTAACCAACTCCACTAGACCCCTGCGAAACTTGCTAAATTCGTAGTGGACTCCACGGGGGAGTGTTTGAAATGTGCCGAATGCGGGCGCCTTCCATATGTACTGGGCATGTCCATCGATAACTGCATTCTGGGGCTCAGTCACATATATCCTTGAAAAGATCACATCAATCCCTGCATCATTGCCCCCCTTTAAATATTTGTTTGGTATATTGTCAAAGTAGCACAGACCACTAGATGACTATTTAATGTAACTTGTGTTGTTGCAAAACGTTGCATACTGAAATGGTGGAAATCCATAAATGCACCCTATTCGACGATTTTCTTCAAGATCTCACACTGGTCAACGAATCTGAGAAACAATATGTACTAACTGTATCTGCGACTTGCCGCCCCATGGGCATCTGGGCTCTGTTCAGACACTATCTGTGTACCACACTGTCCATTAATGATTCTCCCCCCTCATCTACGCCATGATCTACTTTCTCTCCTTTGCCGTGTATGTTACAGTTACTGTGTTGTATTGATTGTGATGTACCTGTGATATGTTGGTGCTGCTATGACTCACAAAAAAACAAAGTTTGAAAAAAAAAAAGGATGTAATAGCCCAGTTTATGACTCAGGCCTGCAGCTCAACTGTAGCATAGGATTCATCCCTGGGTAAATGTTTTTGACTGGCGTATATTATTGGATGTTCCCCACTGTCATATTCTTGGGAGAGAACTGCGCCCTCTCCTACCTTGGACGCATCTGTTTGGAGCAAGAGTTCTTTGTTGAAGTCGGGCATCTTCAATAGACAATCATTACACAATAGATTCTTTAAATGTTCAAAACTGGTTTGATCTTTCTTATCCCATAGTAGTATCTGGCGCTGAGCATTTTTCAATTTATCTGTCAGGTTAGCTGCTATCGATCAATAGTTTTTTGTTTTTAAAACAGTTTTTATTCTTATTTAAACAATACTCCAAACCAATCCAACATATAGGACATTGCCATGTACATGCTACTCGTTATTACATCCATGTGTTACACATTACAGTCCTCCCCCCTCGTTCCCCGTTAACTTGAGCGCTCACTTTAATGCCACAAATTTCGTTTCTATGGTTTATCTCCTTCACTACTATCAGACATGTCGCCTTCACTAGGCTCGACATGGGTGCGTCCCGACATCTCAGCCACCATTTGCCTCCAAGCTCTCAGGGGGCCTGCTTCCTCTTCCCCTCCCCTGCTGATTGCTTCATACCATGCCACCGTCTCCGCTTCGGCCCATTTCAAGAGATCATTCCACCACACCTCTAATCTAGGTCTCTGGGCAGCTTTCCAGCTCATAGCAATTCTCCGTTTAGCCAGGAGGTAGGCCAGGTGTTTCAATTTGCTGATATGCTTAAGGTTATGCGGTCTAGCAAATCCCCCCAGCATGCATGCCCATGTTGAATCTACTCTTAACTTGATCCCCTTCTGGGACAGGCGTAGTTTGACTTCCTCCCAGAATCTTCCCACCTCCAGGCACGCCCAAAACATGTGTACCATCCCGGCCTCCACCTCCCAGCACTTAAGGCATTTCTGTATCCCTGCGCTTCCAAACTTAGCGATTTTACTGGGGGTCAAGTATGCCCTGCGTGTAACGTATAGCTGGATCTGCTGCAGCCTCGCATTCCGGGATACCTTGTTGTGGTACCTTTGGGCTCTCTCCCATTGCCCATCCAGCATAGGTTCTCCCACCTCCTCCTCCCAGTCCTTCCTCAGCTGGAGCAGCTCTTTGCCCACTCTGGCCACCAATAACTCCTAAATTCGGGATATTTCGTGCCCGCCCTCCGAGATATCATACATCGTTTCAATGGTCATGTCGGTTTGTTCTGATAGTACTAACTCTGGCCACTTTTCTCTCACTCGTTTGATGATTCTGATGGATGTGATGTGTTGTCCTATGTGTACACCGGTTTCCTCCATTAGCTCTTGGAAGTCTAGTACCTCCCCTTCTTGCCATATGTCACCCAGGGTCACGAGGCCCACCGGTTTGCAAAATTTGCGGATCCCCCTCATCATTTGCTCATCCTCTCCGCATAGCACGACAAGTGGTATTTGCAGGGGAGCATGGGGTCGGGTTTCCCACTACCTGGCACGCTTTGCGCCAAGTATTCCATCCTAATTCCAGTAATCTCGATCGCCCTCGCATCTTTGATTTGGGTAGCCATATCAGTTCATTTAAAAAGAATGGGGAGCAGTCCCTTCTTAGCAATCTGGCCTCTGCCGTTTCTACTTCCGACAACCATCTAGCCACATATTGGAGCTGCCGCGCTAAGTGGTACATCTCAAAGTTCGGCAGGTTTGTGCCCCCTTTATCATACGGGTTCTGCAATTTCCATAGTGCCACCCTATTTCTAGTATTATGCCATATGAAGCCCCTGCATAAGCTCTGGAGTTTCGTAAAAAAGCGTTTGGGGAGCATGTGTGGGATATTCGTGAAGAAGTGTAACAGCCTGGGCAGGACCACCATCTTAAGAAGAGCCGCCCTACCCACCATGGCTAGGAGAAGTTTCACCCAGAACCCCATGCTGTTCTTGATTCCTTCCACTGCCCTCTCTATGTTGTGTTTATATTCGTCTGCAATCGTGTAGTATACATCAATCCCTAGCTATCTGATTGTCCTAGTCTGCCAGGGTATCTGCAGGATGGGTAGGTTCCCCTGGGGGACTCCTCTGTATCTCCCCAGGGGGGACATGCTTGACTTTTTGGGGTTTACTGCTATACCCGAAAGGGTCGCATAATGCTTGGTCACTTCCAGGACATACCGCAAGTTTTCTTCTGGGAAGTGGAGGTATAGCAGCATATCGTCAGCGTACTATGATATCAGGTGCGTTCCCCCTTTCGTGTGGATCCCAATCTCCCCATATTGCTGTCTGAGGCAAATCGTCAATGGTTGGAAAGCCAGGATATATAGCATGGGGGACCAGGGGCAGCCCTGCCTTGTGCCTCTGCTAAGTTGCCAATTGTCTGAGATTATTGTGCCAGTTTTAACCCCAGCTGTTGGGGAGCTATATACCATCTTCACCCACCTCAAGTACCCTGTTACCATCCCATATCCTTTCAGGGCCGCCATCATCCAGGGCCATCTCACTGAATCAAAGGCTTTTATTGCATCCAGCGAGACTATCGCCATTTCGCTACATTCGCCCTCTATCTGTACTATGAAATGGTGGAGTCTCCTATGGTTGTCTGTTATGTTCCTGCCCGGGACGAAGCCAGTTTGGTCGGGGTGTATGAGTTTGTTTATTACCCTCTTAAGTCTGTTTGCCAGCACCGCTGTAAGGATTTTGCTATCCTGGTTTAGCATAGATAGGAGTCGGTACAACCCGCACTCTGTGCTCGGCTTGTCGGGTTTGAGAAGCGGAATAATCACTGCCTCCTTTAAGGATTCCGGCAACCTTCCTCTCTCGAATGCCTCATTTAACATGGCCAGCAGCGGGGGGAGCACTTCTTGCCTATAAGTTTTATAAAATTCACTGGGGAGCCCATCAATCCCTGGGGCTTTGCTAGTGGGTAGGTGCAATAGTACTGTCTATAGGTCTATCGTGATTGGGGCCTCCAGGTCATCCTTTTCTTCCTCATTCAGTTTGGGTAATCCTATGTCTTCCAGTGTCTCCTGTATGTCCCGTTCTGCTACCTCCCCCATGTCTTCATAAAGGCGTTTGTAGAACCTAAGGAACCCCTCATTCACCCCTTCTTGGGTGTTCCAAATCTGGCCTTCTTCTCCCATTATCTCCCTAATTACCGGTCTTGGTGTCTTGTTCTTGAATAACCACGCAAGCAACCTCCCCGGTTTGCCCCCACTTGCGTGTTGCCTTTCAATATATTTTTTGTAATTCCGTTTGCATAGTCTTTCCCAGAGTCCCATGCTAGCTTGTTGTAGCCGGCACGCCTGTTCGGCATCCTCCTGTGTGGTGCCTCCCCTATGCATTATTTCTTCCAGTTTCTTCTCTGTCTCTTGTAGCTCCTGCTCTATGCCCCACTGTAACCCTCTGGATTTGGATATGGCCGCCCCTCTGACTACCACCTTAAATGCCTCCCATAAGGTTTCTTCTGTCTTCATGCTCCCTGTATTACTACCAAAGCACCCAATGATCTCCTCGCTTAGGTCCTCTCAGAATACCGAGTCCTGCAGGGCCTCCGCTCTAAGCCTCCATGTTGGAATTCTTGCTCTCGGGGGTTGATATTTCCACTCCAGGACCAAAGGGGAATGATCCGATAGTGTTCTTGCCTTATATTCTATGCCTGTCATTTCCCCTACGAGGTCTGAGGTGATGAACAAGTAGTCCAATCTCGTATACAGGTTGTGTGGAGCAGCGTAGTGTGAATAGTGTCTACCATTTGGGAGTTGCTGTCTCCATATGTCCTCCAACTCGCAATCTCTCAGCAGGGCCTGTAGTACTTTTGCGGCAGGGGTGGGTTTATCTAGTTTTGTGTCTGACCTATCCATTTTAGGACATAGCGTGCAGTTGAAATCCCCTCCCCATATGATCGCGCCTCCCATGTGGGGGCTGATTTTGTTATATAGTGTTCTGAAGTAGGCTGCCGTTTCGTGGTTGGGGCATACGTGTTTATGATACTCAGTTCTCTATTCTCCAGCAACCCTCGTATTATTACCATCCTCCCATCTGGCTCCACCGTTGCCTGAAGCAACTGGAATGGCACATGGGGTGACCACCCCCCTAGCGTAAGCTGAATATGTCGCTCCCATGGTGGTCCCCCTCCATTTTTTCTTGACCATCTCTAGTTTCTCTTTGGTGATGTGGGTTTCCTGCAATATTGCTATGTCTACTTTTTGCCTTCTTAGATACATCATTACTTTATTCCTCTTCAGGTAGCTGTTAAGTCCTCTCACATTCCATGTTATTATTCCGAGACCCCCCATTTTCATCCATATTTTATCCCCCCTCCCTCCCTTTTGTACTTTCCTACGATCTTGTTTGGCATAAGTATGGGCTCGTTCCCCTTCCATTTTTCAACACTAACTCCCCAAGTAACCACCCCGCTCTTCCCCAACTATATTCACTGCACATATCCCCTTCCCACCCTCCTCCCTGCCCGTCCCCAACTGATTCCCAGCTCCATCCCTGTATCTCAGGCTCCCCCGCATTTGGTCCTATCTCAGTGTGCCGAAATCAGGAACCCAGCAGGGTGCTACCGATCTGACAGTAACCTAACTAACCTATTCTTGGGGGTGTGAGAGCATGTTTCATGTGACTCCTGCAATCTTGCGCTATAACATAGTGCTTGAGCATTCGTATCTTATTCAGGCCATGCTACATTTCTCCCAATTGTCATTTCCCTTTCTTATATTCTAGCCCAGTGTCTGAGTCTGCTGGGCCAGAGGTACAGCAGTCTCTGTTTTACTTATCTGCGCCGTCTTCCTTCTGGATTCCGGTTTCTATTTGGCAGTTCTGCGTGTCCAGCCATTCTGATGCATCCTCTGGGGTGTCAAAGAACAGTGCTCTGTTTCTGTGGTACACTTTCAGTTTGGCAGGGTATATTAGCATGTACTTGTAGCCTTCTTCACACAGTCTTCTTTTCACTGCTCTGTAGTTCATGCAAAGTCTTTGTACCAGCAGCGTGTAGTCTGGATATGCCGTGATGTTTGCCGATGCCCTTTGTATCGTGCCTCCTTTCCGGAAGTGTTCTAATATTTTTTTCCAGTCTCGATAGTTCAGGATTTTGGCAATTATTGGTCTCGGAGGGGCGCCTGGCGGTGGCCTCCTTGTCAGGGCCCTATGCGCACGTTCCACCGCAAACCCTTGGGATAGTACCCCTCCTGTTATTTCTTGCAGCAGCATTGTTTCAATGTAATCCATGGGATTCGATCCCTCTGCTCCTTCCGGGAGTCCCACGATGCGTACATTGTTTCTCTGGGCGCGTCCTTCCGCCTCTTCCGCCCTGTTTTCTAAATTGCTCACGTGTTGCTCTAGTATGTGGATCTCAGATTTGTGAGATGCGCATGCTGCAGTATTCGGGGCCATCTCCTTTTCCAGTTCGCCTGTATGTTCTGCTAGTGTTCTGACATCCTGCCTGAGGAGATTCATCTCTTCTCGGACTGCGCCAACTTTAGGTTCCAGTGCCGCCTTCAGTTCAGCTATCGATTAATAGTTAGGGATAAATCGCATATAATAGCTGGTTAACTCTAAGAAGGTCTGCAGAGTTCTTTGTTTTAGGAGTAGGAGCAAGCTTTACCACTCTTACTTTTTTCAGTCTGTGGTTGAATTAATCCATTTCCCATGAAGAATCCTAGGTATTTTACCGCTGATTGGGCAAGATGGAATTTTTGGGGATTGTCTGACAGGCCCATCTTCCTTAGAGCATGAGTGATTTCATATAAATGGTGCATGTGTTCACCTGAGCTGTTGATTTGCACCATAATGTGTCTAAGTAGGTGTCAAAAAATGCTAAATATGGTTTTAACAAGCGGTCCATCAGTCGCTGTAACGTGGCAGGAGTCTGAGGAATACAGGTCTCTGTAGTAGCTGTCAAAAGCCTCCTGCTTCTCTGATTCCGACCTAACCAATCCCCCCTGAGGGATTTCTAAGCTCCCCTCTCTGGCCCCTCGAGTCGCCCTCGCCTTGAGTTTCCACACCAGGAGTCTGCCCACTCTATTCCCCTGGTCATAATGTTGCTGTTTCACTTTCAGCAACGCATTCTCTACTCTATTCCCGTCCATGGTGTTTAAGTGGCTTTGTACCACTCTGTAGGTTTTCCACAAGCCTGAGACCTCATATTATCCTTCCAGGTCCTTTAGCTGAGCCATCAAATGCTCCAGCTCCCCCCTTCGGATCTGCCTTAGTCCAACTCCTTTTGATATGTACACCTCCCCCACCCCGTATATATGCTTTAAACGCATCCCATCTGGTCCCATCTCCCGTCTCCCCTTGGGTATTCTCCCTGAAGTACTGCAGTACTGCTCGATGTCCTCACCAATCTCACTTCAGCAAACAGGGTCATGCAAGAGAGTCGGGTTTAGTTTCCAATGGTTGGGCCTAGGCTCTTTGGGACGCAAGTCCCATGATACGTGTACTGGAGCATGGTCAGAAAGCGTAATAGTGGCCATCGTAGCCGACACGAGTCTTGCGAGAATTTCCCTCCCCACCAGAATATAGTCTAGCCTGGAGTATATCTTGTGCACCTGGGAGTAGAATGAAAAATCCTGCCGCTAATTTTAGAAACAGCCATTGTGGATATGAACCTCCCTGCCCGATACCCCAACACCCCACCTTTTCCCCCAAATAACAAGAGGCGAGGAAATTGAGGCTTCTCTCAATCCTCTCCATTGGGGCACAACCCATAACTTGAGAAAATCAACACCCTCTGCAAGACTGCCCCAGGGAGCCCCATGGTCCTACCCAATGCAACAACTCGAGAAGAATTCTTTCCTCAAGTTTCTGGATGCTGGTTGCTTGGCTTTGCTTTGAGATTGGCAGGTCCGCCCAGTCTTCTGCACATCAGTACTTTGGGCTACATCCTGCTGCCCTGCTCTCCTTGTTTGCCCCGGATCTGGAAGGCGCAGGATCTGCACCGCTTCCCCTGGGGTTGTGCATCTTGTTTTTCCCGACTGTTCCATGTAAGGACCAGCCCAAAGGTCCATCTATAGCGCACTCCTTCTTTCTGAAGTTTCTCCCAGATTTAGAGAGCCCTTGTGTTGCCTCCATGACTTCCTTCTCTATGGGCTCCGCCACCTGTGATTGCTCTCGGTCTGCTGATCTGTGCACCCCAACTTTGGCTTGCTGCTGCTTTGCCGGCCAACATGAGTTCAATATCTGGCCTCGGCACACCAATTTACGCAGCAGCATCTGCTCACCCCCGGATCAGAGATTGATCTCTCCCCATACGCCGCCTCTGCCTCTGTCCTGCTACAGGTCTTGCTTCCACCACCCTCCAGAGGGCTCTCCACGATCCCTTGGCGTCTCTTATCGCCAGTGAGATCTTGACATTATCACCACATTGATCAGTTCTCCTCCATGACGTGCCCTTAATTGTTGCACTCCACAATTCAGGACACCTCCTTCTCTTAGGACAGGCGCTCCTGGCCTCCGAGTCGTCTCACAGTCCTGGCCCCTCTCCTCACCTGAGGCTTACCCGGACCTGGTATGCGGTAAGGGAGTAGCCATGCCGCTAATAGCGGTTTGGTTACCTCCTACCGTGTAATGAGGCCCATTGTCTCTGTATTTTCGCATATTATTCTTGTAAAATGGTTTTATATATTTCATAACCTTTTCTGATTTTCTGTCATGGTTTGGATCTTTGTTTTGTTCTCTGCCTTGCAAGGCTGTCTCTTGATGGCATACGTTCCCGCAAATCTTGCACACTTTTCCCATTTGGATCTACAGCTCAGGAAATGTGGTCTTCATGGAGAATGTGGTGCCTGCCTCATAAATATTTTGGAATCTAGGATACGATTTATCAAATGTGTTTCAAAGGCTGATGGATGTGATCTACATTGAGAGAATGTACAGCAAAGAGTCTAAAGAAGCCTCCAGCCTCTTTCCCCACCCTACTGTCCTTTGTAAAGGTAGCACATTATACTTCTCTAACAGGTTAATCATACTGGAAGATGTTTGCTTTTATATCAATATTAGGAAGACTAAAGTTAGAGTTCAGAAGGGAGCCTGATAGCCACTTGCCTTAATATGTTGAGGCACATTGGGGGGTCATTACGAGTTGGGCGGTAGCCATGCCGCTATTAGCGGCATGGCTACCGCCTTACCGGGTACCGGGTTCCTTAAATGAGGAATTACCAGGCCATTCCAACCTTGGAGAGCCCGGTAATTCCTCATTCAAGGAACCCGGACCCGGTACATCCCCATTCCCATTCGAGCCCCCATAGGGCTCAATGGGAATAGGGAGCATGCTAACAACGTTATTAACGGGCCCGTTGTAAGCATGCTGGTCTCCTCAAAGGGACCCGCTAAGGAAGCCTGCTTTTACCAGGCGGTCTTAGCGGGTCCCGCGAGGAGACCTCGTAATAGGGCGGTAAGGGGTTGACGGCTCTGGCACCTTTACCGGCACCATTAACCCCTTACTGCCCTACTCGTAATGAGCCCCATTCTGTTGGAAAATAGGACAGATGATGGGATTATATAGGACCACACCTATGAATGTTCACTGAAGGTACCTTGCTGCATGTTCTAAACAAACTGTTTTGTTGAAATCTTTAGTTGAGTGTGATTGGATACTGACACTTACTGAAGTGTTAGACTTTCAAGGAGATGTGCACATGGTCTTGCTCATGTAAAATTAATGGTAATTTGCTGGTAGATTGGTACAATTGTGAAACCTTTAAGGTCACATCAAAAGAGGCAAATTATACTGTGCACATGAGGCTGCACAGAGTAGCAGACATCCACAATTGAAAGCTGTGTGAACAGACATATGACTCAACTAGATGCTCATTGTGCTCTTTGTACACTACATAGCTAGGCATGTGGAAAGGTGTAGTGGATGCTTGACATCCATGTTATTCTAGTATTCCCGTTGTGAGAAACCTAGGGGTGCTCTCCCATCCAAACCATGAGAATCCTCTATTCAGGAGGCCTGGGGAGGGCCATCACTTTTGGATCCCAACCCTGTGGTCAGTCGAACGAGGGAGGATCACCTTGGTAGGGGCTGCCGGGGTGGTCTTAGGGGGAATGCCACCAGCAAGAGGTGGTATTCTGACGGGACAATAGAGGGGGAAGAGAAAGTCCCAGACGCTTTCATGAGATATGTTGGCTTCCGCCACTCGTATACAGGTGTCAGGACCTTTGATTCTAGTTCCATCAGTCATAAACCAAGAGGGATAAAGAAAGGAGTCAGTTATCAAAGAGAGCGAAGAAAGAAGACCCTAATGAAACAAGTATAATCAATCCGCAGGCAAAAGGAAGGGGGCAACCATTCTCTTAAGTAAAGATAAGGGTACACGATTTCCCAACATTCAATGTCCACTCCCTAAAGAGATAAAAGGAACTCATTCTAATCTCCAATCCCATTTCACTTTTCAGCCCTCTTCCTAAGCTTCCATCGGGTATTTCCATCTCCCCCTGCCAATTTCCAAACAGTACTGGGACGAGGAAGATGCTGTGAGTAATAAAGATTTCCAGTAGGAACAACACAGGGAGTGAAAGGGAAACTGACTATAGAAAGAACCTAAACTGTCCCACTGATAGAGTCAGGCATTTACTAATTATCACTGACATCTGATTCCACTTAACTGTTTTTACAACTATAAAAGGTATTTTTTTTTTCAAGAGAGTGAGAGAGCTGGGGATGCTGTCTGGACCAGAGAAATCAAGTAGCAGGGGCTGAAGACTGGAGGATAACGGCAGGCCGATATGCTGGCCTGGTCTCAGTGAGGGGCCGCAGAGTGGCGAGGGAGCCATGTCTCCAAGGAGCCGGAGTGAGGCTGCCTGCATCCTGCTGGCAGCGTTCAGGAAAGTGCTCCTTCCCTTGGGACTTGTGCCGACTCCAATGGTGTCTGAGGGTCAGGTGGTGAGACCCTGACCTCAACCCTGTGTATCCAGAAGGGAACACCTGTCAACGCGACACAAAGCAGTAAGAGAGAAACTCGGGAGCGTGCATGTTACTGCAGCCAAGAGGGAGAATGGCACAGAATATAAAGTGGCACAGAGCGAAAAGCAAAAGACAGAAGGTAAAACGGTTTTGAAGCTGAAAGAGATTAGAAACGAGTATGAAAGACTCAAAGGTGAAAGTGAAGAATAGGAGAAAGGCAGAAAGTGTATAAAGGAAT
This sequence comes from Ambystoma mexicanum, assembly GCF_040938575.1. NCBI lineage: Eukaryota > Metazoa > Chordata > Amphibia > Caudata > Ambystomatidae > Ambystoma > Ambystoma mexicanum. The sequence goes on along the minus strand of NC_090933.1, from coordinate 914,397,798 downwards.
GCTGAGAGAAAGTAATGAAAAGGAAATGTGCGAATGAGCACCTGGAGGACAGAAGGGTGCGGAAAAAGGGTGCAAGTAACCTGCAAAGAAAAGGATGGTGCAAGTGAGCATCGAAAGGACAAGAGATGTGTGCAAGAGGCACAGGAAGGAAAAGAAAGGTCCCAGGGACACGAAAAAGGTGAAAGCAAATGAGTGACAGTGCAAGTGTACAAGAGAAAGTAAGAAGGGTACAAGTGTGAACAAGAAGGTAAGGAAGGTGCAAGTGTGCACGAAAAAGAAACCAAAAGAACCAAAGGAGAACAAGAAGGGGTGCAGGAAGCACTTGAAGGTGAAAGGTTAAAAGGAAGAGCAAGGAATAAAGAGAGGGGTAAAGGTCAGAGCAATCGCGCTTAGGAGCAAAGAACATGGCATTTTCAAAAGTCTCTGATGTTACCCCATGAATGGATTAAATGTGAAAGAAATTTAAAGGAGTGAAAGGTACATCCTGACAAGTTGAATTTGTATTTGAAATCAAGAAGAGCCTAAGCTTGGGGAAGGGAACCCTGAGAGGCTCAAGCTGAACTTCTCCAGCATGGGGTCTGGCATGGATTGGCATGCTCATAAATATTACCCGTCGTCAGGCTGGGAATCCTCGGAAAAAGAAAAAACGGTTTCACTTTCTTTTATAATCTGTCTTTCTCCTATAAATCAATAACTGAGCTCTGGGTCATACTGCCCCCAGCCAATGACTGCCCTCTCCCTAAGCCCCTCCTCTGGCAGCCATCTTCAGATTTTTGCTGCACGTTCAAGTGTTGGGAGCCCTCGCATTTCCCTTTTAGAGCTTTGTGCGTTTTTCACGCTTTTTTGGCCAGGAAAACCCTATTCTATTCAATCGAGCCTGTGTTCTCCATCGTTTACTCTTCCGATTAACGTGAATCAATTTTTCGTCATCTTTCATCGCCCCTCAAGGGCAAAACTGTTGAGTGTTTTCTTCTTGGAAGTTTCCAGAAGGCCATCAGGCTTACACCGCGCCAGATCATGTTGGAGGAGAAGGACGGGGCTTCCCTCTTCAAGCTCTGTACCAGCTGCAGTTTGTGGAATGTTTTTATGGACGACAAGCATTCCCAGTGCCTTTATTGTCTTCACCCAATGCACAAGGAAGAAGATGGCTAGATCTGCCATGGCATTTCCAAGCGCATGATGAAAGATTGGCATGTCTGACTGGTGGCGTGGCTCAAAGCCAGGGCCTCTACCCTGTGTGGTCCACAGGGGCATGCCTCATCCGGTTCCAGCCAGCCAGAGTGGGCTTCTAAGTCCTTTGCCGGCGCTCCAACCGTGGGGGCACAAGACAAGGCCAAAGATTGCAAGTCCGCTTTCATCGGGGTCGCCGCGCAAGCGGTTCCTGTGACGGTCAGGGCGCGTTCATCGTCCCCATCCGCCTCGATCTCCAGCCATCGCTTCAGGTCTTCGTCAAAGGGGAAGTCAGCTACTGTTGTAACTGAATAAAGGGACGAGACCCCTTTAATAGAGGGAAACACACCAGGGCGGGAAGAGGGCAGAAGGGGAGGGACAAGGGAGGGAAACGGGGCAGTTGGAAGAAGGAAAAATAAAGAAAGCTTGAAACAGACAGTGGCTCCTGTCATTATTCGGCCGTGCCATATGTGACTAGCCGGCAAGTACGAAGGGGACCAACAACTGGCGACGAAGCCGATGAGGGCCCACGTCGTATAGCAGCCGACGGAAGGGTGAAGAACATCCAGCAGGACAGGCTGCGTGCCCAGCAGAAATGGCCACAAGGAGCAGGGAACGCTGTCTGCGGCAGAGGAGGGTCATCGGACCCTGCAGAGCAGAGGAGGCCTACGATTCTAAGAAGTCCAGCAGGAAAATGAATATTTCGCCAACTGTGGTTCCAAGGGAGTGCACGGTCAACCGATCGCAATAGACGGGGCCCGCAGCGACGAGCCCAGCAGCAGGAACAGGACACCGCCAGACCACGAGCCAGCAGCAACGGAAGCAGGACGTCGCGAGACTGTGAGCCCAGCAGCAGGCGAGAGAACGACGCTGGGGCGCAAGCCCAGCGACCGAAGAGGACCGCCGACAGATCACAGGGCCAACAGCAAGTAAGGAGCCTCAAAGGGGGAAAGCAGCGGGACTATGCCGACTAGCGAAACTGAGCACAGTGGCAGGTATAGACCCCGCGAACCCCCGTCAAGGCCAAGCATCGCCGCAAATCACAGCGGAACTCTCAGACGAACGCCAGCGTGTATCATTACGCCTCACAGTATCACGCATTGAGAGGAGCAGTACAAATAGCGAGAACCACTCCATTACACCAGAGCGCAATAAAAGAAGGTGACACTAACACGCCAGCGCATATCATTATGCCTCACAGCTCCATGCATTGAGAGGAGCAGTACTGAGGATATCTTTGTCACGCCAGAATGTACCAGCAATCACCCACGCTTCCTAACATCACCAGGAAACACGAGGATGCAAGACAAGGGCAGGCACACCAGAAAATAAAAGGGGCGCACAAGCCTTCCCCCAACACAGGGCGTAGGACTCTATTGGCCACCACCAAATCCTGCGGGGCCACAAATTACAACGTGCAACAAATAAGAACCCCCACACTGGGACAAGCAAACTCTGGAACCCCCATTTGAATACTGATAACAGCCCCAACCTACCACATAGCCACCAGGCCCCGTGACGCATCACCCAGGGTATAACCATGACCAACCAAGCACAAGCAGCAGCAGATGCAGGATCTCCTCCGCCTGCCGCCGCCAGCCTCATTTCACATGCCAGCCTCATGAGGAGACCAAGCCCATTCACCCTCAACCCGCATCATGACCAGGGTCAGGGAAGGGAAGAATGGGTTGAGGAATTCGAAGACTTCGTAGGCGCCATTGGCACCCAAGATCCTCCCAACAAGATCAGCATCTTTACAAATGTAGCAGTGAGAGAAATCAACAACATAATAAGTACAATCCCCCCGCAAGACCGCGCCACCTACTCACGTCTCCTGGAAGCCATCAACGAAAAACTGGTTATAACACCAAATCGGGACTATGAACGTTATACCTTCAATCAATGTGCCCATCTCCCCCACAAATCCATAGGGGAATTTGTCATTCGCCTTCAAAGGAAAATAACAAAATGTGACTTCGCCAACTTAAATGCGATGAAGCCATCAGACTGCGCATAATAGAAGGATGAATCTCATCCATGTTCAGAAAACACCTTCTGAAGAAACCTCTATCTCTCAAAGAAGTCCTAGATCTGGCCAGGGTGTATGAAAGAATAGGTGTCCAAGCCGCAGCCATAGAGAACCCAAAAAAAGGAGACAGCATCGCGGCCATTACCCCATACATCCGATACCCGACCTTTCAGACTCCACAAACTTCCAGAACCACTACGCAGCGGGCACAAAGTGACCGGCAATGCTATCGCTGTGGATTTGAATATCCACACAGATGGCCATGCCCCGCCATTGTGCAACGATGCATGCGCTGTGGCCAGGAAAACCACTTCCAAGCCATGTGTAAGGAACAACTTCCCAACATGGGCCTGAACCGCCAGCAGAATACCAATCGCCTTCCGGAATCCCACACAGACCAACCCGACCAACGACCCGGCGATAGGGGATTGACATACCCCACAAGCACCTACCAACGCCCGAACACCATGAGAATGTTAGAAGGTCTACAAATTGAACCCAATAGGAAGACCCACGAGCTGTATGACTTCCACCACTATGACCAAATGCAAATGGCCACCCCGGAGAGAGCCTACACAAGGGAACGCTCGCCACCGCAAGAACAAGAAACCCACACCCACCGTTTCCCCCGGACTACGACCCATACAACAACTCCCCACCAAGATATGTTCACGAAGAGATACATCACCTCCAATACCTACAAGATGGGTATGACAGGGAATATGTCTGGCTCCTCAGTGCCGACATTGAAGATACACCAGCCCCCAAGGTCACAATACAAATGGGGAACACCAGGAACAAATTTGTTGTTGACACCGGAGCGACAGTGAATGTCATGAACGAGGAACTATACCACGAGATAGCAGCCCTCTACCCCCTGCGACTATCAAGGACCCACATCTTTCAGTTGGGAGCCGCACTACCCATGACATCCAAACAACAGTTTCAATGCGATTTGACTCACAGAAACCTCACAACAACCACCATAATAGACTTCATACGGAATCCCTCCATAGGACTCCTCAGCTACAGAACTGCCAGGGCTCTGGCACTCATTGACCTGCAATACGAACAGACTGAAGTCATCAAAGGACACCCATCAGTTAGCAATGACATTATGGCTATAACCTGACGCCCCCTCACAAAAGAGGACCTCCAGACCCAATTCCCCAAACTATATGAAGGGATAGGAATGCTTAAAGACTCGGTCATTCAACTGCACATTGACACCACAGTCACACCAGTGCCACAGCACCCCCGCAAAGTGGGCTTTCACCTCCAGGCCCATGTATCAAAGGAACTCCAACTCCTACTCCTCAACGACATCATTGAAAAAGCGGAAGAACCAACACCATGGGTATCCCCCATCGTAATAGTGCCCAAAGACAATGGACGATTACGCATATGCATCGATATGCGCATCCCCAACACCGCCATACAAATAGAAAGGCATCCCGGACCGAGCCTGGAGGACATGCTCATCAGACTGAACCAAGCAACACATTTTTCAAAACCAGACCCCAATCAGGGCTACCACCAGCTCGTCATAGACCCAGCCTCCAGGCCAATCACCACCTTTGCAACACACAAAGAACTATTCAAGTATAAACGCCTCAACTTCGGCATATCTTGGCTGGGGAAATCTTCCAAGAAACAATCAGACACCTAATATCAGCCGAAGTGAATGCCCTAAACTGCAGTGATGACATCCTGATCTTTGGGAAATGCCAAGAACAACATGACAAAGCACTCGTGGCAGTCTGCAAGATACTTCATGATGCTGGCCTAACTCTGAACAGCCCCAAATGAGAGATCAACAAAACCAGCCTAAGATTTTTTGGGCACATATTCTCGGATAAGGGCATAAAAACCGACCCAGAGAAGATAAAAGCGATCAACGATCTTCAAGCCCCCACAACAACAGCAGAGTTACAATCATTCCTAGGGATGGCAGGATACTGCGCACGCTACCTCCAAAATTATGCCACGATCACTGACCCACACCGTGCCCTCATCAAGAAGAACAAACCCTTCAACTGTGACCCACAATGCCAGTCGGCTTTTCTGACCTTCAAAGGAAGTCTCACCAACCATCGTCAGCTGGCATACTTCCACCCCGAGTGGCACACTATCATCACAGTAGACGCCAGCCCAGTCGGCCTAGGAGCCATCCTAGCCCAAGTCGACACCAAGCACAACACGCGACACGCAGTAGTAGCCTATGCCAGCCGTGCCCTGCCCCACACCGAGAAGGCTTACTCACAGGCGGAGAGAGAAAGCCTTGCGGCCTTATGGGCCTGTGAAAAGTTCCACCATTTCATAATTGGCCGACGGTTTACCTTGGTCACGGACCACAAAGCACTACTCTCGTTGATTGGGAACACCAAAACAAAAATGCCCCCCAGAATAGAACGCTGGGTGATAAGACTACAAGAATACAACTATGAAATCATCCACAAACCAGGAGTAAAAGCCAACCCAGCCGACTACTTATCAAGACACCCACTGGCGGGAAGTGACAACTCCCTAGTCCAGGAAGCAGAAGAATACATCTCATACCTGTCCCCCAACGCCATGCCACCAACCATCTCGACAGGAGTCTTTGCGGCCAGGAGCAAAGCCGACCTCACGATCAGGACCGCTATTCATCTCACCCGCGCAAACAAATGGAGAGAATGGCAAGAAAGAAGAAACGGAGGGGAGGGGACGGACAAAAAATACTTAAACCGCCTGGCCAAGATACACTCAGAACTAGTGGCCACAGACCAAGATATACTGTTACGAGGAAACAGACTAGTAGCCCCGAAAGACCTACGGAAAACACTAGTGGCACTAGCGCAGGAGGGCCACAGAGGGATCAACAACACGAAAAAGATTCTAAGGAACCACACGTGGTTCCCCTACATGGACACTGTAGTGGAAGAAATGTTGGCACACTGCAGACCCTGCCAGCAAGCAGCGAATAAGTCATCTCCAAGCCCCATGCTGCCGACAACACTTCCAGAGAGGCCCTGGCAAAAGGTTGCAATGGATTTCTACGGACCCTTAGAGGAAGGAGGCTACCTGCTTGTAATCATAGACGAGTACTCAAGATTTCCATTCATCAAACGAACACCGTCAACATTGTTCGGCGAAACAGCGCCCATCATGGATGTACTGTTCAGCGAATGGGATATCACCAACGTCGTCAAACAGACAACGGTTCTCCGTTCCAAGGACGCGAGTTTGCCAAATTCACAGACCATCTTGGCTTCCATCACCAAAAGGTAACCCCACTCTGGCCCGAAGCCAACGGAATGATAGAACAATTCATGGCCACCATAAAACTAACAAGGCAGAAAGCCCTAGCCGAGCAAGTATCACACTCTCAAGCCATCTGTGGCATGCTCCGGAGCTATAGAAACACACCACACGATGCAACAGGAAAAACACCAGCAGAACTAATGGTGAGATACCAACCCCGAACACGCATCCCTCAGTGGGAAGACTACACACCAGAAGAAGATGCAGCCATAAGGGGACAAGATGCCGAAAAGAAAAGGAAAGCCAAAGAATGGGCTGACAAAAAGAGAAACGCAAAGTAGTCCCAGCACGAAGTAGGGCAGACAGTTCTGGTGCGGCAGAACCAGAGGAGGAAAACAGACACCCGCTATGACCCGGAGCCTCAAATCATTACAGCTGTAAAGGGACCCATGATAACAGCAACAGCAGAACCAGGGGAGATAACACGGAATGCTTTGTTCTTTAAAAGACTGTTTCTCGAAGATCAAGATACAGCAGAAGTAATTCCGAGGACTCTGAGCCCGACGAAGATGCAGGTCCCCTCGTCGAAGCGACTGGCGAAACTAGAGAGTCTCCGGGTAGACCCCACCGGACAGTGAGGAGACTGATGAGACTCATCGAGCAAATGTGACCCCGGCTTTCATGTTAAGCACGGGGGAGGTATTGTAACTGAATAAAGGGATGAGACCCCTTTAAGAGAGGGGAACACACCAGGGCGGGAAGAGGGCGGAAGGGGAGGGACAAGGGAGGGAAACGGGGCAGTTGGAAGAAGGAAAAATAAAGAAAGGTTGAAACAGACAATGGCTCCTGTCGTTATTCGGCCTTGCCATATGTGACTAGCCGGCGAGTACGAAGGGGACCAACAGCTACCCCGGGGAAGCTGCGAAAGAAGCCGGAGAAGGCCAAGAAGGACAAGGTGTCCAACCTGCCGGTTAAGGCCCAGGTGATCCAGGCCAAATCATCCTCTTCCAATCAGATGGTTGCTGCCGCCCTCTCAAATGTGAAAAGGGCTCACCTTGTCCAGGGTACCCCGTGGTGGTCAGGATGGCCCTTCCTCCCAGGTGGGAGGCTTCAGCCACACCAGTGGAGAAGACTCTGTAGAAGCGGATGCCGGACCGTAGCCTGAATCTTACCCCTCAGGACCCAAAGAAGGGTGGGGGCATTGAAGAAGTGCAGGGCACGGCTATTTCTTTGTTCGATGAGGTGGACATAGTTTCCGTCTGCACCATCCCAGAGTAGGGGAAGATAACGACAACGAGAGTGTCGAAGAGATGCCCGCAGGAGGCGGCGGCGTCGACGATGATGATGTCGGCGGGGGCGACGACAAAGGCGCTGTGCCCAGCGACCTTGTTCCCCAGGCACCTCCCAAAGATCTGTCGCAGGATATTCTGTCGACCCTCCTCACGCTGGTGTTGGAGATTCAGAAGAGGATGCTGAAGGCAACACCAGCGACCCCACCGGCGACGACCCTGTTGACACCGGGACCACCACCACCGAAGAAGAGGAGGAGACACCCTACTCCTCCACTCCAACCGTCTGTGCCCTCCCCCCCTAGGCTTACGGGGACGGACATCTCTCCGCCGCCAAGGGCTTCTCCGCCGGACAAAGTGGGTTCATTCCACTCCCTGATCGCACGTGCGTCGGAACACTTCCAGCTCACCCCAGAAGATAAGAAGAAGGAGGGCTTCCTGTATCAGTGCTGGAAGGCAAAAAGGAAGACCATTTTGTTATTGCCGCTCCTGGACAACATCTGGGATGAGGGGCTGGCACTGCTGAAGAACCCCGCCTCAGCCCTGGCGATGAAGGACCAGCTCGAAAAGAAATAGCGGGTGCCAGACTTTGCACCCAAATGTTTACGGTCACAACCATCGCCGGACTCGGTGGTCTCGGCTGCGGCTAAGTAGAAGTCATCCAACCCGTCGTCATCAGCCTCTGTCCCCCGAACGGCGAGGGGATGAAGTTGGACCCTCGTGGGACGGAAGGTCATTTACTCTGCTGCGACAACGGTCACGGTGGCCAATGCCTTAGCAATCCTGGCCAGGGATGAATGGGAGCTATGCTACAAGATGGCTCCGGTCCTGGATTTCCTCCCCGAGGACAAGCGGGTAGAGGCAATGGAGATCTTTCAGGAAGGCGAGGTGGCGTAGGACCATGCCATCACTGTGGCCCTGGACATTGCAGACACAGGGTTCCGCCAGATGGGAAACAGAGTTTGCCTCTGTCGTCACGGCTGGCTGAAGGCCACCAACTTGAGGCAGGAGGTCCAGACGAAGGTCCTGGACATGCCGTTCCATGGAGAGAACCTTTTCGGCAAAGCCGTTGATGAATCTCTTCAGGCCACAGAGACAGCCCGTGCCTTGGGCATGCTGCAACAGCACTGTCTGTCCTTTCGTCCCTCGGGAGAGAAGTCGGGTAGATCTTTGAAGAGTTTCGGTGGTGGATCATCCTCTTACTGCCAACCCTCCCGTTCCAGGAAGCTTACAGGGGTCGTTCCAAGGCCTTCGGGGGTGCCGCCATCGTAGTCAATGCTCACAGGGTGGCGCGGCAGCCTCCAAGCAGGACTGAACCATCCGTGACGGCGGGCCCCCACCCCTGCACCCTGGTGGGAGGCCAGTTGGTGAACCTAAAGCGTGTGGGAAAACATCTCCACCTATCGATGGCTGCTGGATGCGCTTGCCCACGGACACACTTTGGAATTGCAACAAAAGTGTGTGCAAATACCACCGGTGGCCAGGCAGGAACAACACATCCCTCACTGCTGCTAGAGGTTCTGGCCATGTTAAGCAAAGGGGCGATAGAGCTAGTTCCAAAGCGACTCCGGGGCTCCAGTGTCTTCTCAAGATACTTTCTAGTACGAAAGAAGACTGGGACTGGAGGCCCATTCTCGATCAACGGCGACTCAACAAGTACATCAAGTCGTAGAAATTCAGGATGGTCACGTTGCAGCACGTGCTCAGCCAACTGGAGGAGGGAGACTTTCTGTCATCGTTGGATCTGGAGCACACGTACTTCCACGTCCACATTCACGAGAAACATTGCAAGTTCCTGAGCTTCATCGTACAAGGGAAGCACTACCAGTTCAAGGCTCTCCCCTTCGGACTGAAGTTGGCGCTCAGAGTCTTTACAAAGTGCCTGTCTCTGGTGTGCCCATCTGCGACTACATGGAATTCATGTGTACCCATACCTCGACGACTGGCTCATCCGGGCCAGGTCAAGGGACATCGCTGTCGATCACACGGAGGGGCCGATCCGGCTGCTGACGGATCTGAGGTTCTTGGTGAACTATGCAAAGACCTGCTTTACTCCATCTCAGAACGTTCTGTTCCTGGGGTCCAGGCTCAGCACGGTATCCTTTCTAGCGGCTCTGTCGGAGGAGAGAATAGCGGCCATTTTGAGCATGGTGCAAGGGCTGTTGGCACTGATGATCGCCACGGTGAGGACCATCAAGTCGCTGCTCGGCATGATGTCGTCATGTATTTACCTGATCTGGCTTTGCAGGTTGCTGGTGCAGCCGCTCCAGGAATTCCTGGACTCCCGTTGGTTCCAGGTGTCCGGAAACTTCAAGGACAGGATTGTGCTCGGCAAGGAGTTCCGTCGAGCGATAAGGTGGTGAGGCGCGCTCTCCAACGTCACCGGGAGCACATACTTCCAGAGTTCCCCATACTAGGAGGCGGTCATGACGGACGCTTCTTTGAAGGAATGGGGAGCACACACCGGACGTCTCCACGCCAGAGGCCTGTGGCCGCTAGAAGAGAAGGTGCTACACAGCAAAGTCTTGGAACTACGGCTGTGTTTTGGGCTCTCATGTCATTTCTTCCGTTCCCTCAAGGGCAAAGTGGTGAGGGTCTTCACGGACAATATTACCACAATGTTTTACATCCGGAAGCAGGGGGACACCAGACTCCTGGCCCTCTCCAGAGAGAACCAGGAGTTGTGGCACTGGCCCGTCGCCCAGAGGATGTTCCTCATTCCTTTTCACCTGGCGGGAGTCAAAAACATTGTCGCTGACTCCCTCAGCAGGGAGCTGCGCTCTTGCGACGAGTGGGAGCTTTGGCAGGATCAAGTGGACAACCCCTTCCTCAGGTGGGGCAGTACCCAAATCGATCTGTTGGCGATGGCGAAAAACACAAAGTGCTGGAGGTTCGCCAGCAGGTTCCCTGAGCCAGGGAGTATGGGGGACGCATTCTCCTTCCCTTGGGAAGGCCGGTTCCTGTATGTGTCCCCTCCGTTGCCTCTGCTACTACGAGTCATCAGTCAACTCAGACAGTGCTGGTGCAGGATGATCCTCGTCGCGCCAGCGTGGCCGAGGCAAATCTGGTACCCGGACCTTCTCAGTATGTTGGAGTCCCCTCCAGTCAAGCTACCAGTGGTCGTGGATCTTCTCGCCAGGGAAGGAGGCGCAATCCTGCACCACGACCCAGGATCGCTGAACCTGAAGGCCTGGCTCCTGCAGCATTAGAGTTTGGTGGTTATGTGCTGCCTGCATACTGCAGGGAGCTCCTCGCCAAGTCCAGGGTGTCATCGACTCTGAAGTGTTACGTGCACAAATGGAAGATTAACCCTCTGCGGCTCACTGCCCCCAAGTCCTTCCGTACTTGTTGTTGGCTAAGGATGGCTGGCGCACGCCTCCATCAGGTTGCATCTGGCGGCTATCTCCTGCTACACCAGGTCTCGGGGACGGTCTTCGCTTTCGTCGCATCGCCTAGTGAAAGAGTTCATCAAGGGACTGTTCCTTTCGTTCCCACTGGTGAAGGTGCCTGCCCCAGAGTGGGAACTCAACATGGTGCTGACTAGGTTCATGGGGGCCTCATTCTAGCCAATTCATCAGGCTCTGCTTAAGTTCCTGTCTTGGAAGACAGCTTTCCTCGTGGCCATCACCTCTACCAGGAGAGTAGATGAGATCCTGGCCTGCAAGCGACCTTACTTGACTTTCCACGAGACGAGGGTGGTGCTGTGGACGCACCCCTCTTTCATACCCAAGGTCCCATCGTAATTTCCTCTCAACGAGCCCTTGGTGTTACCTGTTTTTTTTCCTACGCCTTCGTCTCCAGCTGAAAGAACTTTGCATTCGCTGGGTGTGGCTCGAGTTTTATGTGGTCCGCACAAAGACCTTCCGGAAGACTTCTCAGCTTTTTGGGAACTTTGGTCCTTTGAACCATGGGAAGGCCTTGTCTAGGGCTTCCATCTCCAGGTGGCTCCCCGACTGCATCACTCATTGTCACCGGTTGGCAAACCGACCACTGCCTGGCTGTCCGAGAGCCCTTTCTACCAGAGCAATCACTGTGACGACTGCTGGACATCTGCACTGCCGCTACGTGGAGGCCTACGCAGACCTTCACAAAATTCTACTGCATCAACAGGGATTCCAGGGAGGAGTTCAGAGTCGGCCAAGCCTTGCTAAGCAACCTGTTCGCTTGAAGGTGAGCCTGGTGAGGAGGTAAGTGTGATTGCTTCTGTTGAGCTTTGCCACCTCCCGTGGTTGTGTATATATGTACTGATATGTATTCTTTATTCATGAGCATGTGAATCCATGCCAGACCCAATGCTGGAGAAGGAACAAGTTACTTACCTGTAACTGTTGTTCTCCAGCATGGGTCTGACATGGATTTACATGCAAACCCTCCCCCCTGCCCCTCTGGGGCTCTTGTTGGTCATACTACCACTTTATGTGCTACCAAATCTGAAGATGGCTGCCAGAGGAGGGGCTTAAGGAGAGGAAAGTCATTGGCTGGGGGCAGTATGACCCAGAGCTCAATGCTTAGTTTATAGGAGAAAGACAGTTTATAAACGAAAGTGAAACAGTTTTTTCTTTTACCAAGGATTTCCAGCCTGACAACAGGGAATATTCAGGAGCATGTGAAGCCATGCCAGATCCATGCTGGAAAACAACAGTTACAGGTAAGTAACTTGTTCCTTATGTTTGAAATTAAGAAGAGCCTAAGCTTGGGGAAGGGAGCCCTGAGAGGCTGAAGCTGAATTTGTGTTTGAGATTAAGAGCGGTCTAAGCTTGGGGAAGGGAACCCTCAGAGGCCTGAGGTGAACTGGTGTTTTGAATCCAATGAGAGGCCTAAGAAACCCAGAGAAGCTTGAAGAGGAAGTGTGTATATTTCTTTTTGACTATATTTTGAACTTAGAAGCGTTAAAGCTTGAGGACGGGAACCCCACAGAACTTAAGACATGGAAAGTGTTTGAGAGCACTACAGGAACTGTGGAGAAGGTTGTATGAACAGCTCTGTTTTGATTGAACTAATTTTTGGGAAACTGACCGACGCTACACCTGGTGAGAAGACTACCAGAAACCAAACTTGGTTTCCTATTTTCGGTTGAACCACTATCTTTTTCTTTTAAGAGACTTCCTAGCAAATTTTGTCAAAGAGTTAAGGCAAGCATACGTTTAGACACATACAGATTTTTACTTTGGACTTTCAGATTTTGACGGACCTTAGAAACATCAGTTAAGGGAACCATCCCTTTAGTGTTAGGGCCAGTTAGGCATTACACCAACCCAGGAACATTAGTAAATAAAGATTTTGAAACTAACATCTTTGAGTCTGTGTCTCTCTTGATACCATGCCTGTCTCACAACACCCATTGTTTGAGTCCTTCCTGTCTTCGGGGGTTCTAAAAGTTGATTTTCGATCCCACATTGCCTTGCAAGTTGAAAACCCTCTGTCTACTGAGCTGGTTGCAATCGTTCATGATGGAGCCCTGTTAACGCTGCAATGTTACTGATGAAGCATTAGAGTTTCATGTGGATAAAGACTTCGGCTTTAAAGAGGTTCTTAAAGCTACCTTTATTAAACCAGCCTAAGCTCGGGTTTAAGATAAGTGACACCTGAGAGTTAACCATGTCATTATCCACGAAGGCATGATGTCCATATTGTTCATTACAGATTAGTAGTTGAGTTTTTATCATCTATGGGTGTCTTAGACACTCTGGCACCCATAGGACCAGACAAATGTTACTTACATCATTCTCAATAGTAATAACGGATAAATGTAGCACTGGAAAATATGTGCACAAGCAGTAAAACATAAAGAGGCTTGCAAATGTTACATCCAAAAACAGAGTCCATGGCTAAATTGTTTACTCTGATCTAGAAATCACAGTAAATGTTAATGACAAATTTGTACACCTCATTTTCTTTCTTTATTCCAGACCTGCCAATACTCAAAATTGCTTTTCAACAAGACCACATTAAAACATCTTGTTTATTGGGATGAAAGTGAAAACATCTTCTGCTTGATTGTAAGTATACATATCAGCATTATTAGCCACTCTGGAGTACTGAAAGACATGTGCCTCCACGGGTACACCATCTGCCAAGCTTTTCAGTTTCAATTAGATTTGATCATTTAATTTAGGAAAGATATAGTCAAGCCTGCTGTTTTGACTGTGTTTCTATTTGTGGCAGTGGTGTTGACCTCATGTTCACAATAGTCTGGCAATCCCCTGCACATAATTAACATCTAATTCCAATATGAATCACAAACATGTCATGGTATAAATTATTGCCCACTCAGCATTAAATCTGCTAAATGGTCTGTTCTCACTTACATAGATGTCCTGAATTGACCCACCGACAGCAGTGGCCTTTGTTCTGTTTAAACATAATGGATCAAGCCACTGTACTAACCCAATATGCAGTATACAAATGGTAAACTGACTGATTTAGGGTGAAAAGATGGGTATTGTAGGGTAATGAATTTATTTGTATATTCTGACTCTGGTAGGTTAATGCGGCTGGCGCAATCCTGACCAATGTTTTCATAAATTCAAGTAGGACAATTATCATCTTTCTCACACACACTGCACACTACACCAGCGGCAGGGACCTCCCCATATTCTCTATTTATTTTTAAATGTTTCTATTGGCATTTATATAGTTACAGTTGTGCTTTACAGTTTCCATTTCTCATGCCTGCATTTAAGTTAACAACAACAAACAACTTTAAACAAACAACATCCTACACATGCCATGTGCTGTTTATAGTCTCGATAGGGTTAAGCATTCCAGTGTCTAGGGCCCAACCATTTCGCTCCTCGTGCCATCAGTTGGGCAGTGTCACTTAGGTGCCATGGGGTGATTGGTTAGGCTCACTGCAGGTGATCCTCGCGTTAGGTGTTGCACTCAAGGGGGTTTATCGTCGGACGGGTGGAACTTGTCCCAGATCAATGCCTTCCATGCCACACATTTATCAGTGCCATCGGGTTCCGATCTATTCACTCCCTCCACCCAAACCTTGGTACTGCCTTTGCCCACCTTTCGAATTCCTTGCGCCACCTGCCATATTGTGGCCCGCAGCTGTTTTCCAAGACATGGCGATGGTTCTTTTGTCTATTATGCATGCCAGGTCCATAAACCTAACCACATGTTTGTGCTTGTTGATTCTGGGGTAGGCACCAAACAGGCATTCTTTCAGTGTCCACTCATACATCATTACTCCAGCCTCTCTAGAAGCTCGCTCTATGCGTACCCAGAAACCTCACACTCGCACGCACCCCCAGAACATATGTAGCAAGTCAGTACCCTCGCCTTTGCACCAAGGGCATTGTGTACTTGCTTCTTTGTTAAACCTAGCTATTCTGTGTGGGGTCATTTATGTGCGGTACAGCACGTTCAGTTGTATTAGTTTAAAACGCTGGTTCCTCGATACAGCCTTGGGGAAGTTCAGTATTCTCTCCCATTCTTTCTCCGTTATGTTTGCACCTAGGTCTTTCTCCCATTGTTCTTTTAGCGCTGTGCCCTTGGGATTGGGTGTGTCTATCAACATGCTGTACAGCCGAGAAGTCGGCCTCCAGCCGTCATTTAATGTGTACATCAGGGTCAACAGTGGGCTCGCCTGTGGTTCTTCTGGCCAGCCCTCGCCAGGGTCGGATTGGGTCGTCGGCCCATCGGCCCGTGGCTGATGCAAAATCATGGCTGGAGACCTGGGGGCCGGTTCCTGAAGACCATTTGGGCTTCATTGTGAAGCCTTCACACTTCAGGAACCAGCCCCCAGAGCCTCGGCCTCGCCAGACGGATGGATGCAAGTTGCAAAGGATCTGTAAGTAAGCAATTTACAGATCCTTTGCAATTGCAGCTCTGCGCCCGCCGCCGCCAGCCCGCCGCAGATGCAGAGAAAGGTAACACTGAAGTGTTACCTTTCTTTGATAAATGCGGCGGGCCGGCGGCCAACTGCTGCGGCCCGGCCGCGACACCCTGGCGCCAGCAGCAGTCAGTGTTACAAAACACTGGGAGGGAGCGGCAATGCTGGGCGGAGCTGCCTCAGCCCGGCCTGCTCCCTCCCAATGTTTTGTATTACACTAGAGCCAGACTGCAACGTATTGCGTGGGGGGCATATCATTTTTGAAAAATTGCCTGCACGGCACCTTAGGGAGTTTGGGGAGGTCCCACCCTTGGGCTCCTGCCATGCACTGGCCCCGCAGGACACGCTGGGCACAGACTGGTGACACTCTCCCCTGAGAGGAGGGAAGTCCCTTTCTAGCTGGGCAGATGGGGTGGTGGAGGAAGCGGGGGCTTCATTGAAAAGGCACGCGTTCCCCTCTCATGACATCACCTCACCGCCCCGGTGCTGCCTTTATGGTCCAGGTACAGAGCGCACAACCCGAACTCGGAGCAGTGGGGGCGGAGAAGGCAGCGCCAGTCACCTCTCCCTGCTCACCCCTTCATGAAGTTCATGGACGTTTCTCTCTAGGAGCCCGAGAATGGCAGCTCTCAGGATCCCGCTGGTGTGCGTGGTGCTCTTGGCTCTCTCCTCTGGTGGCTTGGGTGCATGTACGGTGTTAAGGGATGGTCTGGGGTGGGCCACCGCCCCCAGTCAGCCCAGGAGGGCACAGAGCAGCACTCAGGCAGCAACCAGCCACCCAGGCCAGCCTGCCGGCACAGAGGTGAGGGACCCATCATCAACCCCACAGCCCAACACCACCACCCCATAGGCCAGCGCCACAGGCTGCCTGCCTGCTGCTACTGGCAGCGGAGAGAGATGCAGACGGCCCTGCTGAGAGGAGGTGAGATCACACTAGTAACCATTCCAGTCTTGCTTGTGTGATGACAATGTGCTGCCAGAGGAGGGTACTCCCCGTCCACAATGACTAAGTTTGAGGATGTGTGCAGCTCTTGATTTCCACATGACAATAAGTGCTTGCCATGCATGCATATTTAACAGCTAAGAAATGCTGTGCTCCAAATGTAAGCATTTCAAGTATGATATTTGATTTGTTACCAGTCCATGTAATGCAGCTGGGGCTAGATTTGTCAAAGTGGTTTGAGGTAAAGATTTTGCCGCACTTGGAAAGCACGCCAAAAAAAGATGTTTTCAGAGGCTGTGAGTGTGAACTAATTTCTAGAAAATGCTTTGGGTCATTGGCTGTCCGGCCTGTCCCATAAAAGGCCAACACTGAAAGGGCCACCACGGTCATTCATGTTTGTTGTTCGACGGGTGGATGTGCACCGCAGCACAAAGGCGGCCTGTTGGGTGGAGGGAAGGGACCTGCGCTCTAGTCCAAGTGTAACATTAGGAGACACTCCTCCTTACATCCTTCACTGGGGGTTGGATGTGTTCGAAGGTGCCCTACATTGTTATTTTTTGCAACACCCTGGCAGCTCTGCCTTCTTCGGTATTTGTTCGCTCGCCGGGGTGGTCGGTCAGTGGGTCACCCAAAAGCGTGATTTATTGGCTCCTGAGTTCTCATCCTTTCTCCTTCCTGTTGCTTACACAGGCGAGCTCCAGTTTCCTGGTCTTTACATCCACTTAACACTATAACGACAAGCCGCAGAGAGGTGTTGCTAAATGCATCAATGAGGGCACATGTGTTCAACAGATCTTCATGTATGTGGTATCTCTCTCTTGTGATTAGTAAACATGCTCCAGTATAAATGGGCCCAAGCAAGAAACATTCCTTCGAAAAACGGCTCACATTTTTGCAAAAAACATGCATTTCCCATAATATTTTAGCGAATGTAAATGATAACTGATGACTTACAGTAGTAATACACCGTACGGACTACATGAGAAATATTTGACAATAGCACATCAAGTGGCCATTGACTAGTCTTCATTTGTCCACAATGAATGAATGCTTTGTTGTAATGTGTCTATATTTCCCATCTCTGGCATACTGTTCAGGATGTTTGTTTGCATGTATGAGGTAATGAGTGATCAGAGTATGGGATGTCCTGTGAGTGTGCTGCTTTGCCTATTTTACCAACCTCTGATCTGAAGCCTGAAAAGTAGATGCACGCAGGCTCGAAATGCAGCCATATTTGCACCAGACCTGCAGATGAACATAACTGGTCTGCCGTTAAATCTCAGTTACCAGTTTAATGGTATCCACCAAATAATAATTGCTCATTTTACTATATCCGATATGATAGCTCAGTGGGTTGAGCGCTCGCTACTGAGATGTGTGTGTGATCTGCAGGTGTGAATCCCAGCAAGGCCATCTCAGCCTTTAATCCTTCTTAGGTCGATAAATGAGTACCAACACAGGTTGGGTGATATTGTATGCAAATTTGTTCTATAAAAAAGAGCTTAAGCGTAAGTGCTATACAATAACATATTATCATTTGGCCTTGGACGTCTGCTTGCATTCACAGTAATTTGACAATATGGATCTATACACACAGATATTAATGATACATATCGTGATCCATTCTTGTATGCAAAGTTACGATATTTTATGAGCTGTGATGTAATGTGGGAAACTCATGAACGCTCCATAAGTAGCATTTTCTGTAAAGTCGTGAATTGACACGATTCACAGATGATGGTTTGAGGGCCACTTTTTTTGAGGCGAGGGGTGGGCCACTTTTGTGAGGCGAGGGGTGGGCCACTTTTTTTTCAGTGTCCGGGCCTATTTCTTGTCCCAGTCCGACCCTGGCCCTCGCCATTTCTTTGGCGGTTTCCTGGACCATGCGGTACCAGATAAATTGCCCACTCGGCAGCTCCTCTTTTTCTTACATTGAGTCGAATTCCCTGAAGACCCCGTCTTCATATACATCTCCCCATGTGTATTCCTTTCCCGTCCCATTTTCTTACCACTGCCATATCTGTGCTGTCTTCGTGTGTGTTGGCTATTATCGGCACCTCCGGTGAGTAGGGGTTTACTAGTTTCAGTAAGGTTTGCGCTCTCCTCCATACCTTCCTACCAAGTGTTACCATCAGTGGATTGTGTTCTGGGCCCTCCTGTGTCGCCCACTGTATTTATTTTAGTTTAATGGGAGCTACTAGGTGTTGTAGTCGGCTCGCCTCCAAGGTGACCTCGTCTGCCAGCCATTTAACTACATGGCTGAGCTGTGCTGCTTGGTAATATCTCTCTAGGTTTGGCAATTTTACCCCACCCTTATCGTATGGTAGATATAGGATTGCTAGTGAGAGTCTGTGGCGGTTGGCGCCCCATAAGAATTCTCTGAGCAGCACCTCCAAGGAGCGGGAAAAAAGACGCTCCAACATAATAGTGCACGTTGTTGAAGAAGTACATGAATCTCGGGAGCATGATCATTTTGGTGATGGCTACCATGCCTAACAGTGAGAGTGGCAGCTTCGACCAGAATTTCATGGACTTCTTCAGGCCCTGCACCACCTTTGAGGTGTTGTGTTTGTGCATTTGTTCCGGTGTGTGTCTAATGTTCACCCCCAGGTACTTGAACAACTCCACCTCCCAGTTAAGCCCGACCACTGGTAACTCGCTGGCATTTCTCCCTCTCAATCCCACTACTGGGAATATGCGGGATTTGGTTTTGCTGAAGTGGATCCCTGACACTTTGGCGTAGTTGTCAAGTATGTTTAGGATCACCGGCACATTCAGGTGTGGATCTCTCACGTACATTAGTACGTCATCAACGTAAAGTGACAGCAGGTGTCCTGTTCCCACAACCCAGATGCCGGCATCTAGGTATCTACCCCATATTCTCTATTTTCCAGACTCATAACCCCTCTCTCCCACACATGTCTATGCCTACATCCTCCAACCTCTCATCTGCTTTTCCATCAAATGTGTTAATGGTGATGTATTTCATTTTCAGTAACATATACCTGAAAATGTAAATTGTTAAAATATTGGTAGTAAAACAGTAGCATACCCTGATTCTACCTAATAAGGCACATATTGACACCATAACTGATGCCCAAAACTAAATTGGATGTTAACCCCTTAACTACTGAGGGGTATCCCTCCCAGTGCTGACCCCTATTTGGACATTTCCGTATGTTGGTATTCAATCCCTTGTAACCTTTTTGTTACAAGTGATATCCTGCCCAAATCTGCACCCTTTTCTTCCCACATGCAGGTTGTCATAACGCCACCAAGGATTCCTAGTTTGCTGTAGGAGGTGTGAGAAAATAACGAAAAAAGTGACCACATTTTGGTTTTTTCAGGAAATGACAATAAGAGGATGTACATAGAAGCCTGTGGTTTTTTTTCTTGTAAAACCTAGGAACAAAAGGTTTGCAGTTTTGAATTTGCCATTCACCAAGCTTTCAAGAACAGGTTAAGTGGAAAGAATAATTTGTTTTGTTGGAGGTAGGCGATTTTTTTCCCCCTTTTTTTATAGGACACACTTGCACGGATCAGAAGAGGAGGGTAGGAAAGCTCAATGGGAACACAGAAATGCATACATTTCTGAAAAGTAGATACAATTGAAAGTTCAGGAAGAAGTCATTTGTGCAGGTTAGGCAACAACTATGTACCCATAGTACCAATAGTGCGGCAGGAAATTGGAAAAGTGACAGAAAAAAAGTTTATGCTGGATGTGAGAAGCCAGAAGGTGTCTCAGCCGCCAGTCCCTGGGGATATATCATCCATGTGGCCAGGACACGGCCATCGCTTTTGGATCCAGTTCCCGGGGGTGGACCAGTACGGGAGGATCGACCTGGGTGAGGGATGTTCGGGGAGTGAGAGTGGGACACCGGATGGCGAGACACGGTATCCCTCCCCCTGTAAACACTTTACCCCATCCCACCAGGTGGGATACGACTTTACCCAGTCCCCCCTTTCCCTTCATAAACACTTCCACATGGACATCCCGCTCTTGGAGAAAAAACAGACTCACACCCTAGCAGTGTACCTGACATGTCTCGCTACTGTGGTCAGGCGAAGTCAGGCAATTACTGACAATCACTCACACCTGACTTCCATTAAACTTCCCCTCACGGATAAAAGGCGGAGCACGAGAGCACAGTCTGAGTGAGGCAAAGCACACAAAGGATTAGCAGTTTCGAGAAGGCAGCTGAACCAGGGGAGAAATACAGCAAACCAAGATGGGTTCGCAAAGAAAGGAAATAACCTTGACCTTTCTGACAGGAAACTGTTGCTTTCAAAAACCTTGTAGTAAGGCCAGGAAACCAGGCTAAAGAATCCTGCATTGTGTGT
Source organism: Ambystoma mexicanum (assembly GCF_040938575.1). NCBI lineage: Eukaryota > Metazoa > Chordata > Amphibia > Caudata > Ambystomatidae > Ambystoma > Ambystoma mexicanum. Next base: position 914,376,943 of record NC_090933.1, on the reverse strand, counting down.
TGAAGATACCAGAGGGCATCCTGCGTAGCTGACCAAGTCCGGGAGGAGCAGCAGCCGCCGTGGTATCGTCTTTGGCTCCAAGAACAATGTAGCATCAGAGAAATTAACACAGCCGGTGAGTTGGGGAGGCCGATGCAAGACTGGTCTGTGTCAAATTCAAGGTTGCAAGTGGCAACATTGTATAACGAGCACAAGAACGAACTTTGATAAACGTGTGTGATGAAAGTCGCGCGTAAAGCTAAATTGCTGATGAATGTTTGAACTTTGAGAAGGAAAGATATGATACCAGTGGCAGAGCGGTCCGGCGCCGCATGGGTGTTCAATGGAAGGTCTCTATAAAGGTATCCAGCCAAGACGTGGCAGGAACAAAAGTAAGAACATTGTGTGAGTGAATCGAAGTGGTCCTGCGACGGTTAAGCAAAACCCATTGCACGTGCAAAAGTCTTCAATTTTTGGATATCAAGAGGAAAACGTAGTAAGTGAGATTGCATGGTGCGAGCCCGAATGATGGAGACCAAGTGTGAATATTGTGCTTAGAGGATCTGAGCCCAAACGAGGGCGATCCATGCTCCGAGCCCAAATGAGGGAGACCAGTTGTGAACATTTTGGTAAAAAGGGGTCCAAGACTGAAGGAGAGAGACCCATGATGAACATTGAAAACGAGAACGTGTACATGTGAAAGCCCCAACAAAAAAGCAAATTTGGTGCTTATTTGCTGCGACAGGCCCTCTGCAGTAAGAGACTGTTATTAGACAAGAAGCTTTGGCAAAAGGCCGTGAGAACTGTGTTTTGAACTGTTTCCTCGTGGCCAAAAAGCCAGAGAGTGTGCAAAGCTCGAGTGCGCCGCCCTGCCCCATGTTGAAAACGTGGGGAAGGGAAGCCAACTGCTTAACCAGCCTGACATATTGTTTCTTGAACACTTTTCTTTTTGCATACATAATTGTCCCACACCCTTTTGTATTTAGAAGTAGGGATTGGCAATAGGTTTATTACTATAGGCCCTTTTATTTTGACAGACTTGACTAGGACTGTGTTATTTTTATTTGATGGTTGTAGCTTGCTCCCAGCTTTAGATTTAAGTTTAGATAGGAGTTCAACCAACCCATTGCAGTTCAATAAACACCCTTGAACTGTGATCCCTTGTGTCTGTCTTCACTGTTTGATACCATGCATGCCTTACATGGACATGTTTGCACTAGTAAGTTAAGGGCTTCCATGAATATTGAAAAAAGCAATGCATTTCCCCAACATTCCCCCAACTCTTCTAATTAGGAAATCACACATTTTTTGTAAGGTTTCACAAAACAAACAATACCACGAGCCAAAAACCAAGCCCTGGTTCACAGTTTGTTTATGCTGACGGCCTAAACGGACGTACTTAGCATTTGAAAATAAGGAAAATCAATGTGGTGAAGAATCCCAAGAATACATTTTTTGAATGAAATGTGTCCATTCCTCATCTTTGAAATCTTCATTTCCAGCTTTAGCTGCTTCGGGAAAAATATTATTTTGTCAGCAGAGGGCGCTGTGCGTCGAGACAGTCGATTCGATGTCCCTCGAGGGCTTCCATCTCGGCTGAAGTCATCATCGAGTACATATACCACGTGCAGCACCCGTTGGCTTCAGTTCTGTATTTCCACCGTAGTGATTGCTTTATGATTAACAGCGCGCTTCAGTTTTCTTTGAAAACCTGTTCATATGGCCTTGTCTTCTGCTCCGAGTGCTCCGAAGATGGCCTTCATGAAGTGTATGCGATCCAGCACTAAAATGTCCATCACAGACCCGCATAAAGTTTGCCTCTGATGCCTGGGCATCGAACACATAACCAGTGACTGTCGATCCTGTCAGTGGATGACTAGTAAGGCCTTAAAAGAGCGCAAGGCTAAATTAACGTTGGGTCGGATTGTACCCAAATCCCCGTCCACTCCTTCTAAATTGACATCATCCCATGAGTTGAAAGATTCCTCTCCTCACAAAAGATGATCGAAAAAACAATCTCATGCGAGGAGCAGACATTCTTCATTGTCCTCCGAAAAATAAAAGAGAAGACACAGATCACAGTCTTCTTCCTCGTCTTCTTCGTCAGAAAGGGTAGTCTGCCCGACCAAATATTCTTCTAAAGAAGAGTGGGAGCTGTTTAGGAGAAAGTTAAATAAGATCTTTGATGATCAGGCTTCAATACCTTCGAAGGACAAGAAGATTGGCCATGCTACTGTCACTGACAAGCATGACGCCAAGGCTAAAACCCATGCGCCCTCGTGCCTGGGTAAGCCTAAGAGTACTCGAGAGCCTTCGAGCACTCGACGTGACAAGAAATCGCAGACAAAATTGTCGAGTCGAGGGTAAAGTCCTTCGAAGTATAAATCTAAAAATAAGTAATTGATGCCACGGACATCAACACCATTGACGCCTTTGATGTTGATACTTAAACCATTGACGCCGTCTTTGCATCCTTTGGAAGAAAGTCAAGAAAAGGTATTAGAACCTTTAACCAAAAAGGATTTTTTCAACTCACTGGCTTCTATTTATGAGGAATATGAAAATTACGGTGAGACACCACCTGGTGGTCTCCAATTGTATCCCATTAATGTCCAGAAAGATACTGTTACACCTGAATGTTTTATTTCAGATGAAACTAGAGTCAAACAACTTTATGACACATTACAAACAGCCAGTGGAGGTGACACCTCCCCAGAACTAGATTTTGGAAAACCAGTTCCTGCTGAACATGCATATGCATCTTACAGATCACTAATGTCCAGGGTAGTAGATTTCCTGGGATGGAGTAGACCAGCTCCTGTATTTCAACAGGACGACCTTACAGACATACCGCACAGGGGGCCACAGAAAGACCCTATCTTACCCTTCCATGTGGCACTGCAGAAGAGAGTTGCAACAAACTGGGAAGCTCCAGAATCCAATCCCGCAATAAATAAAAATGTAACAAAAAATATAGACCATCAAGTAGCGATCAGAGCTATCTTTTAAGTCATCCAAACCCGGAAAGCCTAGTAGTTCAGGCTGCTACTTCTTCTTCCAGGCAAGCGGCGTACCCAACCATACCGCCTGTTAGGAATGACAAAAGGATTGATTATTGGCCAAAGAAAGTCTTTTCTGCTCGCAGCATGGCTTTAAAGTCTGCTAATTCCACTTGTGCCCTGGCTAAGTTTACACACACCCTTTGGGACTGCCTAGCAATGGCAGCTGATCACATCCCTGAGGGTGAGAAAAGAGACAGCTTCTTAAACCTGATAAGGGACAGCAAAGATGCTGAATGCAAGTCTCTGCAATCAGGTCTGGATACTGCTGACAGTGTCAGCAGGGTCATGACAGCAAGCACTGTCATACGCAGATTTTTGTGGTTTAGGAAGTCAGTTTTTGCTCCGGATGTACAATCTAGACTCATCAACATGCCCTTTGACGGCTCCCATCTATTTTGAAATAAAGTTGACGAGAGCCTTAAAAAGCTGCAGACCTCAAAGACAGCAGCTAAATCTTTAAGTGCCATAGTTAGGCAGCCACAGCCTTTTCACCCCAGTTTATCATCTTGGAGGGGTAGGTCCTTTCGCTAATATTCCTCATTTAGAAGAGTGAGAGGACAGGCTAGTCAAAGAGGACAGAGAACATTCCCTCGTGGTGGAAGAGGGAGAGGTGCTAAATCTGCCCAAGCAGTGGCTGCTTTACCATCCGCCGCTGCTTCAGCTTTCTCTAAACTACTCTGAGGTCTTGTCTCACAACAACCCCGGTGGGAGGCAGACTATCACAGCATTTGAAAGTATGGCAGGCTATTACTTCAGATGCATGGGCACTGGAAACAGTAGCCCAAGGTTACTGCCTCCCCTTTATAAAGATACCTCAGGATCATCGACCAGGAAACCATTCGCTAAATGTTCCGGATCCATTCCTGTTGCAGGAAATGTTAACCCTACTAGAGAAAGGTGCTATAGAACCAGTGCCTGTAATGGAGAGGAACAAAGGATGGTACTCTCCCTATTTTCTAATTCCAAAAAAGGACTGAGACCCATCTTGGACTTGAGATACTTGAACAATTTCCTGAGGAAGGATACGTTGCAGATGGTCACACTTTCTCAGATCCTTCAGGCTCTCCAGCTCAAGGATTGGATTGTGTCATTGGACCTTCAGGATGCTTAATTTTATATGCCAATCCATCACAAGCACTGGAAGTACTTGAGGTTTGCTGTTGGCGCTTCTTATTATCAGTTTCAAATTCTGCCATTTGGGCTAACCTCCGGCTGAGGGTTTGTGCCAGCAGTGGCAGTGAATCTCAGGAAAGGGGGGATTTACATCTAACCCTACCTCAACGATTGACTGATCAGGGCACGTTCACCCGAACAAACACTGGAACATCTCAGCATAACCTGCCACTCTCTCCACAGACTGGGCTTCTCCCTCAATTACAAGACGTCCAACATGATACTGTCTCAAGACTCCAGTTTATTGGAGCAGTCCTGGATGCATCCCTGGGAAAAGTCTCGCCACCATACATAGAGCTCCAGACATTCTGCAGATAGTCTCCAAATTTCAGACTGCCCTGCATCTCCCAGCCTTCGACTTTCTGAGGTTGCTCTGCCTCATGGCATCCTGCATTTTTCTGGTGCCAGCGGCTCAGCGGGGAATGAGATCTCTACAGTGGGCTCTCAGGACTTAATGGTCGCATTTCTCAGGCAGGATGACAGACCTCCTTCAGGTTCCAAGCAGGGTCGCACAGGATTTCCCTTGGTGGGACTGCAAAGACAACATTCTGAAGGGAGAACCTTTTTGGCAACCATGGGCGTAGATAACGGTAGTAACGGACGCCTCACGCACAGGGTGGGGAGGCCATACCAACGATCTGACAGTCAGTGGTCATTGGTCTCTATCAGAGTCCAAACTACATATCAACCTTTTGGAGCTGAGGACAATCAGACTAGCACTGAAAGGCTTTCTGCCCTATGTACAGGGAAAGAATGTCCTGATAATGACGGACAACACAGTGGTCATGTACTACCTCAACAAGAGAGGCGTAGGGTCACTACCACTGTGCAGAGAAGCAATGCAGCTCTGGTTCTGGGCAATTCAAGAAGGAATCTCCCTATTAGCAATTCAACTAGCCGGAGATAACATGGCAGTGGACTCTCTGAGTAGGCAGAGACAGTCTTTCACGAGTGGGAACTGTCTCAGGAAATCCTTCAAGAGATCTTCAAACTTTGTTGAACCCCTCAAGTGGATCTGTTTGTGACCGGTGTCAACTGGAAGTGCAAGCTATTCTGCTGCAGAGAATTTCCAGCAAGAGAAGCACTAGGGGACACATTCATAGTGGACTGGGAATTTCCACTCCTGTACGCGTTTCCTCCTGTCCCCCTTCATTCCTCACGTCAACAGGAGGTTGAGAAACTTTGGGAAATCCATGATCCTAATTGCCCTGGATTGGGACAGGAGGACCTGGCGCCCGGACCTTCTGGACATGTCCATCTGCCCTCCAATACGTCTTCCAATAAGAGAGGATTGGGTTCTCCATCAAGAGGTCAAGACACTCAGCCTTCACGCATGTTTTCTGATAGGCTGAGGTACAAGGATTGGGACCTCCCAGTTGATGTAATGGAGATTGTGCTTTCGGACAGAAGGCCAGCAACAAAATCCCTATACCGCTGCTGTTGGAACAAGTTATGCAGCTGGTGTAGGGAAAAGGATGTAGACCCTTTTCAGTGAGATACACCTGCATTCTTATCTTTTATACTACATTTGGCAAATCAGGGGCTCCAGATTGGAACAATAAAAGGATATTTAGCTGTGCTTTCCATATTCAATCGCACCTTGGAAGAGGCATCCTATTCCAAAATTCCCTTAATAATTCAATTCCTCAAAGGACTCACACGTGTGTTTCCTCCTACACCATTCCATGTACCAACTTGGAACCTTAACTTAGTCTAAAGGTTTTAACATGCACTGCTTTTGAGCCATTTAACTCCTGTCCCCTAAGACTGCTAACTTACAAAACTATTTTCTTAGTGGCAATAACATTAGCCCGCAGGGTGAGTGAGTTGCAAGCATTATCCTGTAAACCTCCTTTTACCGTCTTTTACAAGGATAAAGTTGTTCTTAAAGCAAAAACATAATTTTTACCCAACATTGTACTGACTGCCATCTGACACAGAGAATTGTTCTTCCGGATTTCTATCCTCTACCTCATCCTGTTAAGGAAGAGGAACAATTGCATAGGCTCGATCCGAGGAAGGCTCTAAGCTTCCAAATTTCTAGGATGGCAAAGTTGAGATATGATAAACTTTTTATTTCTTATACAGGGCACCCGCTTGGTATGCCAGTAACTAAACAAACTCTACCCTGATGGATTATACTGACTAGTTCTGAGTGCTACAAATTAGCTGGGAAAGATCCCCCTGAGGGTTTAATGGCTCATTCCACTAGGGGCATGACAACTTCCTCTGCCCTTCAGAGGGGAGTACCAATAAAGGACATCTGCGAGACAGCTACATGGTCCACCTTCCATACGTTCACAAAACATTACTGTTTAGACACTTCTAACAATGAAGGAAGATTTGGAAAGGCAGCACTATGCTCCATTCTGGACAAACAATAACTAAATTCTTACCCTCTCCTCCAAAACAACTTAATGCTGCTTTGGGAAGCGATAAAAGATGAGGAATACGTGGGAGGACACAATCCATTAGAAGAACAAGTTAATACCCCTGGTAACTTTCTTTCGATTGGATGTTCCTCCCACGTATTCCCAACCTACCCCACCTGTAACGCAACCAGGCCAGAGCTCCAGGATGGTCGGGTGTGATGTCCTATGTGGGTCGACCGTCCCCAAGTCCAGTGGCAGTCCCAGGGAGCCCCGGCAGGGTCAACATCCTTCCCCATAGGGAAAAGCTGTAACACAGCCCAGCCAGAGCTCTAGGATGGCTGTGGGTGATGTGGCAGCCTTGGTTGCCTGTGTCCCATGTGGGTCGGCCATCCCCAAGTCCAATGGCGGTCCCGGGGAGCCCTGGCAGGGCCCCCATCGCTCCCTGGAGGGAAAACCTGTAACGCGGCACGGCAAGAGCTCCAACACGACCGGGGATGCTGCCTCTGGCCTTGGGCACCTGTCTCCCATGTGGGACTACCATCCCCAAGTACAGCGGCTGTTTCAGTAAGTCCCAGAGGGGTTCCAGTCCCTCCTTGGAGGGAAAAGCTGTAAAGCAGGGCAGCCAAAGCTCCAGGACAGCTGGGGGGTGCTGAACCTGGCCTGGCTGCCTCCCGCCCATGTGGGTCCACCGGTCCCCAAGCCCAGCACTCCACTGTATGTTGAGTGTAATGTTGTTTTGCCTTCCTTGTGGGCAAAGCGGTGCAAAACTGCACCAATTTGCCCCCCCAAAAAAGGCAAAATAACATTATGCCATCTGATCTGGCATTTTATGGGGTTGGTGGTGGAGGGCTGATCGGCCTGGGTCCTAACCCCCAGCCCCCACCCCCAAGATCATATCCCTGGTGGCCTAGTGGTCATTGCTCCTTCCATTGGGTGGCAAAATGGGGTCAAACACCCAGCCCCCTAGTGCCCCCAAGTGTGCTTTTTTGACAAATGGCTTTTTTTGCCTTCCTTGGAGGAAAATGGGTGCAAAACAGCACCAATGTTATTGTTATGTTATTGGAACTTGTATGCCGCACGGTCGCCCAAAGGCATCATGGCTCTGGAGAGGAAGGACAAATAACCACAGGTTAGGCCACAGCAGTTGACTAAAAAAAGTATGTTTTCAACACCTTTCTGAATGTCAGATGATTAGGCAGTCTTTTCACTGCCAAAGGAAGAGCATTCCATAACTTTGTGGCAGCTACTGAAAAAGCATGCCCACTAATCCGTGAGCGGCGGACGAGAGGCACACAGAGCAGGTCAGCAAAGAGCACCTTGGGAGATAGCGGGAAAATTTAGACTGAAGGTATTCTGCCCCCTGATCATGGAGTGCCCGATGAACAATACAGGGCACCTTGAACTCAATGCGCTAAGCCACCGGAAGCCAGTGCAGCGAGTACAGAGCTGGTGAGATATGGGCTTCATATGGTGAGCTTGTGCCACCCGTGCTGCCAGATTTTGAAGGCGCTGAAGCTGTTGGACTATACCCTTTGGTTGAGCCAAATAAAGGGCATTACAGTAGTCCAAACGGCTTAGTATCATGGTGGCAAGCACTGGTGGACGTAGGGGGGCCGGCAACATGAGAAGCACCCTTTTCAGGATTTTAAAATGGAAATGGCTAGTCTGACACACCGCTGAAACTTGGGCATCCATGGAAAGGGAAGCAAACAGAACAACTCCCAAATTCTTCACCTTAGAAACCGGAACAGGAAGGGGACCCAAAGAGAACGGCCAAAAGGAAGACACACATAGTGAAGAATCAGGGGGGGAGCCGACCATCAGCACCTGTCTTGTTTCCATTCAACTTCAGCCAGTTGTGGTCCATCCAATCCCCTACGGCCGTCAGGCACTGAAAAAGGTACAACGACATCTCAGCCTGATCAAGATCTAAACAGATCAGGATCTGAGTGTCGTCGGTGTAAGAATAGCACCTGACGCCCAAGGATCAAATGAGACACACTAATGGCCATATGTAAATATTAAAAAGAATGGGAGACAAGGCAGAGCGTGCGGAACACCGCAGCACAGGTGTCCGGAAGCAGAAAAGAAGGGGGGAAGAGAAAGAACCTGAGTCCTATCGGCCAGGAACAAAGAGAACCAGGCCAACACTTGAGCAGATATTCCACTCTGGGCCAGGCGGGTCAGGAAGGTGGGGTGGTCCACTGTGTCAAAATCCGCTGACAGATCTAATAAAATTAGGGCACCAACCCCACCAGCATCCACAAGCCTGGCCATATCATTCTGGACAGAGACCAAGACACTTTCTGTACTCTGGCCAAGCCTAAAGCCTGACTGGGCAGGGTCAAGAACTTCAGAGGACTCCAAGATGGAAGACAAAAGGGACGAAAGAAGGGATTCCAGGAGCTTCATGAGGAAAGGCAAGAGGGAAATAGGATGAAAGTTAGAGAGCAATAATGGATCCTATGAAGGTTTTTTTTGGAAGGGGGATCACCATGGTGACCCAATTGGCAGGTAGTATTGATAGCCACTGTGATCTCTCTCAATATCTCAGACGAAGAAGCCTTCATAACTGCCAATGGGACCATATCTGAAGGTGCACCTGACTTAATAAGTTCAATAACACTCAATACCATTGCCTCGCCTACTGGCAGCCAGTGAATCACTCTCAGGGATAGGAGCCATTGTGGCTGTAGCGATGTTAACACGAATGGTCTCAATTTTCGTGGTAATAAATTGTGACAATGAGTCACACAATTCCTGAGTAGGACAGACTGTAGGGACATATTTAGCCGAGGAAGATAGAGACTTGACCACAGTAAATAAAGCTTTAGGCTGGCAGAGAGAAGACACCATTTTCTGTGAGAAATAAGATTTCTTAGGTGTTAAAATACCTGCAGAATATGCTGCCGAACAGATTTTAAACTGAGCTCTAAGTTCGGAATCATAAGCCTTAGGCCATTTACGTTCCGCATGTCTACGTTTGAGTCGGGCTAGTATTAACTGTTCAGAAAACCAAGGCTCCATCGGACGCCTGCGAGGTTGGATAAGCCGTAGAGGGGCCACTTCATCTGCTGCTTCTTGCAGAAAGCGTAAGAGCACCGAGAGAGAAGCAACCGGGGCCAGCAGGCACTTTGCTTTAACTGCAGAAGCAAAGCACAGCAAATCGGCCGAACGCCAACAGTGCTGCCAGACCTTAGGAGGGGGAAACTTAGGCCGTACCTGCACATCCAGACTGGAAGGTTAACAAATCTCTGTTTGCCAAAACCAAGTCGAGTTTATTCCCTAACTTATGGGTGGCACCTGAAACATGCTGTTGAACATCCAGATCAGCCAGTCTATCAACAAATAAATCGAGAGCAGGCCCTCTGGGGCAGTTACATTTCAAATTAAGATCACCTAACACAACAAGATGCATATATTTCACTTGAAGGTCGGCAATGAAGTCTAGCAAAGGTTCAAGTAAACCTACATAAGAACCAGGGGGACGATAAATAATCAAAAAATGACAGGTAAAGGCAGGGGAAATTATACACCTGACCTATAGGGCTTCCATAGCCAGGGCATGGGGACAGCAAAGCTGAGTAACTCCATTACTGGATTTAAAAATAACTGCTACCCCACCCCCCAACAGGGGGTTTGGGGGGCGATCTAAATGTATAATCCTGTAGTCATCCAGATAAGCTTGAATCAGCGCAGAGGCAGAGCCCTCCTGAAGCCATGTCTCTGTCAAACGGAGCAGGGCCGGGCTACGGTCTGACAAAAGGTGATAAATGTCAGCAGAATGAGCAGGAATAGAACGGGTGTTAATCAGCATCAATAAGTCGGTCGCCTTACAAGTCTGATGAGCCGTCCCATACAAATTAGGAGGCATACCTGTGTCAGAACCAATCCTCCACCCAGCAGGGCACACAGTATCAGGAGGCGCCAGCAGCTCAAGTTGTCTCCTAGAATAACTACATCTGCCCCCAAAGAAGGCAAAACATTGTGGCGTGTTTTTTGGTTGTTATTTTTGGTGGGTATGGGGGGGGTGTTTGGCATGGGCGTGCCCCCGACCCCCAAAATCAATTCCCTGGTGGTCCAGTGGCGATTGCTTGTTGAGGATTGAACGATCCTCGACCAACAATCCTTGAATGAGATGAGGGCTCCTTGGAAAGGGGAGAGGCTCCCCTTTCCAAGGAGTCCTCATTCAAGGAATCGGGCTAAAAATGCCACATTGAAATGAATCAATGTTTTCTGGCTGCTCATGCAGCCACCAAGCATTGAATGGTAAATGTCTGTCCATGGTAAAGGCTAATCAATCACAAATTGGAAGTGTTCATGAAGGGCTGGTTTGACTGCACATGGGCCAGAATCTGTAATCCGGTGAGCCCCAGCTATCTTCCAAGACTGCTGCTGCCTGCACCTGGAAGTCCTCTTCACAATGCAATGCTTTTTATGCATTGTGACCCTTGTCCCTTTAAAGGACTGGTCACCATGAAAATTGCCCTGTGAGTGCAACTGTCGGGTTGGAGAACTGCAGGCCGGTGTTCCTTTTTGTGGCTTTTCCTGTAGAAGCTGTCTCGTCAATATACCTTTTACGCATCTCATTGTGCGTTGCCTCTTTTCCTGGAATAAAATGAATACATCATGAACAGGACAAAGGACTGGCCTCATGGCAGTCCTGTCATAAAACAGCTCCTTGATAGCACAGACAGAGCCCTCACAACTCACAGTCCTTACCCCCTTTTGGCAGACTTTGCTACAGGGAGATACTTTTGAAGGTTCTTCATAGAGACTCAACATTGAAGCACACAGAAAGCTTGACATGTGTTAAGAATCTGCCCAAATCCTGTGATCTCTAAGAAGCCACTTGCCTCTTGGGAAGACTCCCAATTTCACCATGCGTTATTTAATGACCCTTTAGTACTCTTCCTTCTCTCCAAATTGGGGAATGTGTGGCCCAATGGCTTTCTCTATGCGTCGCAATCTTCCACCCCACCTCACAGAATTCGATGCAACTGCACGGGTTCTGTGTATGTGTATAAAATGAGTGTCACTGCACAGTCTATGATTTCTATGAGTTGTATTGTATAAGGCAGTGTTTATTACAGAATGTATGCATGCATTGATCTATTCGTGATGCAGTAAATCCACACAGCGACTGATTGTGGTGGAATGTAACTGCATTGCTCTTATGTTATGAAATATGAGAGACAGAGAAAAAAGAGCTAGAGAGACAAAAGGAGAGCAAGCATGCGTGTGTGTGTTTGTGTAACACTCTCTTTGAAGTGGGTAGTGTAAGTTGTAGGAGTAACCCTGCATGCCATGTCAGGCAGTTTTCTATACAGTAAAGTAGCACGCAGACATTATTTATGTTGATGTTTTGTAGAGTGAAAGAAGTTCTCTTGTGACTACTTGAAATCACTTGTCTGCTCGTGCATAGTGTCCAGTCTGGCTTCAGTTTGAGTGGGTACCCTGATTGTTTGATCAGCCAATGGTTTATTTATTCTGGAGATTGAAAGGAAAATGAACTCGTGTTGCCGTCACCTGAGGTGAATGCTGGACTTGGTTCTCATGCCTGCAAAACTAGGAGTGCTTAGACATAAGACAGTTGCATTCCTTGGCACAAAGAGGCATTGTGGTACATATTCTAACATCATCATGAATTGCCATAAGCTTCATGCCAGCTCAGTCGTGGGCAAAAGGGCTGTGTTAGAGCCTGCAATTGTCCTGTTGGTGTAGCACAATGCGATTTATTTGGCTGTGCCTGAAAAACACTCCTGCTGCTTTCAGAATAGCCAACTCTCTAATCCTTTCATTAGTACACGCTGCAGGGTAGGAGCAGGGATTGTAGTTGCCCTAGGTGAAGTGACAATATATTTATCTTTTTATTTTAATTTTTATTTTACTGAGTCTTTGTTGGGCACCCATACAACAGAATTGTGTTTCCAGGTGGCCACAAGTTTAAGTGGTGAGGGAGCAAGGGAAGTGAATAACATTGGAAAAAACAGTAAATATACAACCGTTTCCTATTGAAAATTCGAGACAAAGCCGCACATTTACAGATCCAGGCTTTCCTAGAAAGTCACAACATCCTAGGCAAAGGGCAATCAGGGTTCCGCCCCCGCCATGGCACCGAGTCGGCGGTACTTGACCTCAAGAACCAACTTCTTGAGGCTATGGACAAGGGCAAAACCTCCCTCCTCCTTCTCCTAGACCTCTGTGCAGCTTTCGATCTGGTTGACCACAAGATCCTCTGCAAACATCTGACTGACACGGCCCACTTCTCCCAAGAAGCCACCGCCTGGATAACCTCCTTCCTGAACGGTAGAGCCATGAGGGTATACTCTGACCAAGCATCCGCCATCCCTTCACCAATTGACTGTGGAGTCCCACAAGGTTCATGCACCTCCCTGACTCTCTACAATCTCTTTACTCTCCCCCTCTTCAATGACCTAGAAGAATTCGGCATATCATTTGCAAACTGTGCCGATGACACACAAATTCTAGTCCCAATAACAGGCAACTATGAGCAAGACCTCAACACCGTACAAAGCATATATGCCCGCATCCAGGCCAGGATGGCAGCCAATGGCTTATGCCTAAATGGGGAAAAAAACAAAATACTATTGGTAGGTCCCAAAGAAGCCCTAAAAAAACTAGATGACTCTTACAACTCCTTCATCATCGAAGAAACAGTCATCACCACCTCCTCTGCGGTAAAAACCTTAGGCGTCTACCTGGACTCCACACTGTCCATGGATAGGCAAGTCAGTGCCATTTTCTCCTCAGCAGCCCTCACATCAAAAATTATAAACGCAGTAAGACCTCATATATCGCCAAAGAACTGTCTAAACATCGCTAGAGCCACAATCGGAGCAAAACTGGACTATTGCAATATCCTACTCCTTGGCACTTCCACAAACAACATTAACAGACTGCAAATCACGCAAAACAATGCCCTCAGAGCAAGCAGCCCTCAAGATACCTGAGAGAGAACACATCTCCCAGGCTAGGAAAGAGGCCCACTGGCTCCCGATCAAAGATCGCATAACGTTCAAAGCCCTCACGATCACACACAGATGCCTCGCCGAGACAGCACCAGCCTATCTAGTGGAAAGAATACACCAAGGTCCATCCCACAGACCTAAACGCGACAAATACTCTAACCAACTCTCAGTCCCAACCTTCAACAGAACCAAGGCTGGTGGTACCAGCTTTGAAGTCCTAGCTCCTAAAGCCTGGAACTCACTGCCACCTAATCTCAGAAAAGAAGAATCCCTACTCACATTCAGAAAAACGCTAAAAACCAAACTATTCAACTAGACTATGCTCCAATACTAACCCTTACAATAAGTAAGCAGTTCCACTGTAACCACGGAACACCATCTCTGTCTGTTATTGTTAATAACAATTGTTCTCACATTGTTCCACTGTAACCATGGAACTCCATACACTTATCGCAAATAGACATGGTCTATGCCTGTAACCATTGTCGTCAGCTTGTTACCAAGTCAAATATTCTGTAACAGTGCCACGATGCCCCCGGGTCGTGGGGCGCTTAACAAATCCAAATAAATAAATAAATAAACCGTGTTCCTACTAGGTCTTGTGGCATTCGGACGTGCAAGTGCAGTGAAGTGAAGTGCAGGAAATAGGGAGGGAGGGGAAAGACAAGTGCTGGTGGGGGCCCAGGTGGGAAGTGCCAAGGGGAGCCAAGGGAGGAGGTCTCAGGCTAAATTCTAGACTCATCTCCTTGTAATGGGGCACTTCAGATCCTTGTCCTAAATGTGCTGTCTTTGCTCGTTTCCTTGTAATGGGGCACTTAAGATGCTTGTCCTAAATGTGCTGTCCTTGGTGTTTCTCATGTCTTTTCCATGGCTTTACTCTTTCTCTTTTTTTGCATCGTTTCTTCCACCGCTGGGGCTCACATTTGCAAGTCTCCTCTAACTGACATTCCCATTAATGAGGCCATTCCTATAGAACAGAGACCGTTTACAAAGCAGTTGCCAATTTTCTCATGCACAGTACCACGATCGGCAGGTGGACCATTGAGTCCTTTGCTATAAAGGACTTTGTCATTAGGTAGTCCATCAATAAGGATGGCTATCATTGTCTTTGGAGGTGCAACAGCTTACGGTCTTGTGTCACTGTACGGTACCTGCAGTCCTTCCTTGACAGCTTTTTCTTTTTCTATTGGGAAGCTTGACATCGGGCTCATTGACATGTATCCATTTGATGCTAGTCAGTCTGGTAGGTATGGCACAGAAATGGCTACAGGAGGTTCTTCTGTGAGAATAGTTATTTTCACCATTTTGACACAACGGTCCACCTGTCGGCTTCCTAACCTGGATCTCTCTTTTGCAAGGGTTCACTCTGCCAGTTTTTTTCACTCTCCATAATGACTGAGGTGGGATTTCTAGCGGAGTAAGCTTCTGAGGCCAGATAGGAACCTTCATTTATCCAACATGTAAGCCTTTTAGGTCCAATAAAGTTGTTTCCAATAAAATGTTTACCACTGTCACAATTCTCAGTTGCATGGTGAGGATTCAGGCAATAAATGCAATCTAAATTCTGCAACAAGATTTACAACAGGGTGCTCAAATAAAACCACTCTGCCTCTCTTAAGAATATGCATCAATATTCACACACACAGTCACACACTATCTCTCTCCCTCTCAAAACACACACACAGACACACACACAATAAACACTGCATTCACAAAAGGCACACACACAAACACTTTATTTCATGTTGACCTTTCCACGGGTCATTGTGTCCTGTCATTCCGGTCTGTCTCCCCACTTGATGCATCTCACATATTCCTGTTTGCTCTTCCCGCTCGGCTCACTGTTGGCATGATCTCAATACTTCCTACTTGTTCTTCCACATCACGTATGGGCATAGAATTAGAATATAACGCTCAAGTCACGTGGCGGAGAGGATGCATTGCTAGGCCTAGAGAAAACACCAAGGCAGAACTCTTCCCCTTACCTCTTGTAAGCCCAGATTGTCAAGAGCGAAGCAGGAATGCGGGAAGGGCCACAGGGGAGGTGGTTGCCTAGTTTCCCCACAGCTCCACCACTGACTGTCGATGCACCATATTGTAAACAGAGTTGTATTCTTTCGTGCAATCCATCAGCACCAATATCTACTGCTCTGACTGGACACCCCAGAGAATTAAGTGTTTTTTTCATTGATAAAATGGTTCTATGTGATATTCTCGAATATTAAAGACCGCACACCAAAAATAGATTTTTTTCGGGTGATTTGGTGCAGCCTTTAATATTCGGAAAATATCTCTTTTCACCCACGTCCCCTGGCCGCCGTAACTCTTGACTCTTGAAATCAGGGAGGGGGGCTAGGAGGACGGGGGGTGGGGGGAGATTTCACCCCCTAAGACCGACTTTAATCCGGTGCCTTCTCCCCGCCATAACCATCCCTATCCCCAAACCCAACATATAAATACACACAAATACATACACATCTTCTGCCCAGCTCCGCAACTCCACACTACAAACACTAGCCCACAACACACACACAGACAAACGCATATAGACAAACACTTACCTCACAGCCCACTACTATCTTCTCCTGCCCGTCCCAGACATCTGTCAGCCGCTGCGTGCACTCGTGTGCGGCAGGGGCATGACAGTTAGATTTAAAAGACCACTCTGAGCGGCCCCAGAGCGGTCCTTCTAAAGCTGTGTTTTTATTTTTCGAATAATAAATAAAATACTTTTTCAATCGATACCAGAAAAACATGTCATGTAAATGAACTCCTTCATGCTGTAAGTGTGATAGAGGGTTAAGGAGGCAGGGAAGGCATGTGTGTTGAAGCAAAAGATTTACCAGTGGACAAGGGGAAGAAAAGACTTGTGTGATTCATTCAGTAGTGTATGCTTAGCTCCTGCTCCTATGCCCCTATCCCACACGAATGGCAGTTTTCAAAGCTATCAGAGCACCAAGCTCGCATAATCACAGCCAGTTGGCTTGGTGAAGAATGGACATTGCAAGCAAGAAGCAAGAAGGTCATGAGGGTCCATGATCACATGTTTGTCGTAGCCCTATTCCATTCAAAATCCACTGGAAGCATCTTTTTTACATGTACAACTTTCTTGCAGCAGATGTTCTTGTATTTGTGAACAACCTTCAAATAACTCTTGAGATGCATCCAGATCTTCGCCATTGGAATTAGGTATGGGGAATCTTATGGAGGTCTAATCAAATTGAGGCCATAACTCTTCATGAATAATGCAGCTGATTGGTAATTGTTTTAAGGCGTTTCCATGAGTATCTGACTTTCTGGGTTTACTGGGCATAAAACATTTTCATATGCAGAACCACACAATGTTTTCCCTGAAGAAGTCTATTTCCATTATTACTTCAAAGATGACTGTAGGTCCTGAAAACTGCTTTGAAATGCCATCAGACATGGAAGCTCAAGGGGTGTTTAAATTTCAGTGTTTAATGTGTCATCGCCGCCAAACCGTCATCATTTTGAAATGTCAAGCATAATGAATGCTTCCACAGTGGTAAGTATGTCTGTGAAGTTTTTGCTGATCTTGATCCAGTTTTTATTGTGCACCACGTACTTTTCCTTGTTCACATTACTGATAATAAGTGAGCGCAAATAAGGCATCCCAAAGACACAATATTATTGTAGTTCACATCACCATTACCCAAAATAGATCAAATGGATTCTGCCATTGTTACCTTCGTTTTGGTACAATTAGTGGAGCATAGTCTTTGAGAATTGTGAAGTCTCATGTCATCTGACCACATAACATTAGAGAGCTTCAATGACCCACTTGATGGCCAAAGCTTCTTGTTCCACAGTTGAATATCTTGTTTTTTGTGAAAGCAGTTTTCAGCTAGATGTAAGCACTGGTATTTCCTCCTCATCCCAGACATGGGTTGCAACTATGGTCAAAACATACATTTGCATCAAGCACCAGTTTGGATGATGGATTGGCGGAAATCATGAAATATGAAACTTCAACTTCCTTTGCATTAAAAAGTTTAACATTACATTACATGTACACAAAACAAAGTCCTCATTAGTCTTGCAATCACACACTAAGTATGACTCTGACATCAAATAAAGTGTAAAGATGTTGTAATCAGATGAACGTGTACATATATTTTCTGAAAAACAATGTCAAAACTTGCAACATAAATTATGTTCATAGCAATTCATACTGATAGGCCAACACATGCTTCTCTCCTTCTAAGCAGCATCCTCAGGCCATATTTTTTTTTAAATAATAGTTGATTTAATCTAGGGTATGTATATATGTCCAATTGTAATCTTCAAAAACTAAACGTTCCATTTGAAACAAAAGGAAAACATGAAATAAATGGGGAAAAGGGAGAGAAGTAGGTCTTCTGATTTGATATTAATTTATAAATGAGTGCAAGAAATGCACGACATTTTGGTGGTGATGTAATCACGGCTCTGACACGCATTGCACCGCATTTATGTTTCTGGCCGATCTCAAAACAAGAAAAACATTAATAAGGCTTAAAATTGTAATAATATTTTCTACTTGCATCTGTGTGAATATTAAAATGAACTATAGGATGCCTTGTATGATTATTCTTGCAAGAATGTAAACATGATAACAACTATCAAAAAGCATTTTAATTGAAAAAGAAAAAGGAGAAACATTTGGAAATATGATTGTCAGATACAAAGTGATGTGTGAATATCAAATGCTCACAAAAGAAATCTGTCAAATATTTCAATGCACCTGATATAATATCTCAAAAATGATTTGGTGGAAATCAGGCCTGATTAAGATGGGTGGATTGCATATGGCTGTCTTCAGGTCTTGAAATACTTTTTTGCTGTCTCATCTCACTCCGTCTGTCCATATTTTGTTTACTGTAGGCTATTTCCAGTCATATTTCTTTTATTTTTTATTTTCTTCGTGTTTGTGGTTACATTATAACCTTTGAACACCAATACCAAAAAGAACAAAATGTACAATTCAATGCACAATTCATCCAGTAAATTACTTTGAATGCCATACAACTGTAAAAGTATATTCATACAAACGAAAAAAGATTAGCTAATTCAAGTTCAAATTTAAATATTAAAATTCAAAAAGCTAATCTCATAAAATACACAATTCATCACATATTGCCTCATAAATGATGTTTAAAACCCATTAATTATTTTAATCAACACTTGCCAAATGTAAAACATATTAAAGATCAAAGCAAGGGGCGTGGCCAAGATGGCTGACAGAGCAGAAGGGCCGTGAGCTACCCCATACCACCTTCCCCCATGTCGGCCGAACCTAGCAGGCAAAAGTGATCAGGCAAGTGGCCCACATCCACCTCGGGGTAGGGACAGCCTAGTGGACCAGATGCTGGGACCCATGCACCGGAGAAGAGAGGAGTGGCAGCACTTTGCACGGTCAATGAGGAGGGGAGCCTCCAAGATGAAAGCCCACCCCTAGCTCCGAAGTGGGTGGCGAAGAGAGACAGGGGCAGTGCACCCATCCGTGGCCGGAAGAGGATGGGTGCTCCGAACATGGAGCGGTGGCGGCAAGGAGGAAGAAATTGGATTGGGGCTCCCTCACCGGTGGAGCAGGACGCCTGGCCCCAAGATGACGGCTGCCGCAACTGTAGCATGAGGACTAGGGTTGCTCAGACAGACACAGCGTGGCGCCTACAGTGGGAGACAATGAGCCAGTGTGACCGGAAGAAGCCAGAGGCGAGCCGCCAGGGGGGAGTGGGAGACCTGCACAGCCACCACTGGTCCCCGCGACTGGCAACTGGAGATAGCCCAACAATGAGAGGGTCAAATTGATCCGGCGAGGTATATGAAGGCTGGATGTGCTGCCCGAGGCATCTGCTTAATAACAAGATAAAGTGCGGTCAAAGGACAGCCTGCAACCCCATCAACAGTACGCAGCCTGCATGCATTGGACTCAGGAAGGGGGCGGAAGGAGGCAGGAAGAGGTGAGGGCTGTGGGGTTCTATATACTGCTAATTAGCCCAAGGCGTTCAGGGACTGCTTGATTTATCGGTCTAGCATAACGCAGTGCAGGGGAGCGTGTTCCTCAGAGGATAACATGGTGAAAGCCTCCAAGCAGCTCGAAGCTTCAACCTTAAAATCATATCTCCAAGGCACATCTGGGGCCGACAAAGGTGAAGATATGAGAAGGGCCTCGGAGGAATGGAGAACGGACGATGCCTCGCTGACGAAGGGGGTGATGCCCTCCATTGCTGCTAGTCTACGTGAGGATATATCCGCCCTGCTTAGAGCTGTATTGTTCGCCGTTAAAGAGGAACTCTCTAAAGTGATCTCGGATACTAAGAAGGAGATTGGGGACTTGGGCGACCGGGTAGCAGAAAATCAAAGAGTGATCACAGTGTTGGATGAGAAAGCTATGACACAGAATCAAGACCTGCAGACCCTTGCAGATCAATTTGAGGTCCTACAAATAGATGTGATAACCTGGAAAACCGATCACGCAGGGATAATCTTTGGATTAAAATTATGGCAGAAGGAACGGAAGGCACAGACATCAGAAGCTGCATCACAGAGTTGTTGTCAGAGCTCTGATCCAAGGGTGTTGGGGGACACCCTAAGAATTGACAGAGTCTACAGGGTGGGCATGAGGAGAGACTGAAATGGGCCACCCAGGGACATCCTGGTCAAACTTCACGATTTCACCACAAATGAAGCTATCAGGAAGCAGAGGGATGTAGACTTTAAAGGATCATCAATCCAAATCTTCCAGGATATTAGTCAGCGAACACTAGCAAAGAGGAGGGCCATGAGACCTCTCACTGAAAAATTAAATGCAACTGGAATGTTGTATCGCAGGACCTATCCGTTTGGCTTGCAATTTCAATGGAAGGACAGGGTGGTCACTTTTTGCACGGTGGAAGAGGGGGCCTGCCTCCTTGGTCTAGAGTTGGGAGTGATGGAGGAAAGGGGAAAGGCGAAAGGAGCTCCCTGTGAGAAGAGGGGCAGAGGATGGCACAGGAGACGAAAGGAGAGACAGCGCTGAGGAAGTAGGTTGTTAGCAATGTGAATTAGGGTTAGGCGATGCAGGCACAATTGAGTCATTCATGTTGGGTTGTTTATTCATCTGGGACGGTTGCAGATCAATATACTGGCTATCAGAAGAGGTGTTTGTTGTGGGGGTGCATAGGAGAGGAAGGAGAGTGGGGTGGGTTGTGGGTGCAAGCTGAGGTTAGCTTGACAGTGATTCCCTGAAAGAGATTGTATCAGAGGAAGGGATGGCAATGGTGAAAAGGGAAGAAAAGGGTTTCACCAAAGGAAGAAGGAGGTTAACGGGGGAGCGGGGGAGGTGGAGGGGAAAAGTTGGCATTTTTGTTGGTTGGGGGGTTTGATTTCAAGGCTGGTAAGAGGGCAAAGATTCTGCATTTATTTGGAGTGGATTACTTTACCATGAGTCACAATCAAGGCACAATTAAGTTGTGATTTATTTATACAGAAAGGAGAAAGGGTGCATAACAATTAATCTAATAAATCTCTCATCTGTCTAACGAAGGATGTTAATTATGATCTATAACCTTTGGTCCTGAAAAAATGGACTTGGTACACAAAGCATTCTTATAAACTTGACCATTTTAATTCTCCAAAATCGGTAAAACACTACTAAAAAACTTGTTAAAAACACATACAATATGACCCAAGATTTAGACCCACATGGTGGGTATAACAGCAACCTAATGGGATAATTTGCATCACAATTAACAACATGTAAAATTCAACAAACACATGACAATTACAAAGCACTATGTATTTTAACAAAGTGTAAATTCACAAACAACCATATCCCGACATGTTTCAGTTCTTTAAAGCTTCAATGCTTGAAGTTTGTTCAGGGGAAAAAAAATTACATGGTGGTGAAGAATTTATGTGAAAACATTTTTTTTAGTGCTTTGTAATTGTCATGTGTTTGTTGAATTTTACATGCTGTTAATTGTGATGTAAATTATCCCATTAGGTTGCTGTTATACCCACCATGTGGGTCTAAATCTTGGGTCATATTGTATGTGTTTTTAACAAGTTTATAAGTAGTGTTTTACCGATTTTGGAGAATTAAAATGGGCAAGTTTATAAGAATGCTTTGTGTACCAAGTCCATTTTTTCAGGACCAATGGTTATAGATCATAATTAACATCCTTCGTTAGACAGATGAGAGACTTATTAGATTAATTGTTATGCACCCTTTCTCCTTTTTGTATAAATAATGATCGTAAACCCTGAACCGTGGAGTTAGGTTCTTTTTGGGGTAATGGATTTACCTTAATTATAGTGAACAATTAAGTTGTGGTCAGGAATTGTGCATCAGTTCAATACCTGGAACAAACGAGTGTAGTTGTTGAGGGAGCTGCGGCTGGTGGGTGCAGACATAGTGGCACTGCAGGAGCCTCACTTAGGCCTATTTGTATTAAGAGGACCATTGGTAGCGCCAAATTGACAGTAGCCTCTATTTACGCGCTGAATGGGGGACAGGGACACTTTATGTTTACTTTCCTGCAGGCAGTGGAGAATTTTGGAGAAGGGTCTGGTAGCAGGGGACTGTAACACAGTAATGGAAAGGGGGAAGGACAGATCTGCTGACGCTAAGATTCCACATGTGGGGGAGATTAACAGAAAAGTTCAAACCGGCCTGGGGAAGATGGGTTTGGTGGATGTATGTAGGCACTTACACCGGGGGATAGGGATTACACCTACTACTCAGCTGTTACATCAGTCTTACTCAAGGATAGAGTATATCTTCCGTACTTCCGTACAGCGGCATCTCTCAAAAATGTTCAGGCGTGTAGCATCCACATTAGCACAATGTCTGACCATTCGCCACTGTTGATAGAAATAACAGTAAAGAAGAAGCTGCACACGCGGCCGATGTGGAGGCTCAATTAGTTCCTCCTACAAGACAGGCTGGTGAGGGATAATCTTGAAAGGGCCTTAGGGCACTATCTGGAATTTAACAAAGTAGGTGATACAACATCAGGGGTTCCCTGGGATGCCTTAAAAGCAGTTGCAAGGGGAGCCTGAGCACCTCGGCAGCTGCTCTACACAAGATTAGGATACAGTGGGAAGCTGAGCTACTTGGGCAAATTGAGAAGCTGGAGGGGCAGTATAAAGCCAATTACAGGAGTGGGCAAAGGGAGCTTAAGGCAAGAAGAAGCAAGCTTAATATGTTGCAGTGGACATGGCAGGGCAAATATTATTGAGAAGCAAACAGAGATTCTACGAGGTGAGAAAGTGGAGAGGCTGCTGGCCAACAGGATGAGAGCAAGGGAAACAGGAGCTTTATCCAGCAGACATTGTATGATGGGGGAAGCGCAGGGAGGGAGGATTATAAGAGGAAGGCCTTGCGGAAAATCTATCAGGCATTATATACAGGAGACATAGAAGAAGAGATGGACCAAGTCGTGTATTTAGACACAATGATCCTACCAACAATACCTGAGAGGGACAGTATATGGCTTGATAGGCCAATAGAGAGACAGAAAGTGTTGAATGCTATTAAGGGGACAGTGGTGGGGAAAATGCACCGGGCCAGATGGCCTGCCAGTAGCATTCTACAAGACCATGGTGCATGTTCTTGTGGATTCATTATTACATCTCCTCAATTTGATTAGGCAAGAGGGGATACTGGTAGCAGGCGCAATGACTGAGGCCCAAATAGTTCTCATCACTAAGCCCGGCAAGGACCATTGCGCATGTTACAGGTCCATATCTATACTCAATGTAGATGCAGAAAGCTTTACTAAAATATTGACTAATCGCTTGGGGCCGTTCATGCAATCCCTGAATGACCCTGATCAAGCAGGCTTTGTAACTAATAGGGCTGGGGACAATATCAGGAAAATCACACTATTGATAGAGGGAAAGAGTAAATAGTTTTGCTGTCCTTGGATGCCGAACAGGCATTTGACCAAGTTAACTGGTCATTTCCAGAGCAGATATCACATAAGGTGGGACTGGGGCCCCGAATGATCACAGTGAATTACGCTGCCCCGATAGCTAGGGTCAATTTGAACGGGGTGATAACAGACCCTATCTCTTTGGGTAGAGGCACAAGACAGTGGTGCTTTTTGTCCCCTATTATTTTTGCTTTTGTAATAGAGACCCTTGCGGAGCGTATCAGGAACTCTTGAGGATATTTGGAAATCATGGTAGGGAAGGGGGTTACATAAAATCAGTCTATTTGCGGACGTTGTCATCCTCTTGATATCGACCCCATACATTTGCTTAAGGGAGTCATGGGGGGACTGGACAGCTATGGATTGGTGTCCTGGTTCAACGTTAATATCAGTAAATCTGAACTTTTGAACATAACGGGCTCGTCTGACACCCTGTCGCAGCTTCAGCTCCTAGCTCCGTTCAGGCATGTGGAGGGGAGCTTGCAGTATCTGGATATTAATATCACAAGTAGACCGGGGAATCTCGAGGGAGCCAACTATCCTCCCCTAATCAGGAAAATCCATAAGGTTTCAGATAGATGGAGTAAGTTATTGATATCATGTATGGGCAAGTGGGAGGTTATCAAAATGAAAATCCTCCCGAGAATACTTTATCTCTTTCAGAATGTCCCCTTGTCCAACCTCGGGGGGAGACTAGGTGCCCTTCCAAGGATTAACTCATGGTTTATCTGGTCAGGGGGAGAAGGCGCAGATGAGTCACAAAATAATGGTGGCACCAAAGGCGCTGCTAGGCGGGGATTAGTGGGCTATAGCCCCGGGTCTTTTGGTTGTAGAATATTAAAACGTTTGAGGAATGCAAGGAATCCTTTCAGCTGGGTGAAGGGGAGAGATACCGCTACTACCAGCTGCAGCATTGGCTTCATTGACCAGCAATGAAAATGGGGCGACAAGACCCTCACAATGTTAGAGAGAATTCTCCTGGAGCTGAGTGGGATGAAAGCGCTAATTGGGAAATTGGTGGAGTGTTTGTCGAACTCTCACCCAGATGAGAACTGGCCATTTAAGCATCAATGGGAAACAGAATTGGGAAGGACCCTCGTGCCGGAAGAATGGGAAGGGATATACCGCAATGCTTGGAAAGGGTAAATATATGCACAACATAAAGAACTGCAACTTAAGGTTCTCCATAGATGGTAAATCACCCCCATGAAGCTGCAGAAGTTTAAACCAGGATTTTATTTTATTTTTTTTTATTTAATTTTATCGGTTTAACACAAACCTTTAAAATATTTACAAAAAAACACAAAACACAACACATCAACGTATCCCAGTCCTTTAAGAAGACCACTCCAATTTTCTCTTCCGAGGGTCAAATCAAAATCCTCATTGCTCGTCAACCAACACTGAATCCAAACGATTTTCAATTATCGTTAGAAAGCGAGTCAATGGTAGTAACAATTTCATGTCCATTCCTTGGAACATATTGGCCCACTAATCGTCGGCACAAAGGGAGGGGTGATTTAGGCTCCAAGGGCCCAGGTGATGTGTCCTTTCTGATCGAAGTGCTGTGCAAAATATCACCAAATGTTTAAAGGTTTCCTTGTCCTTAGTGCATAGTCTACACGTTAGATTGGAGATATTCATACATTTCCATGACGCCAACCGCTCCTTGGTTTTAAATATGTTTAAGCGCATTGACATAAACACTCTTCGAGCCTGAGGATCTGGAAACAACTCGATGTAACGTTGTGAAGAGTTAAATGCCCGTGTTTCGAGCGGCGCCTCGCTCATCATTTTTGCTGCAGCTCGTTGTGAGCAAGTTTGATCCCAATCCGCACGCCAGATTTTTAATTTGGCGGCGTTCGGGTCGTTATGCAGCATGTCCAGAGTGATTCCAAATTCACTCAGAATCTCTTCGCATCTCCTGACCCACAGGGCCACCGTGCTGTTATTTGTTGGCGTCAGATCGTGAAAGATGTCAAATTGCGATATTTGCTCGCGCCAGCGAGTTTTGCGAAACAGACTCACCAGAGTCCAGCATACCCTTGCATGGAGCGAAATGAGTGACAGTTCGTATCTCACACATGATGTCAGGATACCCCTTGGGAGAGACAATACCTTAGACCAGAAACAATTCTCCAGCGATGCCCAAGTGTCGTGGCTACATCCCAAGGCGTTTTCAGCGCCATATAGTAAGACCGGGATTACCTTTTGCTGGTAGAAAGCAAGCACCGGTTTTAATGAAAATTTTCCAAATTTCTTATGAATGATGACAGCTTGACTTGCCAGTTGCTTGCATTTCCTTTTGGTTTCAATGACCCATGGACCGTCGTTGATTGACGAGTTTATTAGCATGCCGAGGTATTTTACGCTCTCGGCTGTCTGAATGGTCTCTTGACCCAGGTACCATCTCTGTTTTCTAGATTTTTTCCTCCTTTACTGTTCTGGTTGTGTAACATCAGGATTTCACATTTTTTAGTATTTATCACCAGATGGTTAGTTGCAACATATTGGTCAACCGCGTTCAGCTTCCTCTGAAGGCCGACAGGAGTTAGGTCCATCAGGACCAAATCATCGGCGTATAGCAGCCAGCTTAGATGGGACTTTGCTACTTTTGGTGGAAAAGAGCTTATTGAATCAATCGCAAAACCTGTATCTGATATGAATAAGCTGAATATTGCGGCAGCTAGGGGACAGCCTTGTTTTACCCCTTTATAGGTTTTGATAGGTGCTGATAAAGTTCCAGAACTATCCAAACGAATTTGTATGGAGGTTTCAGAGTGCAGATCTTGGATTGCTGCTAATAAGTCAGCCGGACATCCCCAACTTTGTAGTTTTGACCATAGAAGAGGCTTGTCGATAGTATCAAATGCACTTGAAAAGTCAATGAAGGCCAAATAGACCTTTGTATTAGACTTTATAGCCTCCATCTTCATCAGATTCAGAAGTAGCAGGTTTAGTGAGCAGCCCACTTGCTTTACAAATCCCGATTGCCTTTTGTCGACGTGATTAGACTCGACTGCCCATGCCACGAGTTTTTGCTGCAATATTGTTGCGTATATTTTCCCCAAAACATCCAATAGTGCCACTGGGCGATAGTTTTTTGGGCATGTTCTGTCTCCCTTTTTGAATATGGGGACAATGACAGCAGATTTCCAAGATTTGGGGGTCCTGTGGCACTTACTTATTCTATCAAATAGGGCTACACATATGGATGCCCATAATTCAGGATGTTGTTTGATAGTAAAATTGGTAAGGCCATCAGGGCCCGGTGCTCGTGAGCTTTTTGCATTCTTAATTATTGATACAATATCCTCTCTTGGAAACGTCAATTCCCACGGTTTCAAAGGTGTTTCCAATGTGACAATTCCTGGTGCCTCTGCCTTGTAGAGGGTTTCAAAGTGGGCTATCCATGCGGATTCCGGGACCATGCAGGACTGCACAGCCAATTGTGGAGCTTGAAAGTTATTGATGAGCCTCCAGAAGTCCCTTGAGTTTTTGTTCCTTAGTGTCGCAAGCATCTGTTCCGCATCGTTTTGCATTAGAGCATATTGTGCATCTTCAACCAGTACTTATATTTTTGTTTCGCCTTCTTTATTTCCAGTTTTCGAGTAGCAGCATCTAGGGACTTAGTTCTCCTAAGTGCAGCACACATCCTTCGTTTTTAGATCAGGATCTCGGGATCGAAATGATGAGTCCGAACCATGTTTACATTTTTTAGACCTGTCTTTACGGTTTTAAATCGAGTCAATAATTGATCGTATTCCAGATCAGCACTTAATTGACAGTCCTGAATCATCACCACATTGACTCCACTCTCCTCCAATCTTAAGCAAACTCTATTGGATTCAACCTGGAGTTTATGTGGCCACTTTGGTCTTTGCTTGTGTCCAGATGTTGCAAATTTCATGAGTAACATGTCATGGTCACTGTTTGCTTTTTCACAGCTCTTCAGCAAATGTATCATAGGATGCAAAGCTTCAGACACAAACATGTAATCTATAATGGATGATGAGTCCGCACGGTGCCATGTGGGCACAGGTGGAATGTCACCACAGGTGCTTCCGTTCAACATCTGAATGTTACGTAGACCCATTTCGCTTAGCCATGCTTGTGCCAATGAGCCTAGATCTAGATTTTCTTGCTTAAGAAGGTCGATGTTTAAATCACTGCAAAGAATTATCTTGGACCAATCTAATGACTCCACCCGAAGATCAATTAATCCTGTTATCTGATCAATAAAATCCATTTTGCCTGCCCTTAGATGGTTCCAATACAAGTTCAGTATTACAATCTTGTCTTGCGTATCTTCATGAACACCGGCTCTTTCAATGGTCGTCTCTTGAATATAAGGAGAATGGTTGATAGAATTTAAGATACGCCAACCCGATATTCTTCTCACCATTGTCAGCAACCCTGACATAGGACGCCCATGTTTTGATTTTATAGCCAAATTTATTACAATATCAAAATCCGAGGATACCGGCAGCTCACTTCACCAGGTCTCCTGTAAACACACGATATGTAAGTTGTCCAACCAGCTTGTGTTAAACAGATGTATAAATCCTCGTGTGTTCCAGGAGGCTAAACAGTACTCCGTGGGGGCTTCATTATCCTGGCATTATTGGGTATTTTTTGTGTTTAGGGCCCCTGCTAGCCATTGCCATTCATGATTTCCTGGGATGGAAGTTACAGTTTGAGTATCCTCTTTGATGATATCATGGGAGAATTCGCTTCGTTTGATTGTAATTCTTATTTGTGCATTTTGGCCATCACCTGCCACTCTACCATCACTCGTCGATATATGAGTTTTCCTTAACGGACATGATGGTTGAGTGCATTTCTGATCAAAAACTTGCTTCATAGTCGAGTGCTCCTATGATTGATTCAACGCCATGTCGCTTATCAGAGCCTTTGTTATAAGAACGCTTGGCGATGCCTCCCTTAGATCTTCCGAGTTTCCATTGGAGGTTGGTCGAGACGCATCAGGCGCAGTAAATTTGTAAACGTCGAAACCCAATGAAAACAATGCTACGTTTTCCTCCAAAATTGAAGTAGTAAGTAAGTTTGTCATTAAATGGAGCACTACTTTGTCATTCGTGCCTTCAACTGGAAACTCCACGATTTTTATGTCATTTGAAGTTATGGCACGTAAGCTTGGTACAAGGTGAAGTAACTTAAGTACAGTTCCTCGATTCAAGATCAGATTATCAATTGGTTCTAAGCTCTCAATTATCACCTTATGAGGGCAGTTCGTAGTCAAGATTGACTTTGACACACTTTCATTTGATGTTTGGGGATGTCTGTCAGCCACAAACCCTTTCACCTTACTTCGATTGTTATCCAAAGACTCAACGGCAATACATCTGTTCAGTGCCCCATGGGAATCATTTTCGTTTACTAGTTTGTTGCTACGACTTCAGCTCGACCGAAGCCTCCTCAGTGTATCAGCTTGAGAATTGGCTAAGCATTGTTTTCTCTTCTCATCCATTGTGAGGAACACTGGGCTGAATATAGGAGGAGGCAGAGAATTATTACTATCCCGTACTTCAATAATTTCACAAGACCTTTCATGCGACCCACGTTTTGTGGCGGGATTTCTGCAATCGTCCTTATCAATGCGAGGTTGAATTTTCGCAGGTTTGTCCTACATTGTTTTGTCCATCAGCTGTGCAGGCTTCTCGTTACATTGAAGAGGTGCCTTACTTTGGTGCTCGCCCATATTGTGTGGTAAGTCGACGCCTATTGGAGAGGCAGCTTCCGACTCCACTTATTCGGGTTCGTCATAAGTTGACAGGTCCAGTAGTTCCATTGCGTTGTCGATGGTTGTTGTAATACTCTTAGTTTGTGGCTGTTTAACAGGTATTAAGTTCACACTATTTCCTTGCATTTGGGCTTGGTTTATAGATGGAACAGAACCTATGAATGTCTTAACCAAGTCAGTAGGCACTATCTGGACCAATTTAATGTTCCGCAGAAACTTATGCGCTCC
Organism: Ambystoma mexicanum; assembly: GCF_040938575.1. Classification (NCBI taxonomy): domain Eukaryota; kingdom Metazoa; phylum Chordata; class Amphibia; order Caudata; family Ambystomatidae; genus Ambystoma; species Ambystoma mexicanum. The sequence continues at coordinate 914,347,453 of NC_090933.1, read as the reverse complement.
ATTTGAGGCATTATTTTTCTTTACTTTTTGATTTTTTGATTTCTTATTGATTATTTTTACAGCAGGTTGCGATATCGGTGGTATTATCGCAGATTTTTCCGAAGCATGGAGCCCTCCAGAAAAAATTGGAAAAACATTAGATTGCCCCACTGTGGAGGGAATTACTCTATCTTTTGAAGTCGGTTCCATTTGAATGCTGACTCCTGAGGTTGAAGCCGTTTGAGGGTCATGGCAGGTTTTGTTGGCGGCACATCTGGCCTGCTCAAAAGCTTTGTGGAAGGACAAGTCTGCCACACTTGGTGCAAACGAAATTACCGAAGAGCAGGGGCCATTCATCGTCGGATGATCTGAGGCATTATTTCCGACGTCTAATGACGCTGCAACACCCTTCGTAAGTGATATTGAGGGCTCTTCTCCTACCAGAGTAATCGATGTTGGGATTGAAGACTGGAGACATTGATGTTCTTTTACGTTCGAGGCCTCAGCTTAAATATGCCGTTGTTTTACAGACTTGACGTATTCTTGAGCTGCTTGGGGTCTAGGCTTGTCACTAGTTTGCTCCCCGTCAAGAATGACATACTCGGCGGACTTTTGCCGAAGTGACTGATTCGTTTCGTATTTGAATAGGGCAAGTGTCTCTCGGGCAACTTCTGCGAACAGCCTTTTGTCGGCTGAATCGCTTTTTCTACTCTCGCTTAGTAAATTGAAGGCTGCATCCAATCTTTTAATGCTCTTGTGTTGCTCCGCATAGGAGCGATCACAAGTTTTTTCCAGTTGAATCAATTTGGAATTCATCATTGCCACAACAGTTGTTAAATCTTTAGTTGCCTCATGTATATTCTCATAGAGTTTCATAAAAGGGGCCAGTGAAATCGACGAGGAAGACATTAGAATGGCTTGCAATTCAGTCGAGGACAACACAGCCTGTATTTCAGCTCTTGTAGTTTTTCTGTTGAGCTACGGCGATCTGCTAGAATGGTACTCCTGGTCTCGGCGAATTTTGGGGAACGGGCGTTCCATCAGTGAAGAGTCCATAGAGTCATTGTGAGAGGAGTGCTTGTTGCAGTATGTTTCGTCGATAGCGCCATTTGCCTTCCTGTTTAATATGGCATGTCTCTTTTGGGAGGTCAAATGAATGACAGAAGTCTCATGCTGCGACTCCTCATTTGGTAAGTGGTCGAATGTCTTTGGTCGTTTGTAGCAAACCTCCAACCAGATATCGGCCGTTGCCCCCAACAATTGGCTATTCTTTTGTTTTAAGGCTGTTTTAGCGTTAAAGTCCACAGAGAACCTCTGCTCTAAGACTTGCTTATTAGAGTATGCTTTGTTCAAGGGCACTAGGTTCTGTAGAACCTTATTCACAACTCCCAGTGAGTCTCTTCTTGCAGCATTCATGTGGCTCACATTCGACTCAATCAGGTTGTCAAGCTTCAAGGTCTGATCAGAACGTTGGGTTCCTGTATTTACAGTACTTTGCTGGTGAATGAAATCATTAGCAATAGCTTCATGAGTTTCACTAGAGGACCCAGTGGCCGATTTAGTCCTGACACACACTGGCGAACTCGCAGTGAACAGTACGTCTGACTCCTTTGCAATAAGCATAGAGTCCTCGCAGGCCAGGCTAGAGAGAGAACAATCATATATACAAGACACAGCAGTCTGTAGTCCCACTGGGTTACAGTCTTTCAACAAAGCTGATTCTTTTCTTGCATGGTGATCTCCACCAGGGGGAGCCTCTCCCTCTCCCACTGTAGTGGAGCCTTGTTTAACCTTACGCTCAGAGGCACCCTGGCCGTACTGAGCCGAACTCCTCCCCCTGTAGTCCGGTCTCTCTGAGATAGCGTCCACAGGATCGCTGGCGACCGCAACCGGTAAGGCCGAAGCGGGTGCGCCGCCGCCACACGCTGACGACCCAGTCTCAGCATCAGCTGGAGCCTCGAGGCAAGGCACCGGCAAAGAAACGCCAGGCTCAGCACCCATACCAGCCGCACACAGCGCGTCGCCACCTAGAACGACACAGGACTCCTCAGCGAATTAGCGGGTTCAGTGGTTACACTTGAAACAATAGATGGTTCAAATACTGTGTCGCACAAAGTGTATGTGTGAATATGGATAGCAGCTTCCAGATCATGGTCCTGTTCATGATTTAGATCAGAATTTCAGTCGACTATGTCAGAAGAGCATGTGTGATAGCGACTTACTTTCTGCAAGAGTGGAACACGCTGTACAGCAGTGTCGTCTATTGTGCCGGCACAGTCTCGTCGCCTCTGGGCTCGAGTCCTCAATGCAGGGGACGGCACCACCGCCATTATTCACCAACTCACCAAACAGCCAAACAGCGTCCTCAGCCCTTTCCGCCTCAGGGCTTCACACCGCAAGGGTCTCAGAGGCGGCCTTAAATAGTCAGCTGACCAGCTGACCAGCACTTGTTAAAGGCACACACACCTCTACCCTTTTCTCTGGGCCTCTCCGGGTTCTATGGAAGTAAATGAGGTAGAGTTGAGTTGAGTCTGCTTCCTGCTTCCTACTCCACTCGCCACAGCCAAACAGCGTCCTCAGCCCTTTCCGCCTCAGGGCTTAAACCAGGAATTGATCAGCAGTGCTGAAGGGTGTCTGGTCAGGATGGCTCGCTAACACATATTATGGCAACCTCTCCCAAACTTGAGGAACTCTGGAGAATAGTGAAAGGATCACTGCTACAGATGAGAGAGTTCAGAGGTGTGCACACACCATGATTTATTTTACTGGGGTGAGCACAGGAGGGATAGGGATAAGGCGAGGGCCTTCATACTCAACTCAAAGCGGCTCGAGCCATGGTATTGGTGGCAAAACTGGTGGTAGACTTGATGTGGGGCATGGCTGAACCCCCATTAGTAGGTCAGTGGCTGCAAAGTTTGTGGGACATAGCGGCCATGGAAAACCTAACAGCTCTTAATAGGGGTGTAGGCATGTTTGATACGATATGGGACCCACTGATCGAATGGAGGAGCTCAACGGACATAGGGCCTCAACACAAGTTTGGTGATAACCCTTAAATGCAGCAGTAACGCTATTATCGCCACATTTAAGGGTCCGCCAAATCACGGGCTTGGTGGATTTACCCCCAGCTCTGAGCTGGGGGCAAATCCGCTGCGATTTTGCTGGTTTGCAGTGCTATTACCGCTGGCGGTAATACCTCCGGCGGTAATAGCACTCAACATTCCCCATTGGGTCCAATGGGGAATGGGGATTTACCGTTCCACAAAACCCGTGAACCGGCACTAATAGCACTGGGGGTTTGGCGGTAGGGCTAATAGGCCCAGCAGTAATACTGCCGGGGTTAGCGCCCAGCTTGTGATGAGGCCCATAGTCTGCTACAAATCTCAAACATTACGCAGAGTGTTTAGGGATGAGAACTTGGGACAGACATACACGAGGGCCGGGTATGGCTGATGGACTTGAACACTCTGCGAGAAGGACTGGATATGCTCTCACCGGCATTGAGGGGAGACGTTAAAGAGGGTTTAGGTTTACTGGTTGTGCTTTTGTTAATATATTATATTGTTTCTTGCTATATAAAAATTCAGTAAAGGTATTGATAAAAAAAAATTCAAAGCAAGATTTTCACCAGAATGAATATTAGCCCACAGTTGGTCACTTTGCATATTGTTTGAATCAGTAAAAGAGTCATAGGTCTTTCTATAAAGTTGTCAGTTTACCACAACTAGTCAGTAAATATCGATAGGTCTCGATCTCCATTTTACAGATTCGACATAAACACTCCTCATGTGGGTTTGAGCCCAAGTGGGCAGCTGTTCCAGTCTAAGTTGAAGAATAAACCTTTGGCATTGTTAACTTTAATAATATAGTTAAACGGAACATTACTCGAAAAGCCTAGCTTCACATAATGGACGCCCTTAGACTTCTTATTTAAACTCATCATGTAATTAATTCTGTCCCAAACAAGGGCTTTCTGTTTAATTTCCTTTGATGCCTTGTCTATATTAATTGGATAATTAACAGTATGTCCAATGTCCTTATAAAAGGTCATAACATCATGTAGCCAAGATACGAGCGCTTTATGCGTAGAAATGGAGTTCAATATTTCAGAGAAATTTGAATACATAGAAGCTGCATTCTCTTTTTCTGAGAGTAGTTTTAGCAAATAAATTCCAGTAGCAGTTTTTCTCAATGAAATTAAACCCCAAATCACTGCAAATGGCTTCAATGGGAGTGAAGTTGGAAAGACCAAGAGTGGGGCGCCATAATTTACCCTCCAGCTTCGTAAATCATAAAGTTTCTTTACCCATAAATATTTCCATACCATAAAGGGAACTAGAAACAATGTTAGATCTATAGATTAGCAATAACCCTTCCGTCGAAAAACCTCCATTGTGCGAAACAAAATATTTAACAACATTAAATTGTCTTTGCACCTTTCCCATAACGTCATTTGCTTTTAAACTAGAGTTAAGGGAAAACCCGTAAATATTTCCATACCATAAAGGGAACTAGAAACAATGCTAGATCTATAGATTATCAATAACCTTTCCGTCAAAAAACCTCCATTGTGCGAAACAAAATATTGAACAACATTAAGAGGCCGATTCATGGAATTAATGTGCGCTGAAAATTCCCGCGCAAGCGTGCGAAACCGTGCGAATCGCAGTGCAAGTGCAAAAATCGCAGCAAAACCCGCGCACATCGATTCATGGAAGTCCGTGCGCGAGTAAAATCTGGGATCTGCGCTGAAAATCTGCGTGGTGCACGCCGGCGCACAGGTCATCTAACGGCGTGCACTACGGCCACAGCGAAAGCGCACATAGCGCCGCGCACATAACAAAAGTAGGCGTAACACGGGGCGTGACACGCGGAATGGGGAACAACGCGTGAAAATCGGGGCGTCATGGGGGAAGTACAGGAGGCAAGTGCGCGGAATGCCCACACGCTCGCCTACAACACGTATTCATGGAATCGAATAGTGCAAACCAGCGCACCCACGAAGACGCGCACAGGCCTAAACACGTACGCCACACGAAGGCAGGCGGGAGCGTCCCTGCGCATGAAAAAAATGTATGCCAAAATGTGCGCTAACAAAAAGCACGTATATACAACTCTGATGATTGTCCCATACTGTGGCCCTCTAGGACAAATGACGTGCAAAGGGATACGCGACAAACACGAACACCCGCTGTGTCAAAAATAGCGTGTGCGTGTATTTCGGGGGTGCGCGGGAAGTTTCACACGCAATTGGCCTTGGGCGAGCGGGATGCTTGTAAATCTGGGGTTGGTGGAAGTTTCACACGCGATTGGCCTTGGGCGAGCAGGGTACGTGTATTTCGGGGGTGCGCTGGAAGTTTCACACGCGACAGGCCGTGTGCGAGTGGGGTACGTGTATATCTGGGGTGCAGGGGAGCCCTACACGTGAATTGGCAGTGTGGGTCCTCCCAGGTGTTCCCTCTACACCCTCCACGGCCCCTGCAGGCAGCCCACACCACAGGGGACTACCCTGGACCCCTGGTTATGTCCCGCAGGCAGCCCATCCACCATGGGCATGCCCCCCAGCCAAGCCACATGTCACCTTGCACTACTGATCACCAACGCATGACCCCCTCCACCCCTACCCCCCAGCAGTGCAGGGCACCTGCCAGCAGGCCCCCACTCATGTCCCACTCATGTTCCCTTGCACCCCTACCCCCCAGCAGTGCAGGGCACCTGCCAGCAGGCCCCCACTCATGTGCCACTCATGTCCCCTTGCACACCCACCCCCAGCAGTGCAGGGCACCTGCCAGCAGGCCCCCACTCATTTCCCCTTGCACCCCCAACCCCCAGCACTGAGGGGCACCTGCCAATAGGCCCCCACTCATGTCCCCTTGCACCCCCACCCCCAGCACTGAGGGGCACCTGCCAGCAGGCCCCCACTCATGTCCCCTTGCACCCCCACCCCCTAGCAGTGCAGGGCACCTGCCAGCAGGCCCCCACTCATGTCCCACTCATGTCCCCTTGCACCCCCACCCCCCAGCAGTGCAGGGCACCTGCCAGCAGGCCCCCACTCATGTCCCCTTGCACCCCCACCACCCAGCACTGAGGGGCACCTGCCAGCAGGACCCCATTCATGTCCCCTTGCACCCCCACCCCCAGCAGTGCAGGGCACATGCCAGCAAGCCCCCACTCATGTCCCCTTGCACCCCCAGCACTGAAGGGCACCTGCCAACAGGCCCCCACTCATGTCCCACTCATGTCCCCTTGCACCCCCACCCTCCAGTAGTGCAGGGCACCTGCCAGCAGGCCCCCACTCATTTCCCCTTGCGCCCCCACCCCCCAGCACTGAGGGGCACCTGCCAGCAGGCCCCCACTCATGTCCCGTTGCACACCCACCCCCCAACAGTGCAGGGCACCTGCCAGCAGGCCCCCACTCATGTCCCACTCATGTCCCCTTGCACCCCACCCCCCAGCAGTGCAGGGAACCTGCCAGCAGGCCCCCACTCATGTCCCACTCATGTCCCCTTGCACCCCCACCCCCCAGCAGTGCAGGGCACCTGCCAGCAGGCCCCCACTCATGTCCCCTTGCACCCCCACCCCCCAGCAGTGCAGGGCACCTGCCAGCAGGCCCCCACTCATGTCCCACTCGTGTCCCCTTGCACCCCCACCCCCCAGCAGTGCAGGGCACCTGCCAGCAGGCCCCCACTCATGTCCCACTCATGTCCCCTTGCACCCCCACGCCCCCAGCAGTGCAGGGCACCTGCCAGCAGGCCCCCACTCATGTCCCACTCATGTCCCCTTGCACCCCCACCCCCCAGCAGTGCAGGGCACCTGCCAGCAGGCCCCCACTCATGTCCCCTTGCACCCCCACCCCCCAGCAGTGCAGGGCACCTGCCAGCAGGCCCCCACTCATGTCCCACTCATGTCCCCTTGGACCCCCACCCCCCAGCAGTGTAGGGCACCTGCCAGCAGGCCCCCAGTCATGTCCCACTCATGTCGCCTTGCACACCCACCCCCCAGCAGTGCAGGGCACCTGCCAGCAGGCCCCCAATCATGTCCCCTTGCACCCCCACCCCCCAGCACTGAGGGGTACCTGCCAGCAGGCTCCCACTCATGTCCCCTTGCACCCCCATCCCCCAGCAGTCAGGGGCACCTGCCAGCAGGCCCCCACTCATGTCCCACTCATGTCCCCTTGCACCCCCACCCCCCAGCAGTGAAATGGCAATCTCATGACACAAACCAAAAGTCAACTATGTACATCAACACATGTCCGCCACACGAAGGCAGGAGGTAGCGTCCCTGCGCTAACAAAAAGCCTGTATATACAGCTCTGATGAACGTCCCATACTGTGGCCCTCTAGGACAAATGATGTGCAAAGGGGTACGCGACAAACACGGACACCCGCTGTGTCAAAAATAGCGTGTATTGCGGGGGTGCGCGGGAAGTTTCACATGCGATTGTGCCTGGGCGAGCGGGGTACGTGTACGTCAGGGGCTCGCGGGAAGTTTTACACGCGATTGTGCCTGGGTGAGCGGGGTACGTGTACTTCAGGGGCTTGCGGGAAGTTTTACATGCGATTGTGCCTGGGTGAGCGGGGTACGTGTACTTCAGGGGCTCGCTGGAAGTTTTACACGCGATTGGGCCTGGGCGAGTGGGGTACGTGTATTACTGGGGTGTGTGGGGAAGTACAGGAGGCAAATGCGCGGAACGCCCACATGCACGCGCCAAAAAAGACGCGCTAATCCGGAAACACGTACGCCAGCAGGAAGCAGGCGTACGTGGACCCGCGCAGCATAAAAGTGCGCGCAAACAACAAGCAAGCTCAGACGCCAGATTGAACATACGGTTCCTAGCAGCAGTGGTCGTGGGATACCGCAGGAGGAGGAGGAGGATAGTCAGGCCCAGAATTTTCATACCCAGAACCAGCCTTTTTGGCATGCCTGATGACCAGGTGTATGGGAGGTACAAGTTTCCACCTCTCATAATACTCGACCTGGTCAGTGAGTGGGAGGATGACCTCACATCACCCACCCTCTGCTCCCAAGCACTCAGCCCCCTGGAGAAGGTCCTCAATGTACTGCACTTTTTGGCCACCGGATCATTTCAGCGGACAAGTGCCATAGTGGGGGGGATGTCACAGGCCACGCATTCACGCTGCCTACACCAGGTCTTGGCCATCATGACTGCACGCCCATCAGTCCGCAGGCACATATACCTGCCCAGAACACCTGCAGAAAGGAAGGCTGCTGTCCAGGATTTCTAAGGGGTGGCACAATTCCCCAAAGTCCTAGGTGCCATTGATTGCACCCATGTGGCTCTACATCCCCCCAGGGCATCAGAGCACATCTATAGAAACCGCAAGCACTGGCATTCCATCAACATCCAGGTAGTATGCAATGCCAAGGGAATCATCACCTCAGTATATGCCAACTATCCAGGGTCCACCCACGACAGTTTCATTTACAGAATGTCAACCCTAAACCGGGACCTAGAAGCTGGGCGGCATAGCGATACATGGCTGCTCAGTGAGTATAAATGCCACAGCACATGCATGCATGCCAGATACTGAGTAATGTCACAACCCTACTAATGATACCCATCACCACCTCCCCAGGAGACAGTGCCTACCCTCTGAGCACCCACATGATGACGCCAATTCGGAACCCCACCACGCCACCCGAGGTAAGGTACAACACAGCCCATATTGCAACCCGGGGCATAGCGGAGCGCACATTCAGAGTGCTCAAGTCACGCTTTCGCTCCCTTGACCGTTCTGGCGGGCAGCTGTTATACGCTCCCCCAGTAGTGTGCAGGATCATAGTGGCAGCATGTGTCCTGCACAACGTTGCAACACGCCGCGGCCTGCCGGTGGACATGGTGGTTCCCCCACATCCCCAACCACATGCACGCCCGCTACGAATGGGAGGGGAAAGGGCACGGGGTGAGGCAGCCCGAACGCAGCTGGTGGCTAATTACTTCACTTAGAATCACACCCCTGTGGAGTGCACACAGCCCTGCCACATACCAGCTGACAATCAATGATGACACAAGGGACAGTGAACTGTCACAACCATACCAGCCTGAGATTGTCACCTGGAAGTGTCACAATGTGTGCATCCCTATCTACAGAAACACCACCAATGCTGTGTCATCAAAAGACACATATGCTGCTAAATGCATTACCCCCTTGCAAAATACAACATGAGAACAGTGCCATGTCACTCAACCCCTCCCCAGCACCACCACCCAACACACCATGGCATGTCATGCTATGTGAGAGCAAACAAAGCAATCCCGAAAACCTGACACAAGTGTCACAAAGTACAGTGTCCCTAACGGAAACTGGCCGCACACAATATGCTCCCAGTAATGTTGAACTAACAACACACATGACAAAATACTAACCAACAATACAATGCAGCTGCACAAGCTCAAACATAACTAAAACATGACAGTACTAAGTTAAAGTACTGTAGTTTTGCAGGCTTCAAAACTTGTCTGTGTGCTGCATACAACATAAACTCCATCTCCAAAGTAGACAGCCTTGTGAAGACATGAGGAATGAACCTGCAAATTCAGAGGGAGACATGGAAGCAGAAGCATACATAATTCCAACATGCAGTGTACAATACAACAACAATATACACAAGGAATGTCTACACAGTATTGACTACAGACTGCCCACACAGCTCATGGGAGCCCAACATCACTCTGTACATCACTGTCACTTGGTCACACCCTTTGCAAGCCCATGGAAACGGGAAGCAGGAGGGGTGTGTGTCTCACAAACCCAAGCATCGAACCCAAACTCAGGACAAGCCTGCATGTGCCCAGCCGGAATACAGTGGATTCCCATGGGAGCCACACAAGGCAACACACTGTTAAAAAATAATCAAAAATCAAAAATGGCCATGTGGGAACCAGGGGGGGGGGGCACCCAGGAGGTCCGAGGACAGGGTGCGCACCAGCAGCCGCCTGTGTGGATGTTGGGAAAAAAAAAACCTCCATGGGCTCATGGCCTGCACGGCTATGCCAATGTGGGAGAACTGCTGCTGTCGCTCTGAACACCCTCTGCTGCTGCCATAGGAGGTGGTGGTGCTATGGTAGGCAGCCCACACAAAGCCCTGGTATGGTCCTCCATGGCAGCAAGCATGCGGCTGTGGAAGGTCTCGTTCTGGAGGATTATAGTGCAGAGATCCCCATGCAGCACCTGACGTGATGCCTGGATCTCCTCCCAAGTTGCCTGCATCGCAGCTGAGAGCGAACGTATGAGCCGCTCCAGCTGCTGTTCTGTCCTCAAGTTAGTGGAAGTCTCAAGGTCAACAAGAGTCTCCCTGATGTGATGGAGTTCTATCCTCAGGGCTTCCCTGTGGCCCTAGGACTCTATTGATATTGATTGGCGTAGAGTCTCCAGTGCCGCCCTCCTGTCCCTGTTGGACGCCAACATGTCCGCCCTGTGTGATTGGCAAATGGAGTCTGTTGCCTGCTGTAGTAGCTCCATCTGCCTTTCAGGGGGGACAATGGAAGTGGCCACCCTCTCCATTGCTTGAGCCATCATCTCAACTGATGCTGCCTGTTGGGTTGCCATACCGTAAATGGATTGTTCCCATGCGGTATTGCCTGGTGGCGTATGGCCAACGCGTCGGCGGGCACCACACCTGTTTGGGGCAAGGCGATCTGCGCCTTGCTGTGCCGGCACTGCCTGAGGCTGCTGGACTGCATTCCCCCTCTGATCTGCTGGCCCAGGAACAGGATCAGATGTTGTGGAGTGTGACCCTGCACCCATAACCACCAAAGGCTGACTAACCAACACTGACATCCCCATAGAGGGTACTACCCCTGGTGCAGGTGGGTTGGACAGAACAGAACCCCTTCCAGAAACACTTACCTGCGACACCACATAGGTCTCATCATCCGAATCAACACCTGAATAGAGGTCTGGGGAGGTGCACCCAGAGACACCCCTTGACAGAATCGTCTGCAGCAAGAGTGGGTTCTCACCCACCACCACACCACGTCCCCCACTGGTGGCCGGTTGTGCCTCAGGTTCCTCCTGGGTCTGCACCATCTCCTCAACCTCACCAGCATCAAGTGCGTCATCCCCTGCAAAAACATAAACATGAAAGACAAAAAATGGAAACAGGCATTAGCACCATAGCACACAAATAGGCCTGACAAGCTACAGAACCAGTAAATGATTTACACATGTCCCACATGACTATAACCCCCCCATGCATGCACTGTCACAGAGTTGGAAGGGGAGGCAAATGTCTGACACTAATGACACCAAGATGGAAGAGCAACACATTTGCTGCATGCTGGGTAGCACTGCCATCACACATTGGCCTGTGAGTGGCATGTCCTATACACATAAATGACACATGCGATCACACAGATGGCATGTACCATAGCCATGGTACATTCCACAAGTACATCCATATGTCAGTGAATGAGTACTGTCACCCATCCATGTGAGATGGACATGAAGAGATGAAAAATGCCACATAGTGTGAAAGGATACGCCATGTGCCACACATTGCAACACATCCAGTGTACAAAAATACAGTGATTGCAGGGCCATGTACACATCAATGGTTGTGCACTTCAACATGACAGGAACCAACTAGCATGTTCCACATTCAAACAGGCCCCAAAACATCATGTGATCAGGACAATACTCATTCAGCCTGAATGGTCAAATCTTTCAACTACCAAGGTGGCACATGTGGGCCTATGTGGGGTTCTTCACTGACAGAAGCATGTCACATATGTCACAATAGGGCTGAGGAATGTTTTGCAAAAGTGGGAGAATTGAAACAATCAGCCTGAAATAACACTGAAAAATACAAACAATGTTGTTGCATGATGCCACCTCAAGGGCAACTGCCGTAATGTTGCTCTAAATTACTACTGTGGGCAGAAGGGATAGTGTCACACCCAAATTCAAGGCCGCAGAATGTTTTGGATGAAGCACATGGGTGACCCATACTACTTAGTCACACACACCCTCACCTGCCACTCAATCAGAACCCGTCACCCAAACAACATACACATGCATTACACACACGCATGGGCACTCACCGGACAATGTGTCATAATCGGGTAGTTCTCCCACACCTCGGATCTGTTCCTCTGTGACGAAAGTCCCAGCAACAGACTCATGTTCAGTGAGTTCGTTGTCCTCTTGTGGAGACCCACCGCTAGTCACCAGAGTAGCAGCATGACTTGATGCCAGCTTGTCCTTTGCTCTGCGTTTCAGGTCGTTCCACCGCTTGTAGCAATCATCAGCTGAGCGCCTCACAAATCCATGGGCACTTATGTCGTTGGCGATGGTCTGCCAGTGTGCCTTACGTTGACCAGGTGTGGTCTTGGACCCTGCAGTCACCACCATTTGGTGGCTATGTTGCAACACATAGCTCACAAGTGCATTAAGCTCCGCGTCATTAAAGCAAGGCTTCCTTGACGTGCTGCAGTGTGTTGCCGTGCCTGGGGTCTCAGCCTGTCGTGCCAGAGCACATTTCTTCCTCTTTTTAGAAGGCGGAGCGGAGCCAGAGTGGCTAACGCCGCTCTGGTCAGTAGGGGCAGAATCACCGGTGGACTGGGTTGTTGGAGTGTGCAAATGCACATTGACCATAGGACTTGGTGCAGGCATTGTCTGAAGTGTGATGTTGGCAGGGGGAACATCAGTATGATGGACCAGGACCAACACTGTCCTGGCTGGGAGAGTCAGATCTGGGGCGGATGGAGCTGCAGCTGCCCCTGCAGCCTCACCACCCTGCATACTTGGGGCAGCAGATGACATAGCTGCCCCAGATCCACGTGCCTTGGTGACAACTTGCACCGCCACACGTGGCCTAGACTTGCTGACCTGGAAGTTAGCCCGGGAGTCATCCTGTGCCAGGTCAACTGCCACAATGGGCTGGTCCAACAGGGGCTGAGCTGGGATGGTCTCAGCCACGTTTCCCTCAACCATGGGGGGGGCATGGGTGTCCCTGATTGGTCCTCCACACATGGGGGTCTAATGGCACCCTGCAAATCCTGGCCACATCCCCTACCGCGCCCACCACGTCCACCTTTTGAAGGTCGGCCACCTTTGCCTCCCTTACCGCTTGGTCGCCTCCCAACCATGGCACTGATGTTGTCGTGCGTATGGGAGGAGCAGTAAACTATTGTCCTGGGCAATTGGGGGGCAAAGGGGTAGGGTACTAGATGGAATTCGTATCCTAGTGCTCTAACAAGGCTGCTTGTGACCCCTGGGGGAAGATGACGGGTCACGCAACGCACAGGCAGCCCAAAAACAAAAATAAACGTGCACGCAACCCCTCGTAGACCATGTGCATGGAAAAATGAACCCGCACTACGCTGGGGCACCCAGAAACACAAAAATAAGCGTTCGCGTGATACACGCAGCCTACAATGACCTCTGAAGGGGTACGCGACACACGGGGCAAGCACAGTTGCTAAGTACGTGCGGAACTCACCGTCTGCCTGGAAAAAGAACGTGAAAAATACGCGTGTGTGCGCATTGGCAACACCCCCGCCAAAAGAAGAATTGTACGCTGTCTGAGGAGACAGGACAAAAGGAGAAGTGAACACTGTTTGAGGAAACAGGCCCAAAAAAAGTAGAAAAATGAAAGCTGTCAGAGGTAACAGGGAGTACGAAGTTGAAATGCTGTGAAGTGATCGCGTGTGAACCGACAAGAAGTACAGAATCCACCCACTCGCTCTCCACAAAAAGCACATACAAGGAAATGGCGTCCTACACATACCTTTTAAACCGGCCCACACATACACGTCACTTACGCGTGTATGCGCCCTTTCCTCCAATTACACGCGCTGACATTCGGACGTGCAGCTTTTCCACGTGTGCTCTGTCATCACGTGCTTTGAGGGACACAACCGCGTGTGTCACATCACAGACGTGCTTACACGCTAGGGCCTTTGGTCCAATGAAATCGCGTACGTGCGCTGACACGCTTACGCGCTAAGGGCCTTTCCTCGAATTACACGCTGACGTGCAAGATTTTCACGTGCCAAATTACTCCGTATCAAGCTGGCCACGCGTTCACACACGGAAGACCACGCTCCTGCCCAGAAGGCCGAATTACTGGCCCCCAGAGCCCCGAGCACGCTCCCACCTGCCATCTGCTGCTGCCTGATTGCCTGCTGCCCACGTGCCCTGCCATTTGCTGCCTGCCTGCCAGCCAGGGGTGCTGTTGCTGTGACCACCCCTGCTGGAACCGAAGACTCCCGACTGGGATTCCATCGCTCCACATCCCAGCCCCAGGACCCAGTTGCCCACCCACTCCTGCCTCTGGGATTGCCATGTCCAGCACTACACCATCTGGCGGCACTGGCAACCCCCAGCCAGAGAGGCAGAGGGCCACCAGCTTCACTGCCACCGAATTTGGTGTCCTGGTGGAGCAAGTCCTGGGGCAGTATGATGCCCTCTTCGGAAGGTCGCGCACGACAAGGAAGGATGGACTAGGATCTGGACGGACATCGTGACTGCCATCAATGAGGAGGGGGTGGCAGTCCGCGAATTCCATCGTGTCAAGAAGCGCTGGGAGGACTTCAGGTCCAGGACCCTCAACAAGGCCCGGGGCCTGTTGAAGGCAGCGGATGCTAAGGGGCGCCGGGGCCACCTGTCAGAAGACCAAATGAGGGTCCTGGAACGCGTATGCCCAACACTCCACGTCCAGAGGCAGACCCGTCTGGAGTCGAGCGGTAAGTGTACATGCATACTGATTGGAAGCTGTGCGTGTGGTGGTGTGCCAGTAGTGTGCAGGTTGCACATGTGGTTTTGTAGTGCCATGGTGGGATGTGTATGTACAGGGCCGTGAGGCTGACACATGTGAGTCCTTTCATGTGTGAGACACATGGATGGTGTATTTGTGGGTAAGCATGCAGGCCAAATGCAGATGTTTGAATTACTGTGTATGTCATTTGTCAGGGTTGTGGTGTCACACATGGATGTTGGTTCCAGCTGCATGTATCTGCACTGTGTACATGTGCATGTATGTGTATCTGACAAGTGTGCAACTGTTATGCAACATGGATGCATGTGAGACTGAGATGTAGAAGACTGATTGCCAGATGTGACATGGATACCGATCTCATCACTGCGACACTTGGTGGAGGTGTACACATGCATGTTTTTGTGGTGGCATGTGTGCATGTCTAGTGCACTCCCTGTGTCTCATGTGATGTCTGGCTCACCTTTGCCTACTCATGGTGTTGTATGTATATGGATGGTGCTGGCTGTTGCGATATGGCTGTGGAATAGCTCATGTGTGTGATTTGAAATGACATGTGTTGGGGATTGTGATGCCATGTCTGAAGTTTGACAATGACACTCGTGTGCAACTGTCATGTGTGTATGAGTCCATTGTACAGTGCCCTGATGCCTGTGTCCTATCTCTCCCTGTCTGCAGCGTCGACTGATGAAGAGGGCGGAGAGGGTGCTGTGGAGCACAGCGGCAGGGATCGCACCGCCAGCCGGAGACGCAAGGCCCGGCTCCCCTCCCAGGTTGTCATCTCGTCAGGGAGCGAGGAGTCCGGTGCAGCGTCCCAGGTCGCAGCTGCCGAGGGGAGGTCCAAGAGGCGGAGGTTGGAGTTGGACTCCTCGGCAGCCAAAGGGGCAGCTGAGACTCCACAGGGCCCGATGGAGGAAGATGGCATGGAGTCATCCAGGTTAGTGGGGGGTTTGGTGGAGGAGGAGGCTGTGCAAGGGACAGAGACGGGGTCTGGAGGTGGGGATTCCACTGGTGCTAGTGGTGCAGTGCAGGGGCAGGGACAGGAGGCAGCACAGGCCACCGCGGAGGTGCCTGTGTGTAATCCTGTCCCCGATCATGTGACTGCATCATCTTGCACCAGCAGGGATACCTACGTCCAGACCCGTTCTCAGTGAGGGGATCGGCTTACACCAACTGGCCTTCCTCTCCCTGCGTATGTGGCCATCCGGCACCGGGTTGAGCCTGTCCTGGGTGGGGTGGCGTTGCGTCAAAGTGCCATGCGAGCTGACCTACAGTCTTTTCATGAGGAGACTGCACGTCTTCTCACATTGCTCGTTGACCGCGTTGACCCACTGGGACAGCTCACCAGGGCCGGATTCCTCTGTTTTCTGGACCTTGTTCCGACCCCCTCTTCAACTGAACCCTCTATGCGCCAGTCATCCTCCGTGCCATCTTCCCACCCATGTGTCACCTGGGTGCCCTGTGGAGCTGCCTCTGACCCTGCGGCCAGGCTGGTGGAGGACACATCCCTGCCACAGTCGGGAGTCGGATGTCCAGCAGGGGTGGCCACATCAACAACTGCAACCCAGCCGGAGGAGGATGTGCAGGCAGCAGGAGCCAGGGCACAGGCAGAGGCACAGCAGCAGCAGCAACAAGGAGGGAGCCATGATGGCTCGGGGCCTTCAACATCGGAGGGGCAGGCATCGGCCAGAGGGCAGGAGGACCCAGGACGGGAAGTGTCTTCCGTGTGGCAGCGGTTGGGCCATGCTATAGATGTGGAGCGGCAGCGGGCGGAAGAGGCACGGCTCATGATGATCAGGGCAGAGAACTCCATGCATAGGGCCCTGAGGCGGGCCGAGTGCCTCGAGGCCATTCGCAGGGACCTGGAGGTCCAGATGTCATGGTCCCTGCGAACCTTCTGCGCCACGGAAGAGGAACGCCTCCGGGACATCGAGCAGGAGTTCGATGATGCCCTGGCCCGGGAAATCAGAAAGTGAGCCGTTGGACTAGCCCGCTGCCATTGTAAATAGTTATATAGTGTTAGGTTTCCTTTTGTTTTTCTTTTCATTTGGGGCGCTTGGACAATGCCCCACCTTTTTGTATATAGTTGTTCATTATGTAGGGTTTTTGTAGGTTTCCTTTCAATGGTTGGGCTCATGGACCCTGGATTTGTACTTTGTATATAGTTCCACAATGGATTTCAGTTCATTTGCCATTTATTTTAACCATGGATCAATGGATTTTTCTTTTTTTTCACTTTGGATTTGATTTGACGGACAGACTCTTTGGACCCATTTGCTTTTGGATTGATTTTTATTCTGGTTTTACACATCTTCTTTTTCATATTTTGGACATGCAGCTTTTTATTTATTATTTACATTATTGTGTGATTTCATTTCATTCCCTTGCTTTTGTGTCTAATGCATTTTTATTTGATACTTCATTGTGTGGTATGCTTTCCTTGGTTTCCTGCATGTCACGGTGCATGTTTTCTCATTCACTTGCACCCATTGTGTGTGTGTGATGGACATGTATTGATGTGCATACTTGCCATTTGGGATGTTTCATGTGATGGGGATTTCAATGTGGGGTGTATGTAATACTTGGTTGTGTGTTTCGACTGGGGTGGCGTGGGTTGGGATTTGGGTGGCCATTAGGCCCATGATTGTGGATCGTGATGACATGTTGTGGGGGGCATGAGTGGAGGCCTGCTGGCAGGTGCCCTGCACTGCTGGGGGTGGGGGTGCAAGGTGACATGAGTGGGGACCTGCTGGCAGGTGCCCCGCACTGCTGGGGGGTGGGGGTTTAAGGGGACATGAGTGGGACATGAGTGGGGGCCTGCTGGCAGGTGCCCCTCAGTGCTGGGGGGTAGGGGTGCAAGGGGACATGAGTGGGGGCCTGCTGGCAGGTGCCCCTCAGTGCTGGGGGGTGGGGGTGCAAGGGTACATGAGTGGTGGCCTGCTGGCAGGTGCCCCTCAGTGCTGGGGTGTGGGGGTGCAAGGGGACATGAGTGGGGGCCTGCTGGCAGCTGCCCTGCACTGCTGGGGTGTGGGGGTGCAAGGGGACATGAGTGGGACATGCGTGGGGGCCTGCTGGCAGGTGCCCCTCAGTGCTGGGGGGTGGGGGTGTAAGGGGACATGGTGGGGTCCTGATGGCAGGTGCCCCTCAGTGCTGGGGTGTGGGAGTGCAAGGGGACATGAGTGGGGGCCTGCTGGCAGGTGCCCCACACTGCTGAGGGGTGGGGGTGCAGGGGGACATGAGTGAGACATGAGTGGGGGCCTGCTGGCAGGTGTCCTACACTCCTGGGGGGTGAGGGTGCAAGGGGACATGAGTCGGGGCCTGCTGGCAGGTGCCCTGCACTTCTGGGGGGTGGTGGTGCAAGGGGACATGAGTGGGGGCCTGCTGGCAGGTGCCCCGCACTGCTGGAGGGTGGGGTGCAAGGGGACATGAATGGGGGCCTGCTGGCAGGTGCCCCGCACTGCTGGGGGGTGGTGGTGCAAGGGGACATGAGTGGGGGCCTGCTGGCAGGTGCCCCGCACTGCTGGGGGGTGGTGGTGCAAGGGGACATGAGTGGGGGCCTGCTGGCAGGTGCCCTGCACTGCTGGGGGTGGGGGTGCAGGGGGATATGAGTTGGTGATCAGTGGTGCAAGCGGACAGGTGGCTTGGCTGGGGTGCATGCCCATGGTGGATGGGCTGCCTGCGGGACATGACCAGGGGTGCGGGGTAGTCCCCTGTGGTGTGGTCTGCCTGCAGGGGCTGTGGAGGGTGTAGAGGGAACACCTGGGAGGACCCACACTGCCTATTCACGTGTAGGACTCCCCGCGCACCCCCGAAATTCACGTACCCCGCTCTGACAGCTAAATCGCGTGTGAAACTTCCCGCGAACCCCTGAAATACACGTACCCCACTCGCACAGGGCCTATCATGTGTGAAACTTCCAGCGAACCCCAGTAATACACGTACCCCACTCGCACAGGGCCTATCGCGTGTGAAACTTCCCGCGAACCCAGTAATACACGTACCCCACTCGCACAGGGCCTATCGCGTGTGAAACTTCCCGCGAACCGAGTAATACACGTACCCACTCGCACCGGGCCTATCGCGTGTGAAACTTCCTGCGAACCCTAGTAATACACGTACCCCACTCGCACAGGGCCTATCGCATGTGAAACTTCACACGAACCCCAGGAATATTAGCCCTGTGCGAGCGAGCGGGGTACGTGTAGTTCTGGGGTACAGCGTGAAGTTTTACACGCAAAAGGGCCCTGTTGAGCAGAGTACACGTATTCCTGGGGTTCGCGTGAAGTTTCACCGGCGATTTCGGCAGGGTATGTGTATTACGGGGTTCGCGTGAACTTTCACCCGCAATTTCAGCAGGGTACGTGTATTACGGGGTTCGCGTGAAGTTTCACCTGCGATTTCAGCAGGGTACGTGTATTACGGAGTTCGCGTGAAGTTTCACACGCGAAAGGGCCCTGTTCGAGGGAGTACGTGTATTTCAGGGCTGCGCGGCAAGTTTTAAACGCGAAAGCGCAACGCCCGTGCACAATACGTCACAGATGCGCTTACGCGCTAAGGGCCTTTGGTCCAATGATATCGCGTACGTGTGCTGATGCGCTTACACGCTAAGGGCCTTTCCTCGAATTACACGCTGACGTGCAAGATTTTCACGTGCCAAATCACTCCATATCAAGCTGGCCACGCGTACACACACGGAAGACCACACTCCTGCCCTAAAGGCCAGTTTCCTGCCCCCAAAAGCCCTGAGCACGCTCCCACCTGCCATCTGCTGCTGCCTGTCTGCCTGCTGCCCATGTGCCCTGCTATTTGGTGCCTGCACGTCAGCCATCTGCAGGGGTCCAGTTGCTGTGTCCACCCCTGCTGGAATAGAAGACTCCCGACTGGGATTCCATCGCTCCACAGCCCAGCCCCAGGACTCAGTTGCCCACCCACTCCTGCCTCTGGGGTTGCCATGTCGGGCACATCTCCATCTGGCACCACTGGCAACCCCCAGCCAGAGAGGCAGAGGGCTACCAGCTTCACTGCCACCGAAGTTGGTGTCCTGGTGGAGCATGTCCTGGGGCATTATGATGCCCTCTTCAGAACAAGATGCGCCAACAAGGAAGGACGGGAGAGGATCTGGGATGACGCAGTGGTTGCCAGCAACACGTAGGGGGTGGCAATCCGCAACTACCAACATGTCAAGAAGTGCTGGGAGGACTTCAGGTCCAGGACCCTCAAAAAGGCCCGGCGCCTCGCAGAGGGGGGCCGGGTCAGCCTGAGCAACATCCAGATTAGGGTCCTGGGACACGTAGGCCCAGCGCTCCACGCCCAGATCCTTCGCAGGCGAACCCGTCTGGAGTTGAGCGGTAAGTGGCCAAGCATTGCTGTGTGAGACAGGGCATGTTGCAGTGTGCTGGTAATCTGATACTTGCCTGTATGTGTGACATAGGCCATGTATGGATGTGTGTGTGCAGGGACATCATGGTCATGCATGCGGGACCAGTTATGTGTGAACCACATGGTAGGTGCATGTGTTTTAATGCAACATGGGGACCTCTATGCAGAATGCACACCTGAAAGCATGCCAGTCTCTGTTCCTGGACATGGAGGGGGGGTGAGGAATGGGTGCTGATGTCATATACATGTATGGTGCACGTGTGTGTGTGCGCCAGAGAAGAGTGTGTTTGACTTTGAAACACCATGGATGCATGTGACTTTGAAGGCAACATCTTGGGGGCCCTTGTACATGGGTGTTGATGTTGATTGCAGGCGCCGGGAGTGTTTCTGCATGTGTGTTGCATGCATTGACCCATGTGTTGTGGAAGGACAGGATGGAAGTTACATTTGACAGTGCCACTCATGTGTTATTGCTTCCTGTCTAGAGTATTTTGTGCTGTACCCTGATGCTTGTGTTCTATGTCTCCCTCTACGCAGCGTCAAGTGAAGAAGAGGGCGGAGACGGCGCTGTGGAGCCAAGCGGCGGGGATGCCTCCACCGGGCGGCGACGCAAGGCCCAGCCACCCTCCCAGGAATTACCATCATCTGGGAGCGAGGGGGGGGTGCCACGTCTGCCACAATGGCTGTGGCTGAAGGGCCGGGTGAGCCCCCACAGGGGCTTCCCATGGCGGAAGACGGTGTGGAGACATCCAGGTTGGTGGTCTCCACAGAGGAGGAGGAGCCCGCTACTGAGCTGCACATGGGGCCTGGAGGGTAGTACCACTGGTGCAAGTGGTGCAGTCCAGGGTCAGGAGGCAGCACAGGTCACCACGGAGGGGCCTGTGCATGTCGCTGTCCTTGACCCTGTGACTGCACCATCATGCACCAGCAGGGAGGCCCTATCCCAGGCCCGTCCGCAGGTAGGGGAGAGTGCCATATCACCTGCCTCTCCACTACCTGCGGGCGAGGGGTCCCGCGACCGTATGGGATCCGTCCTGGTGGTTGTCGCGTTGCGCACGCGTGACATTCGTGATGACGTGCGTTGTTCCTGGGCATAGAATGCACGCCATCACGAAGAGCAGCGTCGTGACGTGGCACTGCTGGGAGGGGCCCTGGTCAGTGGGTTCCTACATGTGACGCGCACTCTGGCGGACCTCTCCTCCTCTGTGGAGGCTATGCGCCGGTCGTTCTCCACATCGTCTTCCGGCCCAGATTCCACCAGGGCCCCCTGTGGACCTGGCCTGACCAACACAGCCAGCCTGGTGGTGATCCCATCCCTGCCACAGTCGGGAGTTGGCGGTCCAGCAGGGGTGGACACCACAACTGGAGACCAGCAGATGGAGGATGTGCAGGCACCATCGAACAGGGCACATGGACAGCAGCAGCAGCAGCAGGAGCAGGCTGTAGGTGGGAGCAATGATGGCTCGGGGCCATCAACATCGGAGGGGCAGGCATCGGCCATAGGGCAGGAGGACCCAGGAATGGGAGTGTCTTCCGTGTGGCTGCGGAGGGCGGAAGAGGCGCGGCTCACGATGGTCAGGGCAGAGAACTCCATGGGTATGGCCCTGAGGTGGACCGAGTGCCTCGAGGCCCTTCGCAGGGACCTGGAGATCCAGATGTCATCGTCCCTGCGAACCCTCTGGGCCATGGAAGAGGACCGCCTCCGGGACATCGAGCAGGAGTTCGATGATGCCCTGGCCCGGGACATCAACAAGTGAGCCGTTGGACTTGCCCGCTGCCCTTGTAAATAGTTAGTTAGTTAGTAATAGGTTTCCTTTCGTTTTTTCTTTATTTTGGACCGCTTGGACAATGCACCAAATTTTTGTATATAGTTTATTTATTAGGTAGTAGTTTTTGGTAGGTTTCGTTTCTTAAGTTGGGCTCATGGACCCTGGATTCTTCAATTGTACATAGTTCTACATTGGATTCATCTTTTTAAATATTTTTTTTGTGTTCACCATGGACCAATGGTTTTTACTTTTTATTTTCCCTTGGATTTGCTTTTTTGGACTGTGACTTTGGACAATATTTCTTTTTGGATTTCTTTTGCTTATGTTTTCTTGATTTTCATTATTTATCAGACATGGACCATTTCTTTTGTTATTCCCATTGTTGTGTGTTTAATTTGATTTACGTTCATGTTATCTTTAATATATATTTTTTATACTTGCATTTGTGGTATTATCTCATTGTTTTCATGCATGTCATGATATGGGTTTTGACATTCACTTGCACCCATTGTGTGTGTGTGACGGACATGTGTTCATTTACATACTTGCCATTGGGGTTGTATCATGTTATTGGCATTTCTATGTGGGTGGATGCAATACTTGGGTGGGTCTTTGGCCTATGGAGCCTGGCCATAAGGGCCAGGGATCTAGATTGTGATGACGTGTTGGCTGGGGGACATGTGTCGGGGCCTGCTGGCAGGTGCCCTGCACTGCTTGGGGGTGGGGGTGCAGCAGACATGTGTGGGGGCCTGCTGGCAGGTGCCCTGCACTGCTGGGGGGTGGGGGTGCAAGGGGACATGAGTGGGACATGAGTGGGGGCCTGCTGGCAGGTGCCCTGCACTGCTTGGGGGTGGAGGTGCAAGGGGACATGAGTGGGGGCATGCTGGCAGGTGCCCTACACTGCTGGGGGGTGGGGTGCAAGGGAACATGAGTGGGACATGAGTGGGGGCCTGCTGGCAGGTGCCCTGCACTGCTGGGGGTCGGGGTGCAAGGGGACATGAGTGGGGGCCTGCTGGCAGGTGCCCCTGACTGCTGGAGGGTGGGGGTGCTGGGGGACATGAGTGGGACATGAGTGGGGGCCTGCTGGCAGGTGCCCCTGACTGCTGGGGGGTGGGGGTGCTAGGGACATGAGTGGGACATGAGTGGGGGCCTGCTGGCAGGTGCTCCTCAGTGCTGGGGGGTGGGGGTGCTGGGGGACATGAGTGGGGGCCTGCTGGCCCCCTGCACCGCAGATATACACATACCCCACTCGCACAGGGCCTGTCGCGCGTGAAACTTCCCACGCACCCCCGAAATACACGTACCCCGCTCGCCCAAGGCCAATCGCGTGTGAAACTTCCCACGCACCCCAGAAATACACATACCCTGCTGAAATCACGTGTGGAACTTCCCGCGCACCCCAGTAATACACGTACCCTGCTGAAATTGCGTGTTAAACTTCCCCGCACCGCAGAAATACACGTACCCTGCTGAAATCGCGTGTGGAACTTCCAGTGCACCCCAGTACAACACGTACCCTGCCAAAATCGAGTGTTAAACTTCCCCGCACCCCAGAAATACACGTACCCTGCTGAAATCACGTGTAACTTCCCACGCACCCCAGTAATACATGTACCCTGCTGAAATCGCGTGTTAAACTTCCCCGCACCCCAGAAATACACGTACCCTGCTGAAATCGCGTGTGGAACTTCCCGTGCACCCCAGTAATACACGTACCCTGCTGAAATCGGATGTTAAACTTCCCTGCACCCCAGAAATACACATATCCTGCTGAAATTGCGTGTGGAACTTCCCGCGCACCCCAGTAAAACACGTACCCTGCTGAAATTGCGTGTTAAACTTCCCCGCACCCCAGAAATACACATACCCTGCTGAAATCGCGTGTGGAACTTCCCGCGCATCCCAGTAATACACGTACCCTGCTGAAATTGCTTATTAAACTTCCCCGCACCCCAGAAATACACGTACCTTGCTGAAATCGCGTGTGGAACTTCCTGCGCACCCGAGTAATACACGTACCCTGCTGAAATCGCGTGTTAAACTTCCCGGCACTGTAGAAATACACATACCCCGCTGAAATGGCGTGTGGAACTTCCCGGGCACCCCAGTAATACACGTACCCTGCTGAAATCGCGTGTTAAACTTCCCCGCACCACAGAAATACATGTACCCTGCTGAAATCGCGTGTGGAACTTCCCGCGCACCCCAGTAATACATGTACCCTGCTGAAATCGCGTGTTAAACTTCCCGCACCCCAGAAATACACATACCCTTCTGAAATCGCGTGTGGAACTTCCCGCTCACCCCAGTAATACACGTACCCTGCTGAAATCGCGTGTTAAACTTCCCTGCACCCCAGAAATACACGTACCCTGCTGAAACCGTGTGTGGAACTTCCCACGCACCCCAGTAATACACGTACCCTGCCGAAATCGCGTGTTAAACTTCTCCGCACCCCAGAAATACACGTACCCTGCTGAAATCGCGTGTGGAACTTCCCGCGCACCCCAGTAATACACGTACCCTGCTGAAATTGCGTGTTAAACTTCCCCGCACCCCAGCAATGCACGTAGCCTGCTGAAATCGCGTGTGGAACTTCCTGCGCACCCCAGTAATACACGTTCCCCGCTTGGCGTTTGCTGTTTGGCAGCCCTGTATACTGGTCTAGGCAGTTAGACTGGTCTAGGGTTAGCGCAGCCCTTTGCGCTGAATTGGGAATTTTGATGGCTTTTCCTTGCGCAAGGGCGTTCTTGGGGGCGTAACTGGCGCTGCTGCAGGGTCACTGCACCATGGCTGGTTTTGGAGGCTAAAATCCATGAATACGCTGTGCGCGGAAATCGATTTTAGCGCACGCGGCTGGCGCAGACATTCGCACGCGCACACTGTGCACCAGCCGCGTGTGCCACTTTTGTGCAAAATTCTATGAATTACCCTGTAAATTGTCTTTGCACCTTTCCCATAACGTCAATTGCTAGTAAACTAGAGTTAAGGGAGTCCGTAATAGAGGCTCAGTTCATTATGTATATTCCAGAAAAAAGTACACTTTTCTTTTTACCAGCTTTGATGATCATGAATTTTGTTTTGTTACGAATAATTAAAAGATTATTCCTATTAGAATATGCATAAAGAGAAGTAAGTTGTAGCCCTATTGGTGTGTGATCCAAAATAATGGTGTCGCCCTCATAAGACAACCAAACCGTTGATTGTAGATCCACACAAGACCCACACAAGGAGGAAAATGATTGCATTTATTTAAATCTTCATCCAAATCAACAACATACAGATTAAACAACACAGGAGCTAAGGTACAAACCATAATTAATTTGGATTCTGGAAGTAAGTAGCCCTTCCTGATTCAATCTTAGCTGCACTGTTGTATCAGAATATAAGGATTGAATAAAAGGTAACACAAGTGGGTTAAGGCCCCAACATTTCAATTTCTTCCAAAGGACTTGGTGGTTGACGGTGTCTTTTATGACAGCTCTCAGCTGTTTCATCCTAGAGACAACGGCCACACCATTGACTCTAGGATCATCAGCGTTTCTATAAATATGATTTTTCTGTATTTTAGCGAATAAATTATAGAGCCATCTCCATCAACCCATTATATGCATTGATTTATTTGAAACTTGGCAAACCTTCTGCCAGTAGATTATGTGAAATCCAGTCATTAAATGCAGTTATATTATACTCTAACCCAATGACACGATTGCTTGCTGAATTTAAACTATATTTTCCTGTAAAACTGGTATAGCAGTTATTATGTTGAAGAATGGACTGGACTATCACATGATCACTAAAATCTGTGGGAATCAGATGGACTTCCAAAATTAAACCAAGCATATTTTTGGGATCAGAACATCCAAGAGCTTCTGCTGCCATTGGAACAAGTATAAGGCAAATGACCAGTGGAACGCACCTGCTTAATCAGTTGGACAAGATCATACAGTACAATAAAAGAAAGCCAATTTCCTGCACTGTTTTCTAATTCATCCTATGGGACATCAATAGCATAATTTCCATATACATTTCTTATAATGTTATAACGTGCATGACCAAACAAATGTTTTTAGGCTGAGAAAAGTTGATAGTTTAAATTACCAACTATCACAAAGTTGCCACAAGGATTAATATAAAGCCATTCATCTAATGTTGCCTATACGGCAGCTACAATAAACAATGTCAAAATATTACCCGGTGGTTATAAACATTGATTACCAAAACATGCTGCCAAAATTACTTCACTTCAACAGATATAACCACTGCAAACATATTTTGATTTTTATGTATTGACTTATATTCTACTAAAGGTATATCATTCGTTATACCAACTACAAGGCCACCAAATGGCCTACCTGAATCGTTCCTATTAGCATGCCTCTGTACAATCTGATAACCATCAAGAAAATATACATCTGTCATCCAAATTTCCTGTAGTAAAAAAAGGTCTGAGTTACTATAGAAATTAGCTAGACTTGTCCATTCGTAATTTGAGTAAAACAGCTAAAACCTTTGGTATTCTATGAAATGATCATCGTGGCTTAAAGTTGTTATTTCGAGGACATGACACATCATCAAAGATAATTTTGACATGTTCTCGATTGCCACACTGCTGGCTAGTATTAGTATTAACATTTATTGCAGCAAGAATTTTTTGGGGTTAGAATGTCAATATTAAGTGCTGTCATTTTCTGCAGATTTATGTGCCCCCCTTCAATGTTCCTTCTGAACAACTTCCTGATGTCTCTCAATCACATAACCCATTTTAGCAAATTCCTGTGAATGAGACATAATTAGCCCAACTATGATAGGTGATACTGCGTGTACAATTGCCCAATTTACATCATTAGTTGATTGTGGAAACCCTACCAAAGTGATATCTTTGGTAGTAATCACTTGTAGTTGAGAACAGTGTGATGAATCCTGCACAGTCCTCACAAACACCCTACCTAAAGTTTCCTCCTAGGTTGCCAAGGAAAGGCAGACGCTTCCTGATCCTGACCCTGGGGGCAGTGTTAGCCATGAGGATCACCTAGGAGGAGAAGGGCCCCAGGTGAGCAGGAGGACTCAGTTGGATGTGACTCAGTAATTATCTTCCACAAGGGAAGAAAGATTAGTGATACCGAAATAAGTACAAAATAAGTAATGGCTTGCTGTCAGAAAGAGCTGTTACCTTCCCAAACTAATTATATCAATGTGGATAAGAACAATCCTAAACACTTATACATTGGGAAGAATAAATCCCTTTTGAGGTCATAAACAGCCCCAGGGATGAAAGCTTCTATGATTTACAGGGGATTATAAATGAAATGCTAACCATTAACTATGGAGATTTGAAAAACTCGAATTCCTCTGTAAAACAAAAAAACTTTATTATATCCTTATAATATTCTTTTAGGGAATTTAAATAAGGATAGAAATTAAGTTAATAATGATAAAGTCATGAAAAGACGTAATTTGAACATTTTGGGCTTCAAGTCCCACAATGTTCAAAGTACTGTGACGAAGAAGAGGGAAACAGAGGCACATATGGTGTTAGGGGTGGGATCGATATCAGTTGATACAAACTGGGGATCCACTATGTATATGGCAGATTCTTATCAGGCCGTGACTGAGTCTGAAGAATATTGTTATGGCCATACTCCCCCGTCTTCTTAAATCTTCTAACCCCTCTATCGTCCCTGGTCTACCACCACCATCATCGTGGAGGGAGAGAATTCTGATCCTCTTTCCATCAGAGGGAACAGAAGAATACGGGAGAACCTGAATAATCAATGGCCTCTCCAAATGAATGTAGGTCTACATTTTCTTAAACTCTCAGGGCAAACCCTTAATCCAGTACGACAAACAGTAGAAGGAAATATGTACCATATGTTCTTTCCTCAGAAATATTTATTTCCTGGAAAATATAAACTTTTAGTTTCTTTGCTACTAGAAGTGGAATTCCCTGTGTATATATCTGCCTACATTATGCCTGATCTGGGGCCTACATTTAAAGTGTATCCTTCGGTTTCTAGTGGTAAGGAACTGAAGTTCATGCCCCTAAATCTGTCAGCAACTCCTTGTGAGATACATAGATGAGATAGAGCTGGGAGACTAATATATGATGCTGCCTGGGAATCTTGGAACCAGCATACAATTAAAACCCTGAATCCTCATTATGGGTCAAAACAAATCTCTCCTGTTTGTATAGCTAATGAGGCAAATTGTTGGTTTGTTAAAAAAAAGGAGGAAGAAGGAAAAAGTATGTTGTATTGTTTTGAAAAGAACTCGCCAGTGTTTGAGGAAAAGTCTCGTCGCTTCCTTGAACCCCTAAATAAAGAACAATTAGAGGACTTTTGGAGTTCAGAGACTGACAATGCTCCCAAACCAAACTTTGATATTGATCAATCCTGTTATGCTAAACAGAATGTCAGCAAACATTCTCTAGCAGTTAATAAAAACACATTTTAACAGACCGAATGTTATAAAGTGTTATCTGCAAGTTCAAACACATCTCAGAAATCTGTAAAAGGAACTCCTAGTAATAATCTCTCGTATTTTAGAGATCCGGAATTTTCTGAGAATAATACTTCCAATGAAATAGGTTGCTTGAGACGTATCCTGTATGTCGATGTGTCTCACAGCTTCCATTCATGTTGAAAGATGAGTGGTAAAATGAAAGACATGACATTTCTAATGAAAGTATGGTATCTACCAGGCCTCCAGATAAGGTGGGTACTAGGCCTTTTTACGCACGAAAATCTTGCAAATATATCAGATTTATTATTTTCCTTTGTACATTTACACACAGGTTTAGAGCAAAGGGCAGTGCAAAGGTCAGGTTACTTGATAGAAACTAGGAGGCTTATTTTGATGTTTATCTACATGGATGTAATTGCAGGCCACCTCTGAAACAGAATGTATTTGATTCGAAATTATGCTTTTTTCCACTGAAAGCAAACCAGTATTGCACAATTGTATTTTTCAGAGTTCTGGTGCTGTGTGTATAGTCATGCGAAGGCAGATCATTTTCACAGTAATAATTTAATTTACACTATAATTATAAGTGTATAAAATGATGACTATGCACAGTCTAGATTACATCCATTCAACCTTGCAGTCAATGGGGTACATTACTATAAATAGTCAGTGGCAACAGAGTCTTTGCTCAAGGGTGAGTGATTGTCATTACACCAGTCACAGGTGTTCTAGCCTCTGAAATCTTCAAGACTACAATTAAAACATCCAAAACCTGACTCTCCAGGAAGTGCAAGCGCTGTTTAAAAACAAACAAATGAAAGTTACATTTGTAATTGAAATAGAAACTCAGCAAAACCTGTGCCTGTGATAATCCAGAGAGGTATTTAACTTCTTGTAGTGCTTCATAAATGGTTCGTCCAACATCTAGGTACTGTGATTGTTATACCTCAGTCGATACTCAGTTAACCGACCTCTGAAGGATGTTAGCCAATAAGATAGCTCAGCCGGTTGAGCACTCATTCCTGCAATCTGTGCGTAATCTGTAGGTTGCATGCTCGAATCCCGGGCAAGTCCAACTCAGCCTTTCATCCTTTCAAGGTCGATAAAGGAGTACCGACTTTGGTTTGGTGATCATTTTGATAAATATGTTCTATGTACAGCGCTTGGCCAAAAGCGCTATATAAATAACCATTTGACCATTAGATTAGATGTAGAATTTAGCATGGAGTCAATGCCTCTCTGCACTGTTGTATCATAACATTGGCAAACCATTAGGGAGTAATAGCTCCAGAAAATGAGGACTCATCAAATGACAATTCTGCTATCGAACCTCAAAACACACAATACAATTCATGTTTGCTTTGCTATGTAATTGGCTAGGTTTTTTGTGATTTCAACATTTAAATATATACAGGAGAGATAAAATGGCCAGACCTTAGAGAAATAATGAAAGGTGTATTCTATCACAATGCAGAAAGCTGCCGTACGGTAATGATTTCCATACAGTTTGTGCATGCGTCGGCTGGATGTCGCATATATTTTACTCTCTTCCAAAGGAAAAAAGTCATTTTTACTCTCTTAAAATCAGATTTACTCTCAAAGTTTAAAAACAGGGAGTAAAAACCCCCACCTCAAAATCTTATCTGGAGCACTGGTATTTACACAGTCCTCCAAAACTAGAGTGGAAAGAAACCCTGATGTGATACTTTGTACTGGAGAAATGAACAATTATTGTGTTCCTCTAGTATTGCAAGGGAAAACAATCTGTGCCCAGTTCGATACAGGAAGCAGAGTTTCTGCTATAGAAGCTGGAATTCCTCCATCAGATTGGGAAACAGTAGGTCAAAAGAGTGTAGGCCGTGTTCACGGGTAGACAGACGGACATCCCTTAACTAAGCTTGATATTGCCATTCTGGAAAGAACTACATAGGTATTAGTGGCAGAGATACCTAATCTTCCTACCCCAATAATCTTGGGTAGTGAAGTTCCCCATTTCGATGAGTGGGTGTTCCGAGTAGCACAGATGAAATTAAAATCTGTTAACTCTCTTATTAAACAAAAAGGGAAAATCTCTTTGTTATATTCTCCCCAAAAATGTGGGGTTCAAGAGGAAGATGTTTCTGAAGATCCGGCCTGGAACTCGAAGACAGGTGAACCTGCTAAAACCTGGGAGAAACTGATGGCTTTGAAGGAGGAAAATAACCTGGACTGGGAGGTCAGGTCTTTAGGGTAAGGGTATGTGATGAGTCCTCACAAAAACCCTACCTAATATTTCTTCCCAGGTGGCAAGGGAAAGGCAGACGCTTCCTGATTCTGCCCCTGTGGGCGGTGTTAGCCGGGTGGATCATCTGAAAAGAGAAGAGTCCCAGGGGAGCTGGAGGACTCTGTTGGATGAGATGCAGCATTTCTCTTACCCAAGTAAAGAAAGATCAGTGATACCGAAATATATAATGACTTGTTGTCAGAAAGAGTTGTTAACATCCCAAACTAATTATATGAATCTGGATAAGAACAATCCTAAACACTTATGCCTCGGGAAGAAGAAAATCCCTTTTGTGGTCACAAAAAGGTCCCAGAGATGAAAGCTTCTATGATTTACAGGGGATTCAAAATGAAACTCTAAACATCAACAATGGAGATTCGAAAAACTTGAATTCCTCCATAAAACAAAAACCTTCATATTATTCCTTTAGGGGATACAAATGATGATAGAAATTAAGTTAATAATGATAAAGTCATGAAAAGAAGTAATTTGAACATTGTGGACTTCATGTCCCACAATGCTCAAATGTACAGCGACGGAGAAGAGGGAAACAGATGCTCAAAACTGCTGTGGACCCTAACTTGAAACGTTAAGTTACCCTTTGCCAGGTCGCTTGCTCCTTTCGCAAACATATGCAAGCCTTTACCTCATTTCGAACGGCCTCAACCAAAAGCCAAACATGACAGAAGCAAGATGCCTAGCCTTCGCAGAAGATCTTGTAGAAACAATACTAGCAATCCCATCAATCCTAGGGGAAGATATAACCATACCCATACCAGGCACAACTAATGACGAATGGAATGAATTGGAAAATTGGAAATTCTCAAGAAACAACTGATTAGGACAGAGCTCCATGAATCAATCATGACCAAGTATCTTAGAGCGCATGCAGCACCAATGGGCCTTATAATCAGAATTGAGCCAAGAATCTTCCTCGAACATATAGAATTCAGGAAAGACTGGAGCTATATATCAAACAAATGTAGAAGGGATTGGTTGATACTAATCATAAGCACGGCAAAAGCTGTATCTGAAAAACTGATGAAGGAAATAGAAGACAAGCAAGAAACCATAAAATCCTCTAACATATTAGCTCAATACAAAAAAAGCCTGGAAGATCTGGATGCTACAATGAAAGAGTTCAGAGACTTTAACCTGAACAAAAAAATAACAAAACTCAAAAAAGATCTGTCTGTCTGCACACAGGAGAGGATCTATCCATATATCACAGACGCCTATTATGAAGACCTTAGCGCCAGCAACTCGGCCCTCGCCAGGCCAGCATCTCAACCAGCATAACAAGAAACGGATCCAGAACAACAGAGCTCGACTCAATAATTGGTCCTTTTCAAGTGGCACCTCAGGAAGTGGTTCAAATTCATCTGGCCCGAATAGCCCTTTGAACAACACAGGCCCATCGAATGCTGCCCACCCATCTAAACCTTTTTTTCAAGGCGGGCGGAAAAGAGGCAAGAACAGAGGCAGAGGCAACTGGCAGCCACAAGTCCATTGGCACAATCCATCATCAATCGTAACCCGCAGCAGAGGCCGCGGACAGGGACAACAGGGACAACCAGGACCCCTATCCGAATAGATCCTACACCTGAAGATCATCAGCAGCAAAGTCTTGTCATGAATCTATCCAAATACACGCTATCCACAGATGAGATTGATCTTCTCGAAAAAGGTCTCTCATTTGTACCATCAGCAGGCCACGATCCTTTTCAGACTCGCATTGAAGTGGCCCAATTGGTGAGAAACATCCGGTTAAAACAATATTTTGACTCCATTACTATCACAGGAGACAAGGGAGCCACCAATCTATGAGGCAAATCCACCTTTTACCCTCCACCGAACGGTATCTCTCCTGAATCTATCACATTTGATAAAGCTCTACTGAAAAAACTTAAGCAACTAGAAGCAGATCTAGTCCCTGGCTATAAGAACTTCTCTAAGAAGAACAGAATAGCACTTCAATCATTAGCAAACAATGAATCGATCACCATAAAACCTGAAGACAAAGGTGGAGCGACAGTCATCATGGACACCCAAGCATACAACCTGATGGTTAAAAGTCTCCTGCAGGACACATCAAGTTATAGACGACTTGGTTCAGATCCAACAGAATCTATTAGACAACTGATTTTGCCGATTCTGGAAGAAGCCAGTGCTGAAGAACTCATCACAAACAAAGAATATGACTTTCTTAACCCCAAGAACCCAAGGAAGCCAGCCCTCTATGCACTCCCTAAAGTACATAAAGGTATCACTCCTCCACCAGGAAGACCAATTGTCTCTGGAATAGTTTCCATTCTGGAACTTCTGTCCCAATATGTGGATTTCTTTCTCAAACCAGAAGTGCCCAAAATGAGATCATATCTCAAAGACACAACTGCAGTCATTGAACTCATTCAAGAACGGCCCTTTGACTCGTCCAGTGATCTACTAGTGACTCTAGACATCGAGTCACTCTACACAAAAATTCCCCAGATGGCGATGTTGAGAGTTGTAGAAAAGATCTTACAAGAGAAAGAACCCCCTATGGAGATCCCAGTCACTTTTGTGATGCAATTAGCAGAGATTGCACTAACTAAGAATTTCTTCATTTACAACAACATGTACTATGAACAAGTATCTGGCACAGCAATGGGCGCCACGTTCGCTCCAAGCCTCGCAAATCTATACGTGGCGAATTTCGAGGAAGAAAAGATCTATAACCCGAACAACCCCTGGCTGATCAGAATAAAACTGTGGTCAAGATACATTGACGATGTGCTTCTGATCTTTGCAGGCAAAGAAATAGACCTCTCTTCCTTCATGGTATGGCTCAACAATCAAAATCCCTTTTTGAGATTCTCCGAATCCCATAGCAAAAGTACAGTGCATTTCCTTGACCTAACATTGGAAATCAGGAAAGAGACCATCATGAGCACTGTCTTTAACAAACCCACAGACAGAAATTCATTACTCACATACAAGAGCTACCATCCAGCCAGTCTCAAGAAGAATCTACCTTTTGGACAGTTCCTCCGCTATCGCAGGAACTGCTCACAACTGACAGATTACAACAGTCAATCTGCAGCCATAGCCACAAAATTGAGATGGAGGGGTTATCCGAAATGTCTAGTAAGACAAACCTGAAAAAGAGCTATGAACATCCCCAGAGAGGAAACCCTGGAACATCACACCAAGCAACAAGAATCAGACAAACAAATCACAGCTGTGCTCAGTTTTTCTCCTCTGACTAATAAAATCAAGAAGGAGGTTTTAAAACTTTGGCCTATATTGAACGTTGGCGACTCATGCCTGGACACCCCCAGATTCGCCATAAAAAGACGAAAAAAATTGAGATACTCCCTGGTGCACTCTTATAAGGACATCAAACTCAGACCTAACACCCTGTGGGGGCAAAACCCTGCCACTGGACACAAACCATGTGGGTCCTGCAGTGCATGCCCGAACACCACCAGATTAACCAGTATAGACATTGGATGGCAATTCCCATGGATATAAAAGAACTTGACGAACTGTAATAGCTGTAATGTCATCTATGTCATCACTTGTCCATGCATGAAACGTTATGTGGGCATGACCATGAGACCTATTAGAATACGCCTGGCAGAACATAGGTCATGCATACGAACTGCAAAAATCACTGCTCCAATGGTGACACATTTTCTTGACCGCAAGCATAACCCAACAGACTTTGCATGGTCGATCATTGAGAAAATCAAAGTACCCACCAGGGGTGGCAACATACATGACCCCCTCTTCCGAAGAGAGCAGCTTTGGATTTTCCGTCTAAAAACTGACAAGACTTGCCTGAATGAACCAACGAGCTGGCAAACCCTAGCCACCCTATGAAGATGTGCCTTTTTTAATCCTTTGTTTACTTGTACACATTCTGTGATTTTACATGCACTCTCTTCTGTCATCCATTTCTTTGCCTGTCACCTCCGTATTCATTGTAGATGGTGCCAGACACAAGTATGCCATTTGATGCGACCCACCAGCACCGCCAGCTTCTGTTAATCGGTGCCTGTGCATACACTTAGTCGGACTGTACTTGCACCCTTGAACTATGGCTTGGATGGACACCCACCATCCACACAGTGATTTTTCCAGCTCGCCCCCCCAAAAACGGGTGCCAGTGTCAATCTTGTCGGACACCACCTTGGATAGTGCTCTCCATGCATATACACAACTCCATCAATTATGGCCCCTGCCTGACAAGCACTGTCAGACATCGGACCTTCCGTGGCATCCAGCCTGACTTCAAAATGGAGGCCTAGTGTCCCATTCTGGGCGGCCATTTTGGAAACACACTCGTGATCCTGGCGCCATGATAACTATAAACAGAAGGATCTGGCGAGCCACAGCGTCGAAACCTCTCGCGCGCGGCTCGCCAGACCCAGACTGATGCTGCAGGTAATTTTCTTGTGCCTACACAGTAGGCGGTGTCCCCGATCAACGGGAGACGGCTCTTTCGAGATGACCGCGCGGACGGGATTGTGTCAGACCGCATCCCGCCCGCGAGTTATGTTTGCAATTGTGAGCGGGCACGCCATAGGCGGCCACTCCAGCATAGCATTCAACTGCAATCTTTGGTTATGTAAATCAATGAATAGATACTTACATGTACCGAAGCGATTGTGTATATGCACAATCCATATGGCATTAACACTGTCCTTTCTGGCCCCTAGGTCCCAGGCCGCCATTATCCCTCCGTGCGCAAATGAGCAACATGGACAGGGTAAGACTCCCCCTCCATTTTTAGATTTTTTGTGCAGTGTCTTATGTAATCATCACACCATAGGTTCTAAATTGTGACCTCTTTCTCCCTATCCCCTCCTGTCATCCTTACAGGGAGAGGTATATTATTAATGCAGACAATGCTGCACCAGTAATGAAGAGGGCTTTTACCTACTGGCCCATATTTCGAGCCCTGATGAATGTGGCCTAATCACCCCTTACCACAGAAACCGGTCGGCTATGAAATGACCTGACCCAAGAATATAACAACACTAACTGGAGTCAGTGCATTTGGTTCATGGATCACCAATTTAAACAACCCTGAGGATCCCTTGTCTAGTGAAAAAACTAAGAGAAAAAATTGATTGAAAAATTCATTGACAAAGCTATCAAAGAACAGTCCATCAGTCTTCACTTGTTTTTAACACTCTGCACCTGCTTAATAGAGAAAACCCATTAAAAAAATGTGTTTTTCTTTTCATCTAAGAAGCAGCAAACGCATGACCCAGCATGGTCTAATATGTGTTTTTTAGCACGACACTGTGCATGAACATTCGCTTGTGAATTAAACTAGAGACACGTTTGCTCCCTTGCAACTCTCTCTTTTAACAAAGAAACTGTGTTTCGTAAGTGTGAATGCAGTTAATTAATGTCAATGACACACACCTGAGAGGTACTGGCAGGTATTTAAAACCCCCTCAGGTGTGGGTTAGTGGAAGCAGTTGGAGGCGTAGTAGTAGTAGGAGCTGTGAGCGGCAATTGTTGAATGCAGTAAACGCTGCGACCACGACCGATCTGTACACAGAGCCGCGTCCTGAGAAGGTCATCAGAGCAGAAGCTCTGAGCTGCAGAGGCAGCGCAGCAGGAAACAGTGCCGTGACAGACCGTTTTTTCAGAGAGACAGAGAGAGACTCTCTGAAATGCTTGTTCGCTCCGGGTGGCTGGTGAGTACTGTAGTTTCAAAGGGGCAGAGCAAGGTCCTTTTCCAAGCGGCACAGACCGCTGAATAGCAACCAAAGTGGGCAGGAGCCCTTGCAGCAAGAGAAGAAGCAGCAGCGTTTTGCACGGAGGTAAGAAAAGAAATAGGTGAGTTTGCCTATGCGATCGCCAATCTTAAATCAGAATTCTGAATACCGAACTGATATAAAGGAGCCAAATAGGCAGAGCAGAAACATTGTGAACACCAGGAAAGGTTATGGTTATTGTAACAATGATCAAGTGAATTACAAATATAAAAAGCCAAAATAAGACTTGAACAAGTCAACCAGAACTATCATTGCCAAAGCCAAGAGGGAGTGATATAAAAGAAAGCTAACCATAACCCCCATTACCAAGCCAAGAGAAAGTGGTTCTTAAGCAGGCTCCTTTTTACCAGCAATGCAGAGGAAGAGCAATACAACGACAGAATGGTTCTAAACAATGTTGCTGAAGACCAAGATGGGCAAAGGTGATAAATGAAGATTGCTTACAGTGGTTTATTGAAAAAAAGGGGAAACAAGAGTGGCAGGAAGGCTGCCCTTGTGGTAGAGTAGAAAGTATTCAGAAGGAGTGGAGCATAACCTGCATTGCATGGGGCAATCACAAGTGTGTAACAAACAGCATCTGTGTGGTTCTTGTTTCCCTGAAGAGATTCCTAAATTTGATGCCTTGAAGCAAGAGACATTTATAATTTATTGGAAGCTTACATTTACCACAGAAGTACTTGTAGGTAGTAGTTTACTCTGGCCTGGCAGGAGAATACGCCACTATGTCCTGGCAGGGGAGTGCATCAGGTTAGAGGTTCAGTTTGTTCTTGTGTTCTGTTCTGGCTGGACAGTGTACCAGAGCAGACAACCTTGTAGTAGTAGGCCTGGCATGGGTGTAGACCAGGTGGAAGTCGAGGAAGTATAGTGGTGTGGTGATAACATGTTGTAAAGAAGAAATTGCAGAATCACTAAGATGGTTGTATGAATTGCTACATAAACATCCTGGCAAACATCTATTACTGAAGCAAGTATCGTATGAAATGCTGCAGAACTATCCAACATTGATGATACAAGTGTTTTGTGACCTGTTGCAGGAAACTCTTAACAAAGGCTTTTTTTGATTCTAATGAAACAAGAAAGTGTTCTTGGTTTAGGAGAAGAAGTTGCTTCGAGTTCTTTTGTCAAAAGTGAAAAGAGGAAAACCTAGTTGAATACTTTTGAGCTGTTGGTTGAGATCAAGTTGGAACAAGTGGAATTATATTGGAACTTTTGTTGTCAAGTTGGAACCAAAAGAACTGAGTTAGAACTTTATTATAAGACATGATTTGGTTGGTATTTGGACCTGTTGAATAGAATCCTGCTTGAATCTGGGGAAGGGGTATTCACCCATATTGGAAGGAGAAACATCTATCAGATTGTGAAGCTAACTGCTAAATGTGTCATTTTGATTTGCCATATATTACCTTATTGAATTGTTGTATGTATAAGTGTGAGGGACAGACACCTTTTGTTAGAGTTTTTTCCTTTAGTTTATCTTAGGCAGGGAAATCGGTTTTATGTTCCTTCATCCTTAGTTTTGTTTCTGCTGCATTTTTTGCTGAAAATGTTTGCCTGAAAAATCTCATAGAATTTTTTGTTTTTCCCAGCCCCATCATGTATTCCCTATTCTCCACCCCACCCTACCTGTTATAATCAATCCTTTACACCCCTCCCCACCTTATTAAATGATTTATTTCAGGCAAAAATGTACAGCAAGGAATTCAGCGAAAAAGAACCATGCGATGAAAGAACATCATACCAGGGAAATCCTCGTCAGGGTATGGAGAGCGAGACGTTCATCCAACCTTTTAAGTTAATAAAATGACATCTTTTGAAAAATCTTCACAAAGTTGCCCCCCTCACATTTCGGAACCCTGACAACGGCGATGAACTACTAACAGAATGTTGTTACGATTTAGAAACATACTATTAGCTGTCGCATGAGGTTCCAAAATTGTAATCTTCTAAGTTAAATATTTAGTTTCTCATTGATCTTCCAAGGTTTGATGCAGTGTATTGGTTGTAACTTTAGCTGGTATACTTATCGCCCTACTGAAGGGTGGACCGTCAAGATTATCAGCCTCGTTTGTTGGGTAAGCTTCTGATGAATATAACTTTTGATTTTCCAATGGTCATGCCATGTTGTCAATTTTAGGGGCGGATACTTTGTTTTTGTTTTACACAACCATGAGTCCAAAGATTTAAACGGAGGATTCTTGGGTGCACGCTTCATGTCCACTGCCATTATGTCAACTGGAACTATCTCAAAGTGAGTAGAAGCTCTGCGGCAAACTGAATCGATGAAAAGTTTCAGCAAGTGATTGAGAGGATTGCCAAGGACGGCTTGTTTTTATAGACAATAAATCGCTTTCATTATTAATCAGTTTCTTTCTTTTTCCTCGTCTTTTCCGCTGCACATGTTTTAGTCTACTTCATTGCATTGTGCCAAAGGCATGTGAATTTGTAGAAATATGCCTACTCCCACCATCAACCTCAAGAGCAGGCTCTATTTGATATGGCATTGGAGGTTAATTCGTATTGTATACACTTATGACAGAGTGTTGTTCATTAGCACCCTCCAAGTTATTATGATCTTTTTGTTCTTCAAATGCAGACGTTCCTGCTCTATTACCAGCTGGCAAAACTATGTCCACAAGACATAAACGACTGTTCTTAATTACTTGCTGTTCTATAGATAAGGTATTACTTAAAGCAAATAGAGCTTTCAAAATAACGATAATTTCGCCTCACATTATCAGAAACTTCGGCTTGCTGTTCCTCACTCTTTGCTTGAGGCACACTTGTAGCTTCTCTTTTCAAAACTTAGGCAAAGATTTATCAGATAATTATTATCAATTGGATCAAGAGCAGAAATGTCAGCATGAGTCAGGATAGTGGAGGCACCTGCATCACTTAGCTCTTCTAAAGACTTTTCCTGATCAGTTTTGCACGTGTGATTTCAAAAATGCTGTAATTTTCCCCTGAGCATTATTATCCATATCTCTCTTTTCATTTACACTATGCATAATGCTAACCACAGCCGATTTAGTCTGTATCACGTGCCTTTTATTTTTCTTAATGTATTAGTAGCCAGTGCTAGCCAGTGCACGATTACAAGCTGCACGAACCATTCTCTGATCTGAGAAGGCCCTCGTCGGTGCTTCTACCTTTGTACTCGTGGGGTCAACAGTCGTGACGTCTTCTTGCATTCCTGCAGTTTTGAGCCTTCGGGGGTGTCCCTGGACCACCCAGTGGACTGACCAGCTCTGAATTGGGCTCCAGAAGCATTGCAATTCTGCATTTTTGCCCAGAACATCGGTAGCTCGTCCTACAAGTCGCCTTCCTTACAAGTTTCAACTTTCCGACATCAAGGTATCCTGTCCTGGAAGACCGTCTTTGTTTGCGACTGTAGGGACGCTTGATGTTGCCCATATACAGTGAATGTTGCTAGATCCGGTTCCCCTCTGTCTGGTAGAGCATCCAGAAGAGGCCTCAATCGGTGCCTGCTGCATTTCTTCTTTAGAAAGTGTTGCACTCAGCTCCTGGACCTGACCAGAATCTTCGTTGCACCCGCAACTACTGGGCATTTTCTACTGGATCCAATGGCCGGAAAGAAATGCTCCAGCGACTCCCAGTCGGCCTGCCAAGTCACTTGGGAAAACCGAAGAAAGGGCGGTGGGCGGTAATCGCAATACTTACAGCTGCCCCTATCTCCTCTATTTTAAAAGTTTGTGAAGAACTTTGGTTTATTCCTTTCTCTTGTTTTTGAACTGTTTACTTAAAAATCTTTTTTAAACAATAGAAAAGTACATTACTTAACTTTAAAAGCCTTTAAAAGCATTGAGAAGTCTTCTGGAACATTGTTCACCACCAAAGGAACATTTCCTAACTTTGTCCCCTCTCTTAAAGGAACTTTGTGAAAGTGATGTGTCTGTTGTGATTGTGATGTGTGTTGGCAGGTTGACAAAGGGCTTTCCTTTGAACAAATTTCCTTTGTCCACCACTGATGCACCAAAACCACTAGATCGTCCCAATTGCTTTGTGCCTGCGACCATTGTTTCACAAAAAATTCCAGTATTGGACGCATATGTAGCCATGCATGTGATGCAATAAAGGTGCATGATGACATCATACCAAGAAGGCACATTACCTTCCTTTGGTCCAAATCTGCCCAGCGTTTTTCTCACTACGGCGGTATCCAGTCAAATTTTCAAAAACATATTTTCGAATGACCATTATGTCGAAAATATTTTGCCGACATTATTTTTTTTGAGTTTCGTTAGTAAAAAAAGTGTAAATAAAAAAAAGAGGTTTGGCGGGAACCCCCGGATTTAAAAAATAAAATTAAAAAAAAAACATTCGAAAAAAATAATTCTGCAAATTTGGTGTCCAGAAAATGGCGTTCGAAAATAGGGGTTTTGAAAATATCACTATAAACCCACTACGGCAGTTCAGAAATTGCAACTTTTTTGTATAGGAAACATAATGGGCTGAAAACTGTTGTGCTTTGTTTTCTTAATATCTTTTTCATTTTAAAACATATTGTTCCCAAAGTTTGCAGTTCTGGGGCGAGGGAGCGTCATGACAAAATTTCCATTTGGAAGATTTCATCCAACTCCATCCATCAAGTCAAAAGTTATTAGCAATAGAATTTGGGGAAAAATTGGCTGCTTTGTCATTTCCGGAAAGCCTCTGAGCCTCTCTGCTGCAAAGCACAGTGGGAGATATAGCTATAATTTAGGGAGTAGAGGGCACCTCCGTCCCCATCAAATATGTTTTAAACTACTGGCTGGAATAACTCGAGACCTCTCCTGGAGATCTAGTCAACGCTTCTTGGCCAAGTTGTTTTTTATTTGGTCAAATTCTGTCCAGTGGTTTTTGACCAGCGCTCTGCTGAAATTTTGACTTTTTCTCTATGGGAAAATGAATCGGAGTAGGCCGAAAACAGTGTTTCTTTGCTTTCTTAATAACTTTTTAATTTTTTAACAAATCTTTCCCAAAATATCCAATCTGGCGGGGTTGTGGGGTCTTGACATACTCTTTGTTTGCAAAATATCAGCTAAATTCGTCATGTAAGTTAAAGGTTATTAGCAATTAAATTTTCGGGTTTCCTTTGGAACTTGATACTCACTTGCCCTGCACTACCCAGAACACAAGCCCCATTCCGGGAATCATGCCCCCACCACCCAGGGCACATGCCCCATACCTGGCATCCTGCTCCCCACTACATAGAGCACAGGCCCCATACCTGAACGCGCCTTGAAACACTTGTGTATGGGTGCGTTATAAATACCATATCATATATCATATCAACCTACCCTAGAGACGCCACTGGTTGAGGGTCCTGAGTATCAAGACTTAGGAAGTTATGAGTTATTGATGTCAGTTAACTTGTGCCGAAAGATACGCACTGTTCCTTTTGACCCTCACTCCCTCAAAGTCCCGAAAGTCCATTCGGCTTAAACCGTCTCTGGAAATACAACTACGCGTTCTGATGAGGATTCTTTCTTTCAGTTATCATACCCGTTTCACTTCATTCAGCTGCACACGAGTCAGAAGGACCCTGCACCATATTTAAACATTTTGTGGTTGTCTCCCGTGCATTTTACTGCTTCCTTAAGGCTTATGTGCAGGACAGTAGAGGGCCTTTCTGGGTTCGCTGTGGTAAGAAAGCACTGGTACATTTTTATTGCATTACCCTTGATGTCGTTCACGCATTCCAACGGGCGGCTGTCTTAATTTAAACCATGGTATTAATGTTTCTCATCATTTGGGTTTGTTTGTACTTGTGAGTCAAATGCGTGCTTTTTTTAAGAGACGATGGGAAACAGCAAATTGCTTAAAGACAAGCCGTGTTGGGGAGCAATGGAGCGTGACATGCACACATGTCTGTGCTACTTGCCCATCTGTCAGATTCTGTTTTGTGTGTCTTGTCAGAATCTGGCAGTGTTTACTGTGCTCTGAGAGCTGGTGGTCTCAGATAGCAAATGTCCCTGGCTGAGGCAGACTTACACAGAAATTCACATCCCCATGGAGAGATTCAATGTGCAATGTGCATTTATGCATGTATGCCAAACGTTACTGACAACTTTATAATGTACCTCGAGGATGGGGGTGGGGCGAGCCTTATGGCAACCTTTCACCACGGTGATGTCATTGGAAGTGACACCCGAGAAGGGATTTCACAAGAATTGACATCACAGGCATGTGCATCTGCATCAAGTGCATGTGGGAAGCACAGGCTAGACCTGGGTTTATGTGTGTTCTTGCATATCTAATATGTGTTGGGATTGAAGGTTTACATTAGTCATAACCACTGGCATTGTTGTAAGCAATATTCTATACCATAACCTTTTAAGCCTGTCTGCACGAGTACAGAAAGGGTACCAGCCCTTTGTAAACCAGTCGTGGGTCCACCAAAATTGGGAACAGTGCAGTCGGAAATGCTAGATCATTTGACCTGTCCATTCGGGTCTGCTAGGGCATGCACCACTACACACAAAACACAAGCCACCTGAGACACGTGTCGCCCTTGTGGATCCAATCAGTGAGGCACAGCTTGATTTGATTGGTGTAGAAAGTATGGGCTACATGTCTGAGCGTACAATCTCTCACTTAGAGATACAAACTAAAAATAAAACGTGAGTGAATTCATCAAAACATCTGACATTTGCACAGCATTCCATAGCACTGCATGCACACATCAGGATTGGTCCTGCCGACAGTGTGAGCAGTCTGGCACAAACCTCAAGAACACAAGGCATGCCTGTGGTTGCTTGTGTTCCCTTGCAGAGGCACATGTCCTAAGCAAGTTAAATCCAACTCCTCTTTTTGGTGGCAGGATCCAGTCTGATTTGCATAAGACTGGTCGTATTCTGTAATGGCACACGGGGCGGGGGGAGGGAATAATAAATGTTGGGCCACACTGCTCAGAGGAGTAAGAAAATAGGTTATAATTAATCCAAAACCTTTCTTCTATCACTTTTTGATTTAACTCTGCTTTCCTCTCAGAATTGCATTTCGTATGTACCAACCTTATTTTTCTCGCCAATCCTTAGATGGGTAAAACCAAAAAAGAGATGTTTTTAATATAATTTGTAAGGTACATCTGGTTGGTGCATCTGGTTAAATAATTTGTGGGCAAGATGAAGATCACACGTTTGTATCCTATATGAGCTGGCAAAGCATTTAATCGTTTCAGGCTGATAAAATGAGTGAAATTGAGTTGCTGCAAGCCTGTCTGTGGAGGAGGAGTGGCAAGAACAGCTGTTAATATGTTTAAGCCTTGGGGGAGTTTTCTTGAGTGCTCCAGTAGGACCAAGTAGGAGAAGCTGTGCCACTGAGATGTCCTGGATGGCAATAAAGAGGGTAGAAAAAAAAGCAAAGTGTGGCTGGTGGAAAGCCTCAGGTCTACGTCTAGACCCTTGTGCCCCAGTGTTGGGGTTCTCTCAGTTACCATGTTAGCGATTGCTGTGAGCCCCCAACCCCCACAGACTCAGCCGGAGACGTCTGCAATGTTCGGGCTCCCCGGTCGCACTCCCGTGGCCGTGAATGCCCCCTTTATTTATAGTGCACGCGGCGGCGTACAACGTCACGCCGCCGCGTGCTCTTCCCTTAAAGGGGCAGCACTACACTCCTCCTTTTTCATGGGGACAAACAAATGTTCATTAACAATTCCAACGAACACAACAACACATCAAACAGTGCAAATGAAAACATATCCTTCCACGGCACCCCTTTAATCACAGCTGCCCTGGATCACCTTGACGACTACAACGACCCGCGGGCCGTTCAGGATACTTGTCCTACCACGTAGTCGGTGAGACAAGCAGGTTTCCCTCACCGTGTCCTCAGGGGTACCTCCTGCTTGCCTCCAGCACGTGCGATCCGTCAGCAGGCGTTCCCTCTGCTGGAGATGAAGGGAGGGGTCCAGCGCCTCCACCATCGTCAGGTACCTCCATGCTGTCCTGCTCCTGGGGTGAGTCAGTCCTTGTGTCACCTAGTCTCTTAAAGAAACTCACGTTCCTGGTGACAGACGATTTGCCACTGGATGCCGTCACCATTGGCCCTTTGACGGCTACCAATCCAGCAGTTCCGGTTCATACAGGAGGCACAGCTTTCCGTGGGGGTGCCTATTTCGTATCACTACCTCATCCCCAGGGGCAAGGTGTTGTGGGCGGAGCCCTCTCCTCGCATTCTCTTGTTTCGTGCGCAGCCGGCGATCATGCTCCAACTGCTGGTCGTCGGTAACCCCAGGCTCCTTCTCGACAACCTCGGGCAACCGTCCCCAGGGGCACCGTTTGAACAGGGCTTCGGCCGGTGCCACCCCCGTCGATGTATGGAGAGTGGCCCGGTATACTCTCAGAAACTGGTACAGCGCTCTTCGCAGGCATCGTCCTTGGCCTTGCGCTATGCGGAATGTCGTATTCAGAGTCTGCATAAGCCTTTCCGCCTCACCGTTGGCTCTTGGCCAGAGCGGGGTGATCTTCCGATGTTGCACCCCATACCCGTCCATCAATTCTGCGAAG
Source organism: Ambystoma mexicanum (assembly GCF_040938575.1). NCBI lineage: Eukaryota > Metazoa > Chordata > Amphibia > Caudata > Ambystomatidae > Ambystoma > Ambystoma mexicanum. Next base: position 914,302,578 of record NC_090933.1, on the reverse strand, counting down.
CTCTCACCCTGAAAAGGCGCCCCGTTGTCCGAGCACACAGTATGGGGAAAACCATGAGAGGCGAAGACTTTCTCGAGTGCCACGACCACATGTTCAAAGGCCACAGAGTCCACAAACTCAACCTCATGATATCGGGAGTACTCATCCACCACCACCAGGAAGTGTGTAACCTGTGTGGTGGACCCAAAGTCTGCATGTACCACCTCCCAGAGGTGCGTCCCTCTGAGCATGGTCTCAATGGCAGGTTCTCATTGTGTGGGGGACGCCGCATGGCACCAGACGCATGCGGCCACGTGGTTATCGACCCGCGGCTCCAACTCAGGGAACCACACCTTGAGGCGTAGTCGGGCCTTTGTCTTCGCGGCCCCTTGGTGACCCTGATGGGCCAGACTTATCACCTCCTGGATCTTGGCTTGGGGTATGATGATCCGGTCACCCCTCAACAGGAGGCCTGTGGATGAGAATGACAATTCTTCCCTCACCTTCCAGTTGTTCCAGCACCTCTTTTGCTTCTTGGGTCCATCCCACCAGGGATTCAAGCACGGTTCTCCATGACCCCTGTTGCATCGCCGTCTTCAAGATGCGAAAGCATTCATCCCGAGCCGCTACTGCCTCCAGTTCCTCTAGGGGCATGGCATTCGGGCTGGCTGCTTCCACCATCTGCATGTGGTCTTCTGCTTCATCTGCACATGCTTCCGGTGCCTCTTCGCTGCCGTTCCCCGGGTGACTGGCCAAATAGTCTGCCGCATTGTTGGTGCCGGGTCTGTACACTAGGGAGACCCCGTACTCGAGGAGTGCGAGCATCTACCGTTCAATTCTCGCTGGTGGTTTGGATGAGGATCCTGCCAGGATGGGAAGCAGCAGCTTGTAGTCCGTCACAACCATCATCGGCCAGCCTAGGACGTACAGCCTGAAATGCCTGCACCCCTAGAGGACGGCGAGGGCCTCCCGCTCGATCTGGGAGTAGCGCTGCTCGGTGTCAGACAGCGCCTTCCTGGGATATGCCATTGGGCGAACGCTGTCATCCAGGCTGATTTGCGTCAGTACGGCCCCCAGTCCAAATGGGCTTGTATCCTCAATTATCTCCGACAGGAGTGTTGGGTCGAAGAATGCCATGGTGTTTTCGGCCGTGAGGGCGCCTTTGATATCTTCAAACGCTGCCTGCTTGAGAGGGCCCCACTGCCACACTGTCTATTTCTTAGTGAGGGCCCTTAGAGGCTCCGACCTAGATGCTAAGTTCTTGATGAACCGACCACAGTATGTCACCATTCCAAGAAAACTCCTCACCTCCGATACATTCTCCGGTGGTCGGGCCTATTTGATGTCCTTTATCTTCCTGGGGTCTGGTGACACACCTCCTTCCTTGAACATGAATCCAAAGAATTCAATGTTCGGCCGCAAGAATTCACACTTTTCCCAGCGGAGCGTGAGGCCCAGTGTCTGCAGCCTCTTAAAAGTCCTGGGCAGCTTGCGTAAATGGTCCACCTCAGTCTTGGCGAACACCAGGATGTCATCACTGATGTTCAAGGCTCCATCCAGGTCAGCCACGGCACCTCTGATGATATTTTGAAATACCTCGGCTACCGACGATACCCCAAAACTGAGTCTCTTGTACCTATACAGGCCTCTGTGTGTGGTGGAGGTCGTTATGTACCTCGACTCTGGATGCAGGATGACCTGGTGGTATCCGGCCCTGAGGTCTAGCTTCGAAAAGAAACAAGCTCCCTGCAGTTCCGCAATGATGTTGTCGATTGTTGGCGTCAGGTGTCGTTCCCTCCTGATGGCCTTGTTGGGAAACCTCATGTCGACGCATATCCTTACTGAGTCGGGTTGTTTCGGTTTCCTCGCCACCACTCTCGGTGACACCCATGGTGTGGGACCTTCGACCTTTTCAATAATGTTCAAGATGACTAAATTGTCCAGCTCTTTGTCCACCAGTTCTCTCAGATGAAAAGGCACTCTCCGATGTTTGAAAGCTATGGGCTGCACAGACTCATCTATGTACAGCCTCACTGGATCACCGGCCATTAGTCCGATTCCTTGGAACAGGGCAGAGTATTTGTCCAATAGGTCATGTATGTCTTCCATGTATACGGAGTAAGCGAAGTTACAATTCCTAGGACCTCTGCCGCGGCGCAGCTTAGTAGCGTGTTCGTGCTCACTGATGTTACGTAGAACCTCGCCGTGATTTTTGATCCAGCGTGTTCTACATTGGCCACAAATGCGCCATCCAACGGGATCTGCTCCGACCCTTCCGAATGTGTAGATGCGAGCCCTGGGGGTGACTAGTTTTGGTGGTGTGTCCATCGCACCGTAGTGTCCACGGGCCATCACGTCGACAGACGCACCCGTGTCCACCAGCACCGGGACAGTGGATTTGTTCACCACAACCACGCACCTTGGTTGCCGTCTGCTTTTCGACTTGAGGGCCTACACACTTGACACGAAGAAGATGTTCTCCTCTTCTTCCTCTTCCACTTCCGATTGGGCACCTTCCTCCCCTTGGTTGACCTGGTCCACGTTAGGTGGGCGGGATTGACGCAGGAACCCAGATCGAACTGGGCCCCTGGGCACCATTACAGGCAGAGACGCCTTGCACACCCGTGCATAGAGGTCAGCAAGGCCGCACCGCCCACAGGTTCTTCCCACCGGTGGACACTCGGCGGGTTGGGGCAGGTCATAGCCACTCTTTTGGCACGCTTCTCCAGCTCTCCCGCCCCTGTCACGGAAGCTGGTGCCTGGCCTCCTGGCACCTCTGCCGCCACGCCCCACCGCACATACCTCCTCCGTCTTCACCAGGTGTGTTCCTGCTTCCATCTTGGACGCCCTTGCCTCTGAGACTTCATGGCAGCGCCCCAGTTCCAGGATGCGAGCAAGGGTGGTGCCCGATTCTCTCAGTACCTGTCGCCGTAGTTTTCCCGACGAACAGGCCTGTATCAGGAGTGTCCTAATCATGTCATCTGGGTCACCCCATGGACACGCCAGGGAGAGGCATTTGAGATGACCATAAAAAGTGTTCAGAGTCTCATCTTCCTTCTGTCGAGCCGACAGCAGACAAACCTCTCATAATCTGCGTTGGCCAATGGGATGAAACCCTTCTAGGTTATTCCGATATAGACAGGCAAAAAAAATACTCATTTAGGTTGAGTGATTCACTCAGGATCGCATAGTTTAGTAGTCAAGTGGGGGAGTCTGGCTTCTGGTCCACAATTGTTTAGACTTCAGACTACACATTCATCTGTTACCTCTTTAGTTTTGCAGCGTCATTCAATGTTGTCTACTTAGTAGGCTGCCATGATTTAAGCTAGTACTCTGTTCAGTGTCCCCAACTTCATTTTCCATGTTGTGGGTGACAGTTCAAGCCTAAAGCGCAAACTTTGGCGAAGCAAGAAGTAGCATCACAGGAAATGGCAATCTGGCCCAAACAAGTAAGGTATGCTTAAGGGAGGGGTAGGTTGTGAGAAAAGGTGTGTGCCTAGGCTTTCCAATTCGACCCATTTTAGACTGAACATAAAATGCTCTCTGGTGTGCCTTCCTGTCAGTCTTAAAAATACCACTAGTCCAAATGAAGGGAAATTAAGAACACACCCATTGAAAGTGCCACAGGTTTGCAGTCATTTTAACCAAAGTATGCAGAATCAAATCGGAAACTAAGCTCTTCCATTGTCCTGGGAAAGGGCAGAGATATTTTCCAAATTCTGGCTTTATACCTCACATTCTGTATTCTCGTAAAAATGTTTCATAAATGGTAGGAGGTGCCCCTCTCCAGAAAGAACTCGGCATGATAACCTGTTCTGTGGTTTTTTCCCACTATGAGAGTTCACAGCAATTGCTTTTTGCTCACTGTACCTTTCACAGATGGTAAATATCCATTTATATATCAGTCTTTGTCCCGCCTACATGGGCAGTCCAGCACCGAAATGCTATGGCAATTCACTTCTGAACAAGAGTACCAACAGCAACCCCATACACGTGTTTCAGCCTTGTTGGGCCTCATCAGTGAGGTGGAGCTGTGCCTCTCTGAGCACAGTGAGCAGGGAGTCCACATCTGCGTTCCCCCAGGTAACTCAGGGTGACCAAACCCAACTTCCTTGCAAACATTTTTCATAAATGGCAGCAGGCACCCCTCTCCAGAAAGAACATGGCACGATAACCTGTTCTGTGGTTTTTTTCCCACTATGAGAATTTTCAGGCATCGCTTTAGAGTTTGCAGCCATTGCTTTTTGCTCACTGTACCTTTCACAGATGGGAAATTTCCATTTGCATATCAGTCTTTGTCACTGTCTTTGTCCCGCCCACATGGGCAGACCAGCACCGAAATGCTATGGCAATTCCCTTCTGAACAAGAGTACCAACAGCAACCCCATACACCTGTTTCAGCCTTGATGTGCCTCATCTGTGAGGTGGAGCTGTGCCTCTCTGAGCACAGTGAGCAGAGAGTCCACGTCTGGGTTCCCCCAGGTAACTAAGGGTGACCAACCCCAAGTTCCTTGCAAACATTTTTCATAAATGGTAGCAGGCGCCCCTCTCCAGAAAAGAACACGGCATGATAACCGGTTCTGTAGTTTTTCCCCACTATGAGAGTTCACAGCCAACGCTTTTTGCTCACTGTACCTTACACAGATGGGAAATATCCATTTGCATATCAGTCTTTGTCCTGCCCACATGGGCAGTCCTGCACCGAAATGCTATGGCAATTCCCTTCTGAACAAGCGTACCAACAGCAACCCCATACTCGTGTTTCAGCCTTGTTGTGCCTCATCAGTGAGGTGGAGCTGTGCCTCTCTGAGCACAGTGAGCAGGGAGTCTAGTCAAGTTTATTCTGAAAACCATAGGGGGTCTTGTCAAACAATATAATGTCATCAGCAAAGCCTATCCAATGTAGATTGAGTCTGCCAAGTCTTACCGTGTACATTGCATCGTTGTTCCACATTACATCCAAATCGCTTAAGTATAGATTCAATAATGTTGAGGCAAGGTTGCATCCTTGCTTGAGCCCAATAGCAGTTGGAATAGGGGTAGTTAAGAATCCCTTTTGATATATGCTAATCGTGGTGTTTCGATGCAAGATCACGATAAGATGTACCAAAAAAGGTGAGAAGCCGAATCTGAGCATTTTTGCCCAAAGAAGTTCTCTTATCACACAGTCAAACGCTGAAGACATGTCCAAAGCGCCCATGTAGATGGGACCGGAATGTATCAATTTAGATTTTGCCAAAAGGTGGGCAATAATGGTGGGATTTTAACAGAGTGCCCATGGCTATATGTTGCTGTGACGGCAAGGGTGTTGAATTTTTATTAAACTAATAAAGTCAAATGGGTCATTCCATCGTAGGAAGGGAAATCTGATAATCAGATCCCCTTTTATATGCCCTGCTGGATCAGTGCTCTCACCTACAGCGCCTGCTCTCCAGTGGCACAGAGTGGGTTCAGAGGTCACATGTGCCCATCTGACAGCTGCAGTGACAGTGATAGCCAAGTCTATGCAGTGTAGGGGCTGCTTTTAAGATATGTAGCTCTCATCTAAAAATCACATAACTATGAGAATGCTATCCTGGTGGCATGCTAAACTGTAAATGTACGCCATAACTGAGTTTGGTTTATGGTGGTTAGCAATTCCCATAATTATCCAAGCCACATCAATTGGATAGCACACATGTGTGAGCTCAGCTCAGCTGTAGAAGGAATATGAGTATTCCTCCCATTCAGGCTGTCTGCTGCCAGCAATACTAGATTCTTAGGGGTTGCCTCTATTTGTTCCTTTGTGAGGACAAGTAACACACTCCCCAGTGAGACAGCCACTCCACAGGAAGCTGTTCTGGGAACAGAAATCAAAGGGCACACCCACTCACAAAAGGGGTAGACTGACACATGGGTGATGCACCCCAAAAGGGTCTTTGCTTCTATTGAGAAAGCAAGGGGTGGGGTTAGTGTAGACAAAGGCAGTTATTTACTGCTGGAGGAAAGCTCTGTCATTTTGTTTCTGTCTACCTCTCCACTTCCTGTAGCATAAAGCACTTGGTGTGTGATGTTAGAAGGCAAAGTTAATTTGTTTCAAGAACAGGTATTAGAACCTTAAAGCACACTTGCTTTTGTCCATCACCTGTAGACTTTTGCCTTTAAAAGAATGGGTCAACCATTCTTCCTTGAACAAAAACCTGAGATTGAACAAAAACCTGATTCGCTCTTGAACAAAAACCTGAGAAGAGTTCATTGGACTTCTGTTGGGAGAGTTGATTTTACAAAGTCCTGAGGTTAAGACTGAGTGTTGAAGGCAGAGGCAAGCTCTGTTCCCTAACCATCCACAGGGACCATTGGGGGTGAACTGTGCGCATGGGGGTGACCAGGTGCTTATGTGCTTTCTGTGTTCAATTGTGAGCCTCTTAAATTTGGTGATTCCTCTCAGTTTGGTTCCTTTCTGATTAAATTGTCAGCCACGGATTCTAATAATGTAATTTTGGATGCAGACACCTTTAAACGGCTAGTGGCTTTTTGCACAGATTCAATACTAAACAGACCAATCTAACCATCGAAGAGACCAAAGCCTTAAAAAACGTACAAATGGACCAGACCATAGTTATTAAGGAAGCTGACAAAGAGGGTAAAATAATTATCATGGACCGTGCAGACTACATACAGATGGCAATGAACCACTTAACAACCCCCCTGTGCTATGAAGAACTTCGGTCAAATCCGACTATGGAAATCACAAATCAGATAAAGGAGCAGATCCAAACTTGGGAAAGGAAAGGTCTTATTACAGAAAATGAAAGAGCTTACTTACTTGTCTCGCACCCTGTGATCCCGACCATTTATATCTTACCAAAGGTGCACAAAACATTCAACAAGATACCGGAAGGAAGACCTATTGTTAGTGGTATTGGTTGGGTCACAGAGAAAATCAGCGAGTTCATTGATAATATACTTAGTCCTCGCGTACCTGCAATTAGAGCTTTTTGTAAAGACTCCACTGATGTTATCAAGAAACTTCAATCAATTGACTGGAAGGATACTTACAAACTCATTACCTGGGATGTCCGAGCCCTTTATACTTCGATCAAGCACGATGCAGCAATTGAAACCATAGATTATACGTTTCGTGGGGAAACTGCTTCTCATTAACATTATGTGGCCATGTTGAAAGAAATGCTGACAGCAACTCTGGAAAACAATATCTTTTTGTTCGATAAAAGATACTTCAAGCAAAAACAGGGAGTGGCCACGGGCGTCAAATACGCACCCGCTCTTGCAAATCTCTTTATGAGCCAATTTGAGGACAAATATGTCTACACAGACCTAAATGCACAAGACAAAATTGTGATGTGGACTAGATTTATCGATGATATTCTACTCATCTGGAATGAAAATGACCAAGATTTAACCCAATTTAAAGATCGTCTAAATTGCAACACAGAAGGGATCTTCCTTTCGGGACCATCAAGTGACACGAGTTTAGACTTCTTAGACCTCACACTTTATGTGTTGGATGGCCAATTAGTGACAAAAACTTTCGGCAAACCAACTGAGGCAAACTGAACCCTATTTGCATCGAGTTGTCATCAAAAATCAGTAATAAGGAATATACCAAAGGGTGAATTTGTAAGAGCCTGGATAAACTGCAGCAACGCCAGAGACTTTATTCAGGAATGTGACCTTCTGAAACACAGATTTCGTCAGAAACAAGAAATGCATAGATCTGGCGTATGCAAAAGTTGATACTATGACTAGAGATACAACCCTAACAACCAAAAATCGTAAAGGAATAGAAGAACAAAATAAAATAAGTTTCATTACAACGTTCTCCAATGACAACTTTGAAATTAGAAAAATACTGAACAAAAATTGGCCTTTACTCAAAATAAATGAGCACCTCAAAGACATTATTGATGAACAACCGAAACTAATCTTCAAAAAAGCCAGATCTTTGAAAAACATTCTTAGCCCATCTCTACTCCCAAAACTACCAACACCAAGACAAGAATCATGGTTACCGAATCTTTCAAAAGGATTCAGGAAGTGTGGATCATGTGCCATGTGCAAATTAGCGCATAATAACACAGAGACCTTTTCAGTTTCAAGAGGAACTACTTTCCATATCAATGACATTATGAATTGTCGCAGCAAATACATAGTTTATGCCATTATATGCACATGTGCACGTATATATATTGGTAGTACTATAAGGGAACTTAGGTACAGAATACGGGAACACGTTTATACCATGGGTAAATCTGACTCTACATTACCACTTGCTCAACATTGGCAAATGAATCATCAATTGGACAATACAATGAATGTGAGATTTATTGGACTCAGACAGGCCTCCCTGGGTGAAAGAGGCGGTAATAGAGAAGTCCTCCTACACCAGATGGAAACCCGCACCATTTGTAAATTTAGGGCAACCGAGTTTGGCCTGAACCAAGTTCATGAGATGGCGTATTTTCTCTAAATATTCTAATGTTTATATTGATTTGTACTATGTACCTTTACTTGATGTCTTACCATCACAATGTGTCATCTAAGCTATCATTTTTACCATTGACTACCATTCGCAGGCTCAAACAATGCATTATGGACGTTGGTTTAAAGGTTTTATTCATGCAGCGTAATCAGACATTTGTTCAGTCTCCCCATTAGACACCCGCGTTTACTATCAGCCTTATAGCTGTTATTAGCCTTCTGGCTATACATGATATATATATCACATCTCCTATGGACCGCCACCCCGAATATCAGCTACATAGCTGTTATTTCGGGCTTTGTATTATACATATATTTCAATTATTTGAATAATCAGGTCCAATTTCTATTAACCCCAGAATATTATATCGATATTGAAAACCCTAGGGGTTCTTGCCTAATATCCCACCTATATTCCGCACTAGCGACACTATTTGTGCACGAGCCTAGAACATGGCGCTCGTCTTTTGCCTGACTTTCTCAATAAGACATAATAAAAATAGTAGCAGGACTTAGATCGTTATGACAATCCGATCAAACTCAGGACAGGCCGCTTTTAGTTTGGAAATAGACGGCAGTAGATCTTGTGTGTAACGTGGAGGTAAGCCACATTTACAATTGTTCTCTATGCATGAGCCCAAAACATGGCGCTCGTTTCTTGCCTGACTTTCTAAATAGGACCTAATAGAAATGGTAGGAGGACTAGGGTTGTTATGACAACCCTAGTAAACTCTGGACAAGTCGCTCTCAGTTTGAATCAGACGGCAGAAGATTTTTTGGTGTGCAATGTGGAGGTAAGCTTCAGACTAGTTTGCTTCTCGTATTTAATGGTCTTTTAAACCATACCATGGGGTATTATGAATACGAGCAATACTTTAACGCTGTCCATATTACGAGCGTAATCATAACGCGCACATTTAAATATACTGTACACGAGCGCGTTTGTAGCGGGGTGTACCACACGGCCTTATTTCGCCTACTTTTTGTTTGCCGTGTTTGCTCTAAATTGAATGTTTATGTTACGTGCGCTCTCAATAGCATTTTGTCTGTCACAGGACTACGCTTTAGCAAGCCCCGTTGTTTAATCAACAATGTATAAGATATTAAAGGTTTATCCTATTATTAACAAATAAGACCCCTAACGACAGAACTAATACTATTCATTTATATATCACAAATGATACCTAAAGTCAACCAAATGTATTGGAATTGTTGGTTAACTCGTGGGTTTTTGACCTCGCTTTCGATAGGGGGATTTATCCCATGACAATTTGTTACAATTAATTGAACATTTTCGAATTGGAATATAGGTAAGGCCTCAACGGGCAAAACTGCTTTCAACTTATCTATCTATTAATGATACCTTTACTGAAGCATTCAATTAACGTATTGTTTCTATATATTTTTTTTTCTCTATTGTTTTCTTCTTGCATTTACCTTCAACCTCCTCCCCTTTCCCCCTTCCCTGTATCTCTGTGATTACACTACACCATGTTTATTTTATGATCTGTTTTTATTTATTCGCTCTATTGATTTATAATATATGTTCATTCTAACATAGCTTTACTATTAGCCCTGATTTGAAAAAGACACTGATGTGTCGAAACACATGTTATCGCTAAGGGGCAACACAATAAATATCAACCGCTTAACAACAAGTGTGGCGCAGTTTCTGAAGTGTGGAGCATTATCTCTAACAGTTTGGAAGATCACCTTGCTTCCCCTGCTTTCTCTAACCACAAACTTCTGGTCCTCAGGAATTATTACGTTCAGCTTGACTGGCCCAGTACCGCTGAGCCATCCAGACTGTTGACATTGTTAGCTTCCACTCGCTACATCCCTGCTTTACCTCCAGCTCATATACAGGAGGACACTGCCTTGATGTAATATGTGTGCATAACGTGGCCCTGTCCATTAACTCCACACTTCTGGTTTCCTGGTTTCCTGGTTTCAAGTGTTTGTCAGATACTTTATGTTAAAGCTTACCCATCACACTAATTAACCTTAGTTAATAATCCATCATTAATACCGTGGTTTAATTTAAGATATCTGCCTATTGTAATGTGACTTTAATAACTTCTTTCTTAACAATATCAACATGATTCATAGCAATCTATTTAGTGAGGTGTCTAATGGAACTAATGACCTGTCTTCTGATGTTTTGTCCCCCTATTGCTCGTTTGTTTTTAAAGAAGTCTCAATGATGACATCCTTTCTATACTTTCCACGCTCAGACCTACCTGTTCTCATGTACAAAGGGGGATACCAAGCTAAGACCATAGACCCTGCAGACCATGATGTATCCAAAATAAGGAGAACTGATTTACTGACTCCCAAAATTCGTAGTTCAACTAGCAAACATGTCAAGCTAGGATTTGTCACCAGAGTCAATTCGGATAGTCACAAAGTCTTTGCCATACCAAAGAAACATTGGCCCATATTGCAAATCGATAAAGAGCTCAGTCAGTGGGTATGATATGATATTTTTTATTTGTATCACGCTCATACACCAGTGTTTCATGTGGGTAGATGAAGTGGTTAGATAAAGCACATAGTGTGTCATATAGCAAGGCACCGACCTTAGATCTTTATTATGTCCATCTTTCATGCCAGAGATATCCCAAGAGAAGTCAAGCTGGTTACAATCAGGCAGACCAATGGGATTCCATAAATGTGGTTCATGCTCAGTTTGTCTCTATGTCATGAATACCAACAAGGTTGAGTTTGGCATCGAATTCAACAATTCATAAACTGCTGAACCAAGTTTGTTATTTACTGTATTGTATGTGTATGTCAACTCATATATATTGGAAGTACCAAGAGAGAACTAAAGACCAGGATCCGTGAACATATAAGCACTATCGGAAGTCAAGATGCCAAAGACCCTTTGGCAAGCAAAACATCAGTTGGATAAAAAAAGAGGATCTCAGATTTGTTGCACCGATGACTGTGACTTGTGGCAAAAGGGGTGGAGATTGAGAAATGAAACTCAAACAGCTTGAGGCTAAACTGATCTGTAAATACAGATGTGTCACATATGGTTTGAATTCACATCATGAGTTTGATGTGTTTCTCTAACATTCTTATTGATTGACTCCATCCGTTTGATGTGCTTCTTTAACATTTCAGCGGATTGACTGTATGAAGTTAGATGATTCTGGCCTCAATCGCTCTGTCCCCTCATTCGCAATGTGTTCTTAAATTCACTCGATCATTTATCCAGTGGCGCTCTAGAGGGGAGCTCCCGTCACAATTCATTTGGTTCGGGATTTGACAATTGCTACTCACTATACCCCTTTCCATATAGTGCTTGTTCTCACTGCATTTAAATTTGGTTTCTCCTGTGGTTTGGAATGTTGATACAACTTGATTTTCTGGTTCACTCAGTTGAGACTACTATTTAGGTTCGGGGTCTTGTTATGAGTTTTGTTGCTTATTTCTTTGGCCCGTTGCATTTAGCCATATGCCTTGTGATTGGCTAGTTGTACCTTGTCAGCAGCATTGTTGACAGTACATGATTTAAGTAAGGGGTTTTAGCCACCTTTAATCAGTTTCTTGTAGACTTTTGTCGAAGCTAATCGATTCTCGCATTTACATTTCAAAAGGAGATGATTTTGTATGTGCAGATGAGCATAGCAGTATCTTTAATTACCTTGCCTTACCACTGTGTAGTGTGATGAATCAGAAATGATCAAACCAAGGAATCTGGCCTGGAACCCTTCTTATGTGGACAGGGAGAGGCAGACGCTACCTGATTCTGACCATGGGGCTGGTGTTCTGCGGTAGGATCACGTGGAAGGGTACTCGGGCCAAGAAGAATGGGAGTATCCTCAGAATAATTTCCCTAATAATCCCACTGTATTAATTACTTTTTGTCAAATTGAAGATGTTCATGTTAATTCAACTAAGAACATTATGGACTTCCAGTCCCAAACTGCTCTTAGAACTGAGACGAGGAAGAGGGGTACAGAGCCACTAGACCATAGTGAGTAGTCTAGTTGTTCTAATGTCCCACACCTGAGTGGGATATTGTAATATTTAAATGCCTGTCAGGCGCAGGTAAGTAGAAATCTGTGGCAGCAGGAGCTGCAGAAGCAGTAGGAGAAAGTAGAGGTCAGCACCAGCACTTTGTCGATAGCAGGACACCGTACAGAGAGTTTGTCAGAGGTTGTAGCATCCTGGAGATGCAGAGGATGCACAGCGAGAGGCAATGGTGAGACCAGCTGTCCTGAAAGAGAGACTCGCTCTCTGTGTCTGACTGTGCACTCCAGTGTGAGGACTTCCCTGGAGCGCTCGTGGAGCCATGTGAGCTCCAGCGAGAGACAGCGTGTGCAGCTAGAGGCTGACTGTAGCTGTCGACCGTGAGGGAATACCTGACGAGCAGCAAAGTATACCAAGCAGGTGCAGAGGAGACACCAATAGAAACCAGTGAGTTACCCCTGGTGCGCTTCAACATAGACCGCTTCAAAAGAAAGCACATTTTGAATACCAGACATTTAAAAGCAGATTGAATGTACATTTCCTAAAGAGAGAGGGCGAACAGAAGGATATTGTAACCCACATTTCCCAAACCAAAGGGTGGAAATTTGTTACACAAAGTGAATGCGACTTGCGTGAAAGGAGAGACCTAATAAGAGAACATTGTTACCTGCATTGCCAAAGCCAAGAGACATCAAGGCACATTGAATGTAGCAGTCACAGGAGTTGTGAATGACATTGTCAACAGCCAATAGGTTGTGTGACAGAAATAAGAGAAAGCAGGAAAAAGGTCCTCCTTGTAGAAAGAATCAAGGGGGAGAGAATTGTAATCTGTATTCCCAATGGCACATAAAGGCATGTAAGAATCATTGTCTTTCTGTGCAGCATGTGTATGAAAGAAGTTATAAGCCAATCATGTTACAAGTCTAAAGAGTAATCCCAGAAGCTGTTGTTGGTTTAACTTTCCCCACTGAGGAGTCAAGTGTGGAAAGTCGGGAACAAACCTTACGACGGAGTACGAATAGTAGTAGTAGGAGTTTTATCCTGGCAGGCGAGTGTACCAGGAAAAGGACAAATAGTGGTTAGTCTTGGCAGGCGAGTCAACCAGGAAGAAGAGTAGTTGAAGTACTTTAGATGTGGTAGAAGGTTGTAACTGATTGTGGTGGGAAAGAATTGGTAATTCCACTTCAGTGTTTGATGAACTGTTGTGTAACCATTCTGAAGTAGAACTTCTGAATTATTCAATCTGATTAAGGTGTTATTTGTGAAGAAACATAATGTGATGAAAAGTGATTCATCTCCTGAGAAAATAATCTCTTTGTCATTAACTTTTCAAATTGATGTATGAGGGAAAACCTTTTTGAACTGGAAAATCACTTTGCCAAGTGAAGGATATATTGGAGATAAAATAAACTGTGTATTACACCTGGAGTGGAACTAGTCAAGAGAAAAGAACTTTCATGAAATGAACTTTGGTTTAAATTATCCTGAATTGATCCAGGGGTACGGGATTCAACCCTGATCATAAAAGTTTCTGTTTTTCTTATATTTGAATATATGTTCAGTTAAAAAGTTGAAACTGCCAAATGTTGCCTGTTTGATTTTGTTGTATGTTATAGTGCGAGGGAGAGACATTTTGTGGACACTAAGTCATTTTCCTTTAGTCGTGGTTTTGTTAGGTTAGGGAAAGATAGGCGTTTATCTCACCTTTTATTAGTTCAATCAATGAAAACTCGATCTATGTGTCCGTCTCCCATGTCTGATTCCTACCAGTAGGTACCTAATTTTGGATCTGCCCATGATTAAACATTACAGTTTGCTTGGCACTGGAAATGTTTCTCTATTTCTGTTTTGAGTATTTCTGATAATGCTGAAGGGCCCTTCTCTGTATGTATAGATTGACATTACAGCTTGATATTTATTGTTCCAATATGGCGACCCACAACACCACACTGGCTGATGTCTTTAGCTCACGCACGTCTCCATAAACATTTGATTTATCAGCTGGGGACGCCACCCGGCAGATCACTGTTTGCTCTTGCTGAAAGGCATGCTTGTTGTCGCTGGACACTGCAAACCCTAAGTTTCCCATCTGGGTACTATCCTTCTTGCTTACAGCCTGGCGCCTAACGTTCTTTACAAAGACTATGGTTTCAAATTTGTTCAGGATCTTTTCCGCATTGCCAGCAGCTTCCCCCTTTCAGCCATACAGATAACGTTGCCTCACATCTCACTCGAGTTTCATGGTGTTAAAAACCCAATGGCTTTTCCCTATCAATGCCCTTAGTATCCTCTTCTGGAGCGGCTAAGGAGGGGTCATTGCTGTTGAGTCCGGACCCAAGGAGGAGGAGTCCCAAAGTGAGACATGGTGTCCCCCTTTCCTTTATACCTCCTTACCTGTGTCAAAACTGTCAACTCTGTCCCCTTGTTTGACTGATTCCCCCTTGCTCTCACCTGAAGAGGAGGCTGAGTTAGACTGGTTGGAATCCTCTTTGGTGTTGTTCTTTGAGCGTTGCAAAGGGTTTCCCTTCTTTTCGAAGAGGTAGGGTCTGTTTCTAGAGGATGCCAGACTTTCCTATGGTAGAGACAGGATGGAAGAATGGCGTTACCCCAGGACACAAGCAAAAAGCCAGAAGGCATAAAAAACAGAAGTTGTTGTTCTCCAGTGGTATGTGTCCAGACTGCGAGTTGGTAAAAATCCAGGGTAATCTGCAGTGAGTAAACAGTGAAGAGTTGGTAAGTAGACAATGAAATATTTTAGTGAATGAGCAAGTAAACAGACTGGAGGATACTGCAGCGTAAAATAAGCAGCTCAGGAGAATGGACGAAACAGGAAGGGGTGTTGTACCTAGAAAGCGGGTAAGCAAAAGGAAAACAATGCCGCTGACGAGGACGGCAATGTAGCAGGAGAAAGCAAAAGAAAATTGCAGAGGAAAGTACACACTAGTGTTGCGTTGTGAACCAAAGCAGAACCAAGTTGCAACACGAGGAAGTGGGCGGGGACTGTAGGATACATAGTGTATGATGTGGAAGAGGAAGAAAAAGACTAGACTGACCATCACGTACGGGAACGGGCGTGATGGAACAATCTATGGTGGCCCTTCCATCGGTCCCATAATCTCCACGCCGGAGTATTCATGACAGTATGCCTACTGCTATGGTTGGAAACACCAGGTCCTGGGTGAAGACTGTGGAATCAGCGAATAATGCGTGGAGCTTTGATGTTTGTTAACGGCTCCAAGGAATCTTCCAGGGGGGAATACCGTTCCACCTGATCAGGTATTGTAGTCTTCCCTCCTTATACCTGGAGTCCATTATTCTTTCCACCTCGTATTCTTCCGATGAAGGATCTGTAACAGTACTTCATAGTTTGTTCCTTCTTTGGAAAGTGTCAGGCCAGTAGGATTTCAGTAAAGACGCATGAAAAACCAGATGGATGTGTTGGAGGGCTTTGGGCAACTTAAGTCAAATGTCCACTGGATTGAATTGTGCAGTGATGGTAAAAGGTCCAATATATTTGGGAGACAGCTTGGATGGATGAATCCATCGAGGCAAATACTTGGTCGAAAGCCAGACTTGTGAGCCTTCCTTCCACTCGGGTACGTTCCTCCGATGCGTATCCGCCTATGTTTATACTGAGCTCTACTTTCTTGAAGATTTTTACTAGCTTCTTTTTGGGCCGAAGAGATGAAATCTAAAAGAGAGTTAATGGACGGACTATTAGTAGATGGGAAACAGTAGACGGAAAGACCTTTGGATGTTGACCATGAAGAAAACAAAAGGAGTCATCTTCATGGCTGAGTGGATGGCATTGTTATATGCAAGTTCTGCAGTTGGTAAAAGAGTGACCCAATTGTCCTGTTCTGAGTTGGTGAAGCATCAGAGATACTTTTCCGTTGTTCTGTTGAGTCGTTCTGTCTGTCTGTTGGACTGGGGGTGGTAACCCGATGAGAGTGCCCTTTCAATACCAAGTAAACTGCACAATGTCTTCCAGAAACGAGAAGTGTATTGTGATCCTTGATCAGAAATTATAGATGCAGGTAAACCATGCAACCGGAAAATATCCCTAAGAGAGACTTGAGCCATCTTGGGTGCAGTGGGGATACCCTTAAGGGGGGGATAAAATGTGCAGCCTTACTAAAGCTGACTATTGTCACCATAATGGAGGAATACCCCTGAGACAGAGGGAGGTCCACAACAAATTCTGTGGAGAGGTGAGTCCAGGGTTCTGTAGGTAATTTGGGTTGTTCCAATAGGCCAACGGACTTAGCGATGGAATATTTGCTCCTATTGCTCACAGTACAAGATTGGACATAATGTTTCATATCTTGTTTTATAGTTGGCCACAAGGACCGGGTAATGAGTTCTGTGGTAGCTGTGATACCTTTACGTCCAGCTAATAGGTTATCATGTTCCCACGAGAGGATTTGTCGTTGGAGAGAAGAAATGGGAATGAACAGACGATCATCAAAGAAAAGAAGACCTTCCTTTCTCTTAAGCCGGGAATTATCCTGAAAGGAGAGAAGTGGCGCATTCCGTAAAGTAGCTTCCTTGACATCTTGAAGAAAAGAAGAAACGACAAACACAAATCTGTCTTCCTTTATCAGGCGTTCTCTCGTAAGGACGGTTTCATGATAAACCAAGGGACTCCAGGACAGGCTGTCAGCAACAGTGTTCTTACTTCCTCCGATGTAAGTGATAAAGAAGTCATATTGGGCAAAAGAAAAGGCCCATCTGTCGTGAATTATAGTCCTCCATTTGCTGTAATGCCTTTAAATTATGATGATCCGTCCTTATTTCAAAGGGGTGCAAGGAACCCTGCAGCAATTGTCTCCACTCCACGCATGCTTGTTTGATGGCTAATAATTCTTTCTCAATAACTGAGTAGTTAATCTCGCTGGGGGTCAATGTCTTGGAATAATAAGCAACTGAATTTTCTGACCCATCTTCCATTTGTTTCAATACAGCCCCTATAGCACCAGGCGAAGCATTAGCAACTTCTCAGATCACTGCTCCTTGTACTGTTTCAAGAATGTCCATTATTAAACGCATCAGGTCGCGTATGTTAACCTTATTTAGTCCTCTGAAATCGATGCAATGTCTCAGTTCCTTAGTGTCTTTCTTAGGAATTAAAAATAATGATGCTCCTGCGGGTCATTTGGAAGGACGGATGAGTCTGTTTTGCAAATTGCAATCCGGTAATCTAGGAGAGCTTCCGTTTCTGGAATGAAAAGAGAATACATGCGTTCCAATGGTACTAATGAATCTGGTATGATTTCAATAGAAAAATCCTCTGGTCTGTGAGGAGGTAACTCTTTGTGAACCTTAGCTTCAAAAACATCAGAATACTCTCAATACGTTTGCGGAATGCAATTCACACCTATGATTTTGTGAGATGAAAAGGTTGCCGGAGTGTGAATCTTAAGAGAAGATGATAAGCAGAGTGTATTGCAAAAGTCTGTATGAAATAATTAAGTGTTTAAGGACCCATCAATGAGAGGACTGTGTAGGCGTAGCCATGGAATGCCCAACATGATGGGAAAGTGGGCAGCATGTATGACATCAAAAGACATCTTTTCATGATGGTCAAAAAGTGAGACCTTAAGGGGCACGGAAGTGTGACTGATGGGGCCAGAGATATGTGGTTGACTGCTTGTTCATCAGACTTAGTTGGTAAAGGAACTCCCTCCATACCGGCCCAATGGATATTGAGAAAGTTACGGGCAGCTCCGCTGTCGATTAAGGCTATGACATCCTTGCTTTCTTGATCTTACCACCATTAAACGGTTATCACTCCTCTTGTTCTTGAGATAGTCCTCTTCAGAGGGACCTTTTGGCAAACCCCGGGTGGTGGTCCCTCCTAGTACCGGGGTCTCCTGTTTCCTGATTTCCAAGGTGGCACTTTGGGACAATCCTTTAGTAGATGACCCTCAGAAGCACAATAGAAGCATAAACCCTTGTCTCTTCTCCTCTTCCTTTCAGTGGGCGTCAAAGGTCCCCTGACAGTACCTATTTGCATAGGTTCCTCCATAGCTTGACTTGAGAGATAGAGGATGGTGTAGACATTGTAAGTGGCGCCGTAGATGATCTATTCCGCCTCTGAAAATAGTACCCATGGGATCATTCGGTACCAGTCCTTCGCGTCTTTACCTACTAGTTTCCTCAAGATTAATTTTAAGGTCTTGTTGAATCTTTCTACCAGGCCATCAGTTTGGGGATGGTACACAGACGTTCATAAGGTGGTAATATTAAGTAGCTCTTTGACCTCGGCCATGAGCTTACTCATAAACTTTGTACCTTGGTCGGTCAGTATTTCCTTGAGAAAGCCAACCCTGGAAAAATACGGTAGGAGGTGTTTAAGGATTTGCTGAGTGGTATTATTTCACATTGGGAATGCTTCGGGGTATCTCGTGGCATAATCAACAATCACTAGGACATACTTGTTGCCTAATCAGGATGTTTCCAGAGGTCCAAAAATGTCCATTCTGATTCTTGAAAAGGGGACTTCTATGATGGGTCAAGGATTTAAAGGGGCAGGTAGGGGTATGTGTGTGTTAGACTTTTGACATATTTCACACGTCTAGATAAAGGCCTTTATATCAGCGTGGATACCTGGCCAATAAAACTTTGCACTGATATGCGCTTGGGTTTTCGTTTGTCCCAAATGAACCCCAGTAAGATGAGAGTGTGCGATCTCCAGTACAACCTTTTGGGGGATCCTACTGTGTTTTTATCAATCCTTCACTTGATGGTTCCCTTCTGTATAATAATCCCTATTTAAAGGAGAAAAAGGGGCCTCCCTTTTCTAGACCTTCTCCTTCCGGAATAGCCTGAAGAAGGCCTCAGCAAGAGCAGGATCATATTGCTGGCTGGGCGAAGGCTAGATCGGGATAGATGATAGCACAGCACACTCCTCGGCCTCAATAGCACGAGGTTCACAGTTCAGTTCAACAATATCAAAACCCCTTCAGAGGTTAAGCCTCTTTCCTGTAAAAGTCTCTTGCCTTAGAAGGTTTGCTGATCAGAAGTAACAAACAAACAAAGGTTCTCTCTGTGTTCTTGCACCTTGGGCGATTGTTCTTCACCCCAATTTCACATTGACATACATACAAAAGTTCTCTCAGTGATTTCGTACCTTGGGTGATTACTCTTCGCCCCCAAGATCTCCTTCTGCCGGGCTCAGATCCCTTCTTGCAAATGCAAACCTCCCTCCGTCGGGTTCACTACAGCCTTTCTTCTACACAGTTCATCTATTGCTCAGCTGTATCTGAAAGCTGGGTTTCTTTCTCTATAGCTTTCTTTTGGCATCCCTCTGTCGGGTTCACATTTTCCAATTAACACAGTTCACAATCGTGGAAAATGGGGTCCCCTCCCCCTAGCTTTCCTCTGATAACAGGTCAGAGACTTCAGTTTGTACAAGCAATTTGACATGACCCTTGTAGGACCACTCTGACGCCTCATGCTACCCTCTCCTAGGGCCTTCTGGTTGTTGTAGTTTAAAAAACAGATCTGGTCAGAGCCTTTCGAATGAGCGCCCACGTGGCGCCAGACCCCTCTACACCTGGACCACAACTGGGCTTTCTTTTTTTTCCTTTTTTTTAATAACTTTATTTATAAACACTGCTTGACAATGCAACAGAGCAAAACAATTATACATCGACATTCAGAATTACACGAATGAGTATATAGTGATGATAACCCAAGCAGCCGGGCCCGCACCGTCAAAGCAGACGGGTTAAGAAGTCCAAACAAAAAGACACGGAAACAATCCGAGAGCAATGTGACCCCAAGCAAGGGGAAAACACAGGGGGACAAGAGTCAACGGCATCTTGATCATCATCATACGTTGAGGAAAGTAAATATGAGCGGAAGGGGACCCAGATGTTACGGGCTCTGGTCACTGCCGGTTGTAGGGCGATCCAGCTTTCTTCAGTGTCTGAATCCCAGGTAAGGGCTTGAAGCCATTGGTTGTGGGTGGGGGGCCTTGGCCGTAACCATAGGAGTAGGATACTGTAACGCTCACCTGGTATCCACAGGGATGTCACTCAGCCTGTTCTTTTTCTATGTCTTTTAGGTGCCGCAATGTTTTCAGCGTGGATGCCGGTTATGAAGAAAAAATGCAGTGAGTAAGCACCGTATGCGGCACCTCTAGAGGTTTCCACGCTTTCCATCCAAGATACCTGGGTCCATTCACCGTCACCTCTGTGATAAATCCTGTGGCGGTCAGACTAGCTTTGCCGTCAAACATGCAGATTCATCCTGTGTTCCACGTGTCTCTCCTTAAATGCCACCACAGCCAGTAGTAGAGGTTTCCACGCTAACCTGGAAAGTCTTTTCCTTCTTGCAGATGGATGAGAAGTTCCGGAGACAGAGTTCCCTCAGATCGGCTGGGATTCAAGTAAGCGTTTGAAGCTCGTACAGTCTTTAAAAATAAGCAAAGATTTGCTGAATGCTTACTAATGCCTTTTTTCTGTTCTTTTCCCTTTTTCTTAGGAAGCGGCGTGCCAGGGTGGGAATGACACCATCGAAGATGCCCGCAGAACAGAAGAAGCGATGAATGATGGGCAGAAGCGCCGCAAGGTAAAGCTGTTCCTAATGGTGTTCTTGTTCTTGCAGGAGCTGAGCGCAGAAGAAAGATGCAGGCCTACTGGAGACCGATCCGAACACGTGAGTGTCACGCTGCAGGTGCAGAAAACACAAAGCATGTTTCTCAGCCTGGGCGTGGCTTAAATAGTCTCTGGGCTGAACCACACCCAAAAGACTAGACTGCACATGCAGTTCTGGGAACCAAAATATGTGGGGGCATCCATGTTGTCCCCATCAATGCACTACAAGTCCAATCCCCAATGTTATCCTATGGGAGTGAGTTAGTCTGGTGCCACAAGCGCCAAGTCTGACTCCAAGTGGGTCTTTGGAGGGATGGAGAGGCCCTTGAGGGCCATGTAGGTGATCGTGGCCTGGCTCCAGCCTGACATCTTGGAGGGCTGGGGACATGAGGGGCAGGAATCATGACAGCACTCCCCCCCCAAGGCCCCTCTCAAGGTGGCTCTTCTGTCTGGTCTTGGTTTGTTTGGATGGTTTTGATGAAATCGTTTAAGCAAGCAAGGTGCATGGATGTACTCACAACGCTCCCATGTCCTGTCTTGTGGACCATACCCCTTTCAGTCTACTAAGTAGTATAATTTGGATCTGACATACTTTGAATCCAGGATGTCCATGACTTTGAATTCTGGCTCCCCAGCGACTACTACTGGCTGTGGTGGCATTTAAGGAGAGACACGTGGAACACAGGATGAATCTGCATGTTTGACGGCAAAGCTAGTCTGACCGCCACAGGATTTATCACAGAGGTGACAGTGAATGGACCCAGGTATCTTGGATGGAAAGTTCGGGTTCCTTTAATGGACACGTGTTTAGACGCCAGCCAGACTTTGGGCCTCATTACGAGTCCGGCGGTAACCGCGGCGGTAAAACCGCCTGGTTACCGCCGGACTCGTATTACCATTCCGCCTCCGTGATTCCCGGAATTACCGGGGCATTACAACCCCGGTTTTCCGGGAATCACGGAGGCGGAATGGTGTAAATCCCCATTCCCATTGAGTCCTATGGGACTCAATGGGAATCGGGATCATGGAAACACCGGCAGCATCTCGTAATGCTGCCGGTGTTTCCTCGTCCGCCTGCATGCGGGAGGTGTTAAACCCGCCAGGTCAGACCTGGCGGGAACATCACCTCCCGCCTGCAGGGGTCGGGATCAGGCGGTCCGGAAACAACGGTGGCGGCGGGTTTACCGCCACCGTTATTTCTGGACCGCCAGGGTCGTAATGAGGCCCTTTGTCTCCCACTTGGTAGTTGGGGGCCATTGCTTGGTGTTGATCAACAAACTTCTTTTGGTGATTCTTACCTTGAAGTAGGTGTTCAGCTGCACTTTTAAAGTTTTGAGAAATGGTTGTGTGCAAGGTTTTGACTGCTGGCATTTCCAGGGTTGTAGGAACGTCCAACTCAGAGGTACGTGGGTGCCTGCCATACATGGTATAAAAGGGTGTCTGCCCAGTGCTGGTGTGTAGGGAATTATTATACGCATATTTAGCTATCCATTATAGGTCGAACCAGCTTCCTTCAGCTTGGTGTAACATGCAACGCAGATACTGCTCGAGCGTCTGATTTGTCCTCTCAGTTTGACCATCCGTTTGGGGATGGTGACTTGTGGATAGCCGGATGTCGATCTGGGCCATAGAGCAGCATTTTCTCCAGAAGTTAGATACGAATTGAGTACCCCGGTCTGAGACTAAAACTAAAGGACACCCATGGAACCGTACGATGCCTTCAAGAAATACCTTTGCCAGAGTGGAAGCATTTGGGAGCCCCTTAAGAGGAATGAAATGTGCCATTTTTGAAAATAGGTCCACAACCACAATAATAGTGTTAAACCCTTGACTGGGTGGTAAGTCAGTAATAAAATCGAGGGACAACATGTGCCAGGGTGCTGGTGGGATATCCAATGGTTGTAATAGCCCAGCCGGTTTCTGCTTGGATTAGTTGTTTTGAGCACACACTCCACAAGATAGGATGAATTGGATGATGTCTTTATGCCACGTGGGCCACCAATAATTTTGTTTCACCTTGGCTATGGTTTTAGCGATTCGGGGGTGGCCCTCGATCAAGGAATCATGATAACCGGACATGACTTGTTCTCGTAGTTCTTGGTTTGGTAAGAATAAACGATTCCTGAAGTAGCGCAACTGATCTTTTATCATGTAATGTTCTCCTTGTGCACTCCGCGCTTGTAACTGCTCCGGACTCATCAGGTTTTGGATTTCTTCATGTAATTCTTTCTGAGTTATGGTTGCTGTGATTCCTAGGAGCTTGTCACTCGGGATGATTGCTATTGGGTCAGGGGTCTGATACCCTTGCTCTTCCACCCCCATACGGGAAAGAGCATCGGCCTTCCCGTTTTTCACCCCTGGTCGAAATGTAATCACGTAGTCATATTCAGCAAAAAAAAGAGCCCAACGTAGTTGTCGTGAGGATTGGGCCTTTGCCATTTTTAGGTACTGGAGGTACTGGAGGCTCCGGTGGTCAGTTATTACGGTGATTGTGTGTCTGGCGCCCAAGAGGTGGTGCCGCCATGCCTTAAAGGCTGACTTAATGGCCAGGAGTTCTTTGTCTGTGATAGCGTAATTGAGTTCAGGGGGTGTGAATTTACGTG
Organism: Ambystoma mexicanum; assembly: GCF_040938575.1. Taxonomy (NCBI): domain Eukaryota; kingdom Metazoa; phylum Chordata; class Amphibia; order Caudata; family Ambystomatidae; genus Ambystoma; species Ambystoma mexicanum. The sequence goes on along the minus strand of NC_090933.1, from coordinate 914,278,931 downwards.
ACCAGAAGGCAACAGGGTGTAACTGGCCCGTTTTGGGGTCCTTTTGTGAGAGGACAGCTCCCATAGCCATGCTTGAGGTGTCCGTTTCCACCAGGTATGGGAGATCAAGCCAAGGGTGGCGTAAGATTGGGGCAGATGTGAATCTTACTTATACTTCCTGGAAAGCTTCCTCAGCTTCTGTTGACCACTGGAACTTTTTGTTGCTTTTCCTTAGCAATGATGTGATGGGATGCACGATTTGCGAAAATCCTGGGATGAACCGGCGGTAGAAGTTTGCAAAACCCAGCATACTTTGAACCCCCTTGAATGAATTTGGGGATGGCCAGTTCAGGATAGCATCTACCTTGTGTACATCCATTCGGATTCCATTTGGGCTGAGAATAAAGCCCAGGAATTCCACCTCGGAGACATGGAATGAGCACATTTCGAGCTTGGCATAGAGGTGGTGTTGACAGAGTTTCTCCAATACGGATCGGTCGTTTTTAACGTGGTCATGCTTTGATGCAGAATATACTAGAATATCGTCGATGTACACAAGAGCACAGACATCAATCAATTCCCGTAGGACATCGTTCATGAAGTATTGAAATGCAGCAGGGCATTACTTGATATTCGTACAAGCCGTATTTGGTACGAAAAGCGGTTTTCCATTCATCCCCCTGTTTTACGCGAACAATGTGATATGCCCCCCTCAGGTCTAGTTTTGTGTAGATTTGGGCATCTTTGACTTAATCAAGCAATTCAGGGATCAGTGGCAGGGGGTAGCGTTTTTTTACGGTAATCTGGTTCAGTGCGCAATAGTCGATGCACGTTCTCAAGTCCCCCTCCTTTTTCGGTACGAAGAATAGAGGACTGGCTGCTGGAGACTTCGAGGAACGGATGAACCCGTTGGCCAGGTATTGGTCAAGATAGGCCTTCAGGTGCTGGTTATCTGGTTCCGTGAGTGCGTAAATTCGCCCACAAGGGATTTGTGCGCCAGGTATCAGGTCGATTTGGCAATCGTATGGTCTATGCGGTGGCAGGGTATTAGCCTGTTCTTTCTGAAAGACATCTTGAAAGTCCTGGTATTCACTTGGTAGGGTGCTGATTGCCACAGTCGCGAGCATGGAGGTTCTGGTGTCTATTGGTTGTTTCTCTTGGCGATAACATGTGTGGGCGCAAGTCTCGGGAAAGGCCAATTCTTTTGCTCACCAATCGATTCGAAGACTGTGAGCTACCAACCATGGCATTCCCAAAATCAACCGGAACTGTGGTGCCTTAATGAGGTCGAAAACGATAGATTCTTGGTGTCCATCCTGGCGCAGAAGGGTTAAAGCTGCAGTGCATTGGGATACTGGACCAGAAGCTATTTCCGTGCCGTCGACAGTGGTAACAGTGTCAGTGGTTGATTTAGGGTGTAACAGAAGCCCCATCTTTGCCGCAAGATCCTGGTCGATGTAATTCCCAACGGCTCCACTGTCAATGTACGCTCTTACTGCGTACATCCAAGATGGTTGTTGGTGATTGATCAAGACCACAGATAGTGCAAAATGGGAGGTCTGTAGTTCACTTTCTTCGCTCGACAAGTGGACCCCTACACTTGCCGGGCTGGGGAGTTTTCCGATTCCTTGATGGCATCTTCCTTGTCCGTGGCCCCTACCGTTGTCAATATGTACACAATAATGGAGGAGAGGAATCGACACTCTCCCCCGAACCACAGAAGCCGAATGAATTCGACCCTCCACCCGTGGTTGGCACAGGCGCCTGATTATAGACACAGGACACCACGTGGCAGCCAATGGGGGGAAGAGGAGTTAGGAAGAGGTTGTGGATAGGGTAGGGATGTAGGAACACCGGATAGAGGGTTAGGGAATTCCTAAGGTGGATAGGAAAGGGGAAGCACAGGGAAAAAACCTCCTTATCTAGTTTTTTTCTTAAACTAAACACATAGGTTATGCGCTATGAATCTTGCCTCCAGCCTACCTCCAAAATCGTATAAACACACCTTAATACGTGTGAACATGTAACAAGATAAACATATAGCAAGCTTAGATGAACACCAACAATGGAATTAGATTCCATACATGAAATACATGACACATGGCCCGTTGGGCAAGCTGAAGCAACACTGAACACATATGGCCATAATGTACACGTGCCAAGACAGGGACACAGAACACTGGTGTGCCTAATCAGCCTTGAACCCTGAATGTCCTGTACTGTATGTTGCTGCTTTAACAATCCAAAACATGGTCCACTCTCTGTCGTGTGCATTTGAACACACGAGTATTAATCATCGACATCCTGAAACACGCACTTTGCTATAAAACTCGTAATGTGCCCAAGACTTATCTGAGTTCCGAGCAGCCCCACGGGACCACTCGGAGTCTGAAGAAAATGCCGTAACCAATGTCAGCCAGCCCGCCCGCATTCCTCCTGCTCTCCAGTATTTACCAGTGTAATGGACCCATTACTTATCTGAGCTCTGAGCGGCCCCACGGGACCACTCAGAGGCTGAAGAAAATGCTGGAGCCAGTTCGCCTGCTTCGTATTGCTCCAAAGTTTTGCGGGCTGTAAGGAACACTTCGCTCGCGTCTCGCTCCGACCGCACCCATCCAGGAACACAAAATAAGCCACACCTGCGGCTGCGAGCGTGTTGGCTTTATGCTGCCCTTCATTACTTGCAGCTGGCAACGCGCGGCAACTTGCGCTGAACTACAGGTCCTCCCCGGAATGCTGGGAAATGTAGTTCTCTTTACCAATGCTTCAATAAGCAAACTTAGTTACTCCCCTGCGGCACCAGCCCTTATTCCTGACATTATCTCCTCTCCCAGGCCTCTTTCCAGGACCGGGTTTTTCTGGATGTCTCAAATGAAATAATTTCACCAATCTGGGGGCATGTACGGCCTCTGCTGGTTCCCATGAACAGTCTTCTGGTCCGTAACCTACCCATTGAATGAGGTACCATAGATGCGTCTTCTTCCTTTTCACGTCCAAAATCCTTTTAACCTCGTATTCCTCTTGTCCATCTTGTACAATGGGTGGAGGCCGTTTGGTTTTCATTCCGGGAGCTGCAGGTTTAAGTAAAGATACATGAAATACCGGATGTACCGGCACAGTCTTTGGCAAACGCAATTTCATAGCAGTATTTGATACTCACTTACATATTTCATAAGGACCAATAAACCGAGGCATAAATTTACGTGATCCTACCAATGAAAGATTGCGTGTTGATAACCAAACCCGATCCCCCACTAGATACTGCGGACTCTCTTGTCGATGTTTATCCGCCTGTTTTTTATATGCTTCTTTGGCTCTCTCCAAATTTGTGCGTGCCCTCTGTCTGACTTGAAGAAGCAACTGTTTTCGCTCTTGCAACGCTGGCATATTTTCCATATTTGGTAGTTGTTCTGGTATCATGTTTTGTTCATGCCCATACAAACATTCATTAGGTGCCATTCCCAAAGAACTGTGAAAAGTGTTGTTATATGTAAACTCCGCCAACCACAGTGCCTGCACCCATGATTCTCTGCCATCCCCCAGGTAACCTCTCAGGTATTGCTCCAATGTCTGGTTCACTCTTTCGGTCTGCCCATCGGTTTGAGGATGATAGCTAGTGGACAGAGCACAATTGATTCCCAACATCCGACAGAAAGCACACCAAAACCTGGATGTAAACTGCGAGCCCCTATCCGACACAATGCTCTTTGGCAGACCATGCAATCTGACTACATGTTGCAAAAACAACTCTGCCAACTTGCCCGCTCCCGGAATTCCCACACATGGAACAAAATGGGCTTGTTTGGACAGAAAATCTACCACCACCCAAATGGTATTGAACTGATTATCGGGTGGTAGGTCAGTAATGAAATCCATTGACAGGTGAGTCCATGCTCTTTCAGGTGTGGCCAATGGTTGTAAGAGGCCTCTCTTTTTTACATGCTCAGACTTATTACGCGCACAATTTTCACAGTGCAATAAATAGTTCTCCACATCCTTTCTTAATTTAGGCCACCAGAAGTACTTCTCTAACATAATTTGCATTTTCCTTTGCCCAGCATGTCCTGCTAAAGGTGACTTATGGCGCCAATACAACGCCTTTTCTTGTAATTCTTTGGTGGGTAAGTACAAATGCCCATTATGGTAAGGCAACCCCTCCCGCACCATGCATGTTGCATCCATATTTTTCCACTTCTGCATTTGACTTGGTGACAACACCTTCTTTATTTGATCAGTTATGTGTTTAGTGACTGCTCCAATAACTTTTTCAGGGGCAATGATTGTTTTGACTTCTTCTACTAGATTGTCTGTATTTTGTTGTCGGGATAAGGCATCCGCCTTCCCATTTTTACTGCCGGGTCTGAATGTTACCACAAAATCAAACTCATTAAAATACTGGGACCATCTCAGTTGTCTCTGGCTCAGGGTTTGTGCAGTTTTAAAATATTGCAAGTTCTTGTGATCTGTTACCACCACCACCTGATGTCGTGCCCCTAGTAAATAATGTCTCCATTCTAGAAAGGCTGCCCGAATGGCCAACAATTCCTTATCAGTAATGGAGTAGTTCTGCTCACAACTGGTCAATTTTCTAACGAAAAACGCCACTGGATGCCATATTCCATCTTCCTCTTTCTGTGACAATATAGCTCCTATGGCCAAATTGCTAGCATCTGTCTCCACCTGAAAAGCTTTCTCAGTGTTTGGATGTCTTAACACGGGTGCTGTAGTAAAGGCTTTCTTTAATTCTTTAAAAGCACTTTCTGCCTCAGAATTCCAAACAAATCTTACTGCCTTCCGAAGTAATTGTGTGAAAGGAGAAACTATCTTAGAGAAATTACTAATGAAACGCCGATAAAAATTGGCGAACCCTAAGAATGATTGGATATCTTTAATGCACTGTGGGGAAGGCCACTCAGTTACTGCCTGCACTTTCTTGGGATCCATAACCACTCCTGCTGGTGTCAAAATAAATCCTAAAAATGCAACCCGTTTTACATGGAATACACATTTCTCCAATTTTACACTCAGTTGGTATTCCTGCAGACGCTTCAACCCGGCCTGTACATGTCCAACATGTTGTTCTGGGGAATCTGAGTATATCAGAATGTCGTCAATGTAAACAATAACAAAAATGTCAATGAAATCTCGCAATACTTCTTGCATAAAAAACTGAAAGGCCGCCGGAGCGTTACATAAGCCAAATGGCATTACAAGGTACTCAAACAACCCAAACTTAGTTCTGAAGGCCGTCTTCCACTCATCACCCTCCTTAACTCTTATCAAGTGATAGGCACCTCTCAAATCAAACTTAGTGTAAATCTTTGCGGACCGTACTTGATCCAACAAGACAGAAATCAAAGGTAAAGGAAACCTATTCTTAATTGTGACCTTATTTAATGCACGATAATCAATGCATGTTCGTAACGTGCCTTCTTTTTTGGGAACGAAAAATAAGGGGGAAGAAACAGGGGAAGTTGAATGTCGGATAAACCCTTTAGCCAACATCTCATCAAGATATTCTCTGAGATGTTTGTTTTCAGTTTCAGTGAGGGCATATATCCGACTGCAAGGCAACTTGGCCCCCTCCTCTAAGTCGATTACACAATCATATGATCGATGCGGTGGTAGTTGTTCCGCTCCTTTTTTGTCAAAAACTTTAGCAAATTCCATATACTGGGCAGGGATCTCTGTTTCCACCACTCCCACTACTGGCATATCCAGTTTCCTTTCCACCAACAATGCTGACGGTCCCGATTCTGATAACATATGTTCCTTACACTCCTGTTCCTCGAACCACAACCTCTGCTTTGCCCAGTCAATTCTTGGATTATGTTCCTTCAACCAAGGCATTCCCAGAATCACACCAAACTGAGGTGCTGCTATCAAATCAAATGTGATTTCCTCTCTATGACCTGCCGCACATATCATTTCCAATTTCTCAGTCTGCTTCCGAATTGGTCCGGATATCAATGGGGAACCATCCACTGACTGCACACCTTCCACCCTCTCCTTGTCTTGCACAGGTAATCCTAACTGTTCAGCCAAAGTAATGTCTACAAAATTTCCCGTAGCCCCCGAATCCACCATTGCCCATACCTCTTTTTTGGACAACGCAAAACATAATGTCACCAGGATATAAAAATGAGAGGTTTTACTTCCAACCGTGTTTGCTACCCATCTGGGGAACCTTACTTCACTCGGGCCAGACACCTGTGTTCCCCCTAAGGCCGGCCCATCTCTTTTACCGTTTCCTTCTTGCTCTTGTCTCACCCGCCCCCTTTCTGAGGAGTAATAGGGCAATTGCGGATAAAATGCCCTGCTTGTCCACAATAAAGACATAGATTGTTACTTTTACGCTGCTCTTTTTCCGCGGTTGATAAAGGTCCTCTGATACTACCAATTAGCATGGGTTCCGCCTCGCTCAACCTTCCTCCTCTACTTCTATCTAGTCTCGCGAATGAAACAGCCTCCGGTCTTTTTCTTTTACCTCTTCTCTCGTTCAATCTGTGATCGAGTCTCAAAGCCAAATCTATCATAGCTGTACATGTTCTAGGTTGCGGCTCCACTTGAGCAATGGCATCCTTTAGTTCATCCTTCAATCCTTGATAAAATAATACTGTCTGTTTAGCCTCTGGCCATTCTGTTTCAATCACCAATCTATTAAATTGGGTCACGTACGTTACCAAATCTTTAGTACCCTGCTTCAACCCTAATAATTCTTTATCTTGGGCCAAAGACACTTCCCGCCGATCAAACAACCTTCCAAATTCTGCCAAAAACCCATCCCAACTATACAACAAAGGATCATCCTTTTGAACCAAGGGCATTGCCCAGGCCGCCGCATCCCCTGTCAAGTATGATATTACAAATGCTGTTCTGGCCTGAATGGTCTCAAACGCCATGGGTTTGCACAGAAAATGCAATCTACATTGTGTAAGAAACATCATATACTTCCGAGGATCCCCAGAAAACCGTTCAGGTGCCGCTAACGGTACATTACTAGGAGATTGAACTATAACGGTAGAATTTTGACTAGTAGATGGTTCTCTAACATTAGACCCACTAGCCCCCTCCAAGGGGGTTCGCTGAGCCATCAAACCTTGTACTTGTACTTTTAAATTGTCTGACTCTTGGCGTGCCTGTGCTAATTCTAACTGAATATCTTGAAGAGCCTTTAGCACATCGGCTAAAGGCGGAGGAGTCGTATCCATTTGGCTTGGGTGGTTTTAGTATCCCAGTATGGGGGTGGCTTATTATGTCAATATGCACACAATAATGGAGGAGAGGAATCGACACTCTCCCCCGAACCACAGAAGCCGAATGAATTCGACCCTCCACCCGTGGTTGGCACAGGCGCCTGATTATAGACACAGGACACCACGTGGCAGCCAATGGGGGGAAGAGGAGTTAGGAAGAGGTTGTGGATAGGGTAGGGATGTAGGAACACCGGATAGAGGGTTAGGGAATTCCTAAGGTGGATAGGAAAGGGGAAGCACAGGGAAAAAACCTCCTTATCTAGTTTTTTTCCTAAACTAAACACATAGGTTATGCGCTATGAATCTTGCCTCCAGCCTACCTCCAAAATCGTATAAACACACCTTAATACGTGTGAACATGTAACAAGATAAACATATAGCAAGCTTAGATGAACACCAACAATGGAATTAGATTCCATACATGAAATACATGACACATGGCCCGTTGGGCAAGCTGAAGCAACACTGAACACATATGGCCATAATGTACACGTGCCAAGACAGGGACACAGAACACTGGTGTGCCTAATCAGCCTTGAACCCTGAATGTCCTGTACTGTATGTTGCTGCTTTAACAATCCAAAACATGGTCCACTCTCTGTCGTGTGCATTTGAACACACAAGTATTAATCATCGACATCCTGAAACACACACTTTGCTATAAAACTCGTAATGTGCCCAAGACTTATCTGAGTTCCAAGCAGCCCCACGGGACCACTCGGAGTCTGAAGAAAATGCCGTAACCAATGTCTGCCAGCCCGCCCGCATTCCTCCTGCTCTCCAGTATTTACCAGAGTAATGTACCCATTACTTATCTGAGCTCTGAGCGGCCCCACGGGACCACTCAGAGGCTGAAGAAAATGCTGGAGCCAGTTCACCCGCTTCGTATTGCTCCAAAGTTTTACGGGCTGTAATGAACACTTCGCTCGCGTCTCGCTCCGACCGCACCCATCCAGGAACACAAAATAAGCCACACCTGCGGCTGCAAGCGTGTTGGCTTTATGCTGCCCTTCATTACTTGCAGCTGGCAACGCGCGGCAACTTGCGCTGAACTACAGGTCCTCCCCGGAATGCTGGGAAATGTAGTTCTCTTTACCAATGCTTCAATAAGCAAACTTAGTTACTCCCCGGCGGCACCAGCCCTTATTCCTGACTACCGTCCTCCTCAGTGGCTTCACAGGGCACTCTTTAAGGAAATGACCTGACCTTCCACAGTACAGACATAACTGCTGCTGTCTCCTTTTATCCCTTTCCGCTTTAGTCAAGGGGGATCTGACCCCCCCCGATTTGCATTGGTTCTCCTGAACCTTCCATTGTGCGGGCAATATTGTCCTTTGAACGCACATACATAGGGCGAGGGTCTGGTCTGGTTCGATCTGCTCTTCGGTCCTGCAACCTATGATCCAGTTGATCAACAAGGTAAATTAATTCTGAGCAGACTTTTGGGGGGTTCACTACTTGTGCGAGAACATCCTTGAGCTCCCCCCGCAATCCCTGATGAAATAACGTGGTTCTATTCTCCACTGGCCATTCTGCTTCAACTAAGAGTCTATTGAACATGGCTATGCATGTTAATAGGTCTTGAGTCACTTGGTGTAGGGACAGAAGTTTGTTGTCTAATGCCTGCCCATGAGTACGACGGGCGAACAGCTTTTCCATCTCCTGCTGAAAGCTCCTGAAGTCATGCAGCAAAGGATCGTCTTGGGCCACAAAGGGTACAGACCAGTCTGCGGTGCTACCCCTCAGGTAGGATAGCACAAAAGCGACCCGTGATTGGTCATTCCGAAATGCCCCTGGTCTACAAAGGAAGTGCAGGCGGCACTGGTTCATGAATGTTGCAAACCTCTTGGGATCCCCCGTAAATTGTTCGGGCGGGCCAAGGGAACTGCCCCAGGAAGGGTTATCTGAATGGGATTGGCTGATGTTGCTGGCATCGAGGGCACGCTTCCTGGCAATGGTGCATTCCCTGCTTGTGACTGGAGAAGTTGCCGGCTTAAACGTGCGTTCTTTGGCTACTATCAGCTCTCTCCTCAGGGTGGAGTTTAACTCCCTATTGTCTCTGTGGGCTTGAACCCCTTCTTCCCCGCGGTCCCAAATGACTAGACTGCACATGCAGTTCTGGGAACCGAAATATGTGGGGGCATCCATCTTGTCCCCATCAATGCACTAAAAGTCCAATCCCCAATGTTATCCTATGGGAGTGAGTGAGTCTGGTGCCACAAGCGCCAAGTCTGACTCCAAGTGGGTCTTTGGAGGGATGGAGAGGCCCTTGAGGGCTATGTAGGTGATTGTGGCCTGGCTCCAGCCTGACATCTTGGAGGGCTGCGGACATGAGGGGCATGAATCATGACAGATACAGCAAGCCGTGAGCAGCATCCATGGACCGGCCAGCTTTCTAGAGTCCCAGCCCATTTGGGGGAGTTCAAGAAACAGGCAGGCGAGCGGGGATGGAGTAATATCACAATCAATCACTTGAGATATGGTATTGCATACTTCTGACCAAAATGGGACAGGACCAAAGTATATGAAGATAGTCTGCATTATCCATCCTGCATCTTGGGCACTCAGATGGGTGATCTGTGGACATGTGGTTAAGCCTGACTGGGGTGTAATGAAACCTATGTAACATTTTTAATTGGATGAGCTTAAATTTTGAGTTTATGGAGACATCCCAGGTGTTGGAACACATGGACTCCCAACGTTGATCTGTTATTTCAACGCCTAGGTCTCTACCCCATGCCGCCCTGAGTCTCTCCTGCGAGCGGACCTTCCCATTCTGTCATGAACCGTCGCCTACGTCCTTTCTGGACTTCGTGGTCCCTGACCCATAGGGGATTGAATGCAGTAATCCTTCCAACATGGCCGCCTGATACGGAACGCTGCTTGCCAGTCCTTGCGCTCCACGCTCTGTGTTCTACTAAACAGACACACCCCCGTGGCTAGGCGCATCTCAACGCTACCGCTTGCTGTAGTTGCCAGAGTTCGCCTGGGGCTTTCTTCTGAATCCTGTTTCCCGGTTCCTTGAATCCCGCTTCCTTGCTTCCTTCCCTCAAAACTTACCTTCGAACTTCCTGGATTTTCACCCGCGCTCGGGTCATGGCGGTCTGTGTCTCCGAGCTCGGACATTGTTCCTTCCTGGTCTCCGTCCTGGACATCTGAACGTATCCTGGAGTTGGATTGTCATCCTCATGCTGGAATCTGCACACGGATTTATACAAATCCCGGACCGTGCGAAAGAAGTCACTAAAGAAGGTCTCAAGCAAACAACAAAAACAGGTGAGAAGGGGAGAGACTTGTGACAGATTGAGACGCCTAAAAAATGATACAGACACAGAGATGGAAGGCACGGTTCAAGACCTCATGCGAGGCATGCAGCACTAACCACAGAAGTCCAGAACCTTAAGGCTGATAATTCTGCTTTAAAGCAGCTAGTCTTGTCACGTGACTCTGCAACTACAGAAAGCGTGTTATTGGGAGGAGTAGTGGGCAAATTTGATGGTTCTTCAAAGACACTCCGTGCCTTCCTTGATTCATGTTTGGTACACTTCACCTTCAAGCCCTACTACTTTTCCACTCCTAGAGCAAAGGTGGGGTTCATGATCTCACACCTCACTGGTATCGCCTTGACTTGGGCAACCCTGCGAGTCAATTCAGGCGACACCCTCCTGGATAATTATGATGGGTTTGTGGAAGCCCTAAAAGCCATGTTTGATCTCCCAGAGCAGGTTTACAGCGCTCAACAACGTTTACTTGAATTTCAACAAGGACCCCAGGATATGCTTACCTATGTGACCCGCTTTAAACTACTTGTGAAGGAAGCTGATTGGTCTCAAGAAGCCAGCTTCACCCTCTTCCGAAGAGGCCTGAATGAAGAAATAAAGGACGAGTTAGCCAGGGTAGCTCACCCAAACTCCTTCCAGGCTCTTATGGACCTTTCCTTGCAAATCGACTTTCGAATCCAGGAAAGAAAGGCGGAAAAAAAGAAGTCTAAGTCAATCTTCCAAAAGGCTGCCACAGACCACCCATCCAGACCAGAGCCCACAGCTTCTCCAACCTTGGATCCAGAACCCATGCAACTGGGGGCCTTCCGTGGACCCATTACCCCACAAGAAAGAATGTGCCGGATTCACACTGGTCTATGCATGTATTGCACCTCTGATAAACATCTCGTGAGAGAGTGCCCTATTGCTCCTCCACAGCGTTCGGGAAACACCAGCTCCCGATCCTAGATGGGGCACAGTTTCGGGAGAGAGGTGTCTGCTCCACATCAATTCCTTCCTTGAACTCTCCTGGACAAAATAATCTTGTGATTCTACAGGCATTCCTATCGCCTCCAAGAAAGAATCTTACCCCATCCTGGCATTAGTGGATTGTGGAGCCATGGGCATATTCATAGATCATGATTGGGTCACTACTCACAACATTCCACATGAAACTTGAGAGACAATGCAACCTGTAGAAGCTATTGATGGGCGACCCCTGTCTTCGGGACCCATAACCCTTCAAACTAAAGAGATCCTACTTTCCATAAACCACAATCAAGAGAGGATTAAATTTGACATTATAAGATCGGCCCACTATCCAATGGTTCTAGGCAGGCCCTGGTTACAGAAGCATAACCCCTACATCAATTGGGCAGCAGGCTCCTTGTTTCTTGGTTCTGAACATTGTGTGTCCCACTGCCTTCCCTAGATACCTTACCAAGGCCCTCTGAAGACTCTCAAGAAACTCAGCAAATTCCAGTCACTGTTTCTAACATCAGCCGGATTCCCGGGGCCTATCAGGTTTACACAGATGTATTCTCGACAGCCATTGTTCAAGCTCTTCCACCACACAGACCTGAGGATTGTGCCATTGATACTGAACCTTCAGCAGTAATCCCTTTCGGGAGAATGTTTATTTTGTCAGAACCCAAAAAAAGGGCCCTCCGGGAATACCTGGATACCAACTTGGAAAATGGAACTATACGACGATCCAAGTCCCCGGTGGGCGCTTCTCTATTTTTCGTCCCGAAGAAGGATTCCAAGGAGCTTAGACCATGCCTAGATTACCGTGGCCTTAACCAGTGTACTCTCAAGGATCGTTACCCATTGCCTCTCATCTCGGACATCCTGGAAGCAGTCAGAGGTGCAGTCATCTTCACAAAATTAGATCTCAGGGGTGCCTACCATCTTATTCGTATAAAGGTAGGTGACAAATGGAAAACAGCCTTTAGAACACCCTTTGGCCACTTTGAATACTTAGATATGCCCTTTGGACTTGCTAATGCCCCAGCAATCTTCCAACGTTTTATGGATCGGGTGTTTTCTGATATGCTGTTTCTCTTCGTCATTGTATATCTGGACGACATACTGATATACTCCAAGGACCAACTGAAACATGAAGAGCACGTAAAGGCAGTCTTACAACGTCTACGTGAACATAAGCTCCTGGCTAAACCCGAGAAGTGTCTTTTCCATGCATCAACTGTTCACTATCTCAGATTCGTTCTTAGCCCAAAAGGAATTGGAATGGACCCCTCAAAGGTTGATTCCATTCTATCCTGGCCTGTTCCAACCACTGTAAAACAAATTCAATCCTTCCTAGGGCTTGCTAACTTCTACCGGAAATTTATACCAGCATTTTCTTAGATTGTGCATCCTATTGTTACATTGTTAAACAAAGATACCCCCTTTCGGTGGACCTCAGCACAAGATTAGGCATTCCTGCGGTTGAAGTCGGAGTTCACACAAGCTCCCATCCTAGCTCAACCTGACATTGATCGACCTTTTCTTGTCGAAACTGATGCCTCCAACTACACCATTGGGGCAGTCCTGAAACAGGAACTTGGTGACAAGTTAGAACATCCCATCGCCTATCTCTCTCGCACCTTGACCCCCAGTGAAACTCATTATTCCGTCCTGGAAAAGGAATTGCTAGCCATCCGTCAAGCCTTCACTGATTGGCGTCATCTTCTTTTGGGAGCCAAACACCCGGTACAAGTCCGCACAGACCATCGGAATCTTCAAGTCCTGCAATCCCTAGAATGTAGAAACGCTCATCAAGCCCGTTGTGCCTTCTTTTTTGCCTAATACCAATTTCAAATCCATCATGTCCCTGGAACACATAACATTGTAGCTGATGCCTTATCCAGACGTTCTGATTATGAACCCCTTGAAGACCGGACCATTCCTAAGATGTTTCCCCACACAATATTTGTTGCCCAAGCAATTACCCTCCTGGAGGATATTCAAATTCAAACCCAGTCCTCTGAACCTTGGAAGGAGTTTAAGAGAAACAATCGATGGAATCTCAAAACAAAGGACGGATACCTGTTCAAGGACAATCGCTTGGTCATTCCCACTCCTGGACTGAGACAAAAGATCACAAGCCTATGCCATGATACTTTCCATTCAGGACATCGTGGCATCACCAACACTCTCCATCTAATACAAAGACAGTTTTGGTGGCCAAAGATGAAGGATGATATCAAGATCCATTTCCAGACATGTGCAGTCTGCAATCAGAACAAACATGATAACAAAAGACCAGCAGGTCTCCTGCGCCAACCAGCAATACCAACAAGACCCTGGGAAATCATTGCCACGGATTTTATCGTGGAACTACCCTCTACACAACTATGATGGTTACCATTGATTTGTTCACTCATATGGCTCATTTTACATCTTTATACAAACTGCCATCCTCATCTGAACTTGCTGGAATTTTCCTGGAACACATATTCCGGCTTCATGGGCTACCGTCCAAGATCATTTCTGACCGAGAACCCCAGTACATATCCCAGTTTTGGAAACAGTTATGGCGTATACTGGAAATCCAACGTGCCTTGTCTTCGGGTTATCACGAATGGAGCCACTGAACGAGTAAACCAAACCCTGGAACAGTATCTTCGTTGCTTTGCCACCAAGGTCCAGGATGAATGGTCACTCTTAATAGCTGTGGCCGAATTCGCATACAACAATTCGGATCATTCAACTATCAAAACCAGTCCTTTTTTCTGTAGTCAAGGATTTCATCCTTCAGTCCTACCGTCCATTCTTCCTCACCCTACCCCAGTTCCTGCGGTTGATTCCTGGATTGAAACACTAATTAATGTGCACAAGGAAGCAAAGGAACACCTAGAAAAGGCCCGAAGAGATGTTAAACATTATGCTGACTCCAAAAGAAGACCTGGGCCTTCCTATTCAGTAGGCGATAAAGTCTGGTTATCCTCGAAACTCCTTCCCTGTCACCTACGACCAAATAAATTGGCTCCCAGGTATTACGGGCCCTTTTCTATAAAAGAAATCGTCAATCCAGTGGCCTTTCGACTCCGACTACCAGAATCATGGAAAAGGATCCTTCCAGTCGTCCACACCTCTCTGTTAAAACCAAATGTTCAGCCCGCTCAAACTGCTCCAAGATCTACCCCAGTGATTGTCAATGACCAACTCGAATATGAGGTCTCCAGAATCTGTGCCTCTAGGTACCGGCGTGGTCAATTGCAATAGTTGGTCGAGTGGAAAGCTTATCCTCCCAGTGAGCGCACTTGGGAACCCGTATCAAACATGAATGCCCCCAGACTGATTCGAAGATACCATCTTATCCATCCAGGCAAACCCAGAGGACCTGGGCTTCAGAGGAGGCATGAACCGTCACCTATGTCCTTTCTGGACTTCGTGGTCCCTGACCCATAGGGGATTGAATGCAGTAATCCTTCCAACATGGCCGCCTGATACGGAACGCTGCTTGCCAGTCCTTGCGCTCCACGCTCTGCATTCTACTAAACAGAGACGCCCCCGCGGCTCTGCGGATCTTAACGCTACCGCTTGCTGTAGTTGGACGTGTGTTGCCGGAGTTCGCTCGGCACTTTCTTCTGAATCCTGTTTCCCGGTTCGTTGAATCCCCCTTCCTTCCTTCCTTCCCTCAAAACTTACCTTCGAACTTCCTGGATTTTCGCCCGCGCTTGGGTCACGGCGTTCCGTGTCTCCGAGCTCGGACATTGTTCCTTTCTGGTCTCCGTTCTGGACATCTGAACGTATCCTGGAGTTGGATTGTCATCCTCACGCTGGAATCCGAAGACCAGCACACGGGTTTATACAAATCCCGGACCGTGCGAAAGAAGTCACCAAAGAAGGTCTCAAGCAAACTACAAAAACAGGTGAGAAGGGGAGAGACTTATAAGCCATTCTGTGGTAGACTATAAAATCGGAGACCCGGCCCTTGATGTCGCTCCTCAACATAACCTCTTCCAAGAGCTGGTCGTCCAGGGGGCTGCAGGAACTACCGCCCATGTACTTTTCAGGATCCGCCGTAAGCCGGCATACTGGAGCCAGCAGGAGGGTCTACCCCGCAGGGGATTGGGAAGTCTGGCCACTTTGTGAAGGTCCCCAAGGTGAAAGCGTCCCGGACCGTGGCAAGTCCCCCTTCCGCCCAGCTGCGGACTGTAGCGACGTCTACCCGAGGGGAGCCAGGGAGATAGTTCCATAATGGGAAGTTACCCTGAAAAGGGCGGGGGGTACCAGTCTTCCCCCAAAGTTTGGTCCATGCTATAATCGTGGATCCGGTGGGGTCCATAGGGTCAAGTTTAAGGACCGAGGGGAGGACCAAGGAGCGTATATCCAAATCACCCGCCACCAGGCGTTTAAGCTTAATATGAGGGGGGGGTGTTTGTGTCAAACCAGAAAGCAGCAAAATGGGCCTGCGCAGCGATTCAGTAGCCCTCAAAGTCGGGAGCCCCAAACCCACCCAAGGTAACAGGGGAGGAGAGTGTGTCAAGTTTCAAGCGGACAGCCCCAGAGTGCCATAGGAAGGTGTTAACGATTCGTGTCATTGATTTAACAAATTCCTGTCCTGGGCAGAGTGGTAAGTTTAGAAACCTGCGTAGTAGTTGTGGTAAAATGTTCATCTTGAGAACCGCCACCCTCTCAGCTAGTGTAATCGGTAATTTTCAGGTCGAGGGAGGTGAGATAGTTGCCACAGTTAAGATCATAGAGAGGGATCCGGTGGCGTGAAACCGAGATTCCAAGATAGGTAATTGACTTCTGGGACCAGGTGAACCCACAGAGGTCATTGGGGGTGGAGGTGGCCTCCGTCAGTTGAAATAGGATAGATTTGGAGCAATTTATCTTTAAACATGATAGTTCCCACGAAAAGGCTAACATCGTCCAGAATAGGCGCTAGATTATTTACAGGAGCGTGGATATAGAGTAAGGCATCGTCGGTCTAGAGAGAGATGATCTCGGGAGACTTCGAGAGTCTGATCCCCCTATGGGCGCAGCATAGGCAGATCCGGTCAGCAAGCGGCTCGATGGCCATTGCAAATATTAAAAGTGAGAAGGGGCAGCCTTGCCTCGTGCCTCTGGCTATCTCAAATAAGCAGAGCATCGGTCCTCCGTACGGGCCATGGGTAAGGCATAAAGATGTTTTACCCACGAGCCAAAATGGGGGCCAAAATTGCATTTCTCAAGAACCAGCCACAAATAATGCCAGGAGATCGAGTCAAATGATTTTTGCATATCTAACGTGGCAGCCACCGCCTGCGTATTTGGATTAATTCGTGCTAGGATATTGAATAGCTGACGGAGGTTAAGAGAGGTGGTGTGCCCGGGAATGAAGCCGGATTAATCTGAATGAACTATAAATTACATGTATGGGGCCAAAAGGAGAGCGAGCGCTTTAGCAAATATTTTCACGTTGCAGTTGATAAGTGATAGTGGCCGGTAGGACTCACATTGTGTTGCTGGTTTACCAGCCTTCAGCATCACCAAGATAATCGCCTCCCTGAGGGAGGGTGGAAGTATACCCGTCTCACAAGCTTTGCTCCAAACGGCTAGAAGGTGTGGGACTAGGCGGGATTTGTAGCACTTGTAAAACTCGGTGGGAAGCCCGTCCGAACCCGGTGCAATACCAGATGAGAGAGAGTCTATCGCCGTGGAAATCGGTTGGTCAAGAAGGTCCCTGGTCCCGGAGGGCAATGTCGACAGGGGTAAGCTATCCAAAAAGGATTCAATGGCATTGGTGGAGGCAGTATCCGTATTGCTATATAGTTGTTTATAAAACAAGCAAAATTCGTCATTGATGCCTTGGGAGGAGAGTGCCAGGGAACCATCTATTCTTTTGATGGCAGGGATATGAGGCACCCTGTTTTTCTGGGTGATTAGCCTAGCTAAAAGGCGACCAGGTCATTCACCCTCTCCGTAGCTCCGAGTGCCCCGGGGGTCGTCGAGGAACTTATGTTCACGTTCTGCCCATTCGCGGAAGGTATCCAATGCCACGTCTATCTCGCCCAGCGTCCCGGAAGACGGGGATATGGCATATTGGGCCTCGAGGACTGAAAGGAGGGACTCACTCTCCCCAATGGTTCTCCGAATTACTTTAAGGAGACCCATTTCCTTGGAAAGAGCAATGCCCCTGATATAAGCTTTAAACGATTCCCATGAAGTGGCCAGGGAACCTACTGATCTGGAATTCAGTGTGAAAAAAGTCATCAATGCTGGACCCGATTTCTGATTCGGAGACCGGGTCCAGTAAGGCATGGGGTTTCAGTCTCCACAAATCGGGTTGTGTCGCGGATCCTATCCCAATCCAATGCTACTATGACCGGGGAATGGTCGGAAAAGGTTCTGGATAGAATGGTCATCCGGGAGATGGTCCTTATGAGCATGTTGGAGATTAGCCATCTGTCAATGCCTGAGTGTGAATCATTGGAGTAGAATGAAAAAAGACGAGAGTCGGGGTGCAACAGCCTACATGCATCCACTACCCCTAGTTGGGATTGTATCTCTAAAATAGTCTTGGCAGCTCTAGAAAGCTGCCTAGGTCTCGTGCCAGATCGGTCCAAGTCCACATCCACAATGGTGTTGAAGTCCCATCCCCACAGGATAGGAATAAGGGGGAATTCTGTTAACAGAGAGGACACATGGGTGAAGAAGGCGGGGTTGTCAACATTGGGACCGTAGATGCTGAGCAGAACCACTTCCCTACCATTGAGAGAGCCAAACAACAATACATAGCGACCCTGGGGATTGATGTGTGACACCTTATGTGTGAATTTGAGGGATTTATTAATTACCGTCATGACCCCCCGATTCTGCATAGAGTAGGCAGTATAATATTGTTGAGGACCCCATGCTCTGGCGAACCCCTCGGATCCTCCAGACATAGCATTTTCTTGTAGAAATAAAATCTTCACCTTGTGGCGTTCCACATACAGTTGCACTTTGCGCATTTTAGTCGGGTTGCCTAGCCCTCTGATGTTCCAGCTCATGCAAATAACATTGTCATCCGCCATATAGTTGGTAAGCGCATATACCTGGTGGCCGGCCCATGTGGCTATATGCCCCACAAGGCAACAGTCCGACTGGAATAGTTACTATGCCGATGTCGTATGCTTGGAGGTACCCTGGACCTCGAGTCTCTGGTTGCGTGTCAAGCAGCTTTTCAAACTTATTTCCCATCCCCTAGCCCAATGAGAGGTGTCATGTCCTGAAAAACCATCAATCAATCACAACTGTAGCAACTTAGCTGTGCGTGGGCCGGTGACGGCTGTTACTCTGGACATGAACGTAACAAGGATCTAGCAAGATGCACAATGAAACTTTAACAGGGAAGGTGAATGACCGTGGGAGCCATCCACTCTGGCCGCAGAATGTTACAGATGAACTGGTGTGTCATAAGAGGCCCTCGGCTGGTTGAGGCAAGTATCAAACATCAGGGTAATGATGGACGCTCCCTGGAAGCAGGGTGCATGGGGGACTCACCGAGGCTATACAAGTAAGCTTCAGCCCGGAAAGTGGTCATTGATGAACTTTGAGGCCTCCTCCGGGATGGTAAAGAAGAAGACGCGATCCAAATGTTCAATCCTGTGCTTTGCCGGCTATAGCATGGAGTATTTAACCCCGAGCCCCCGCAGCTCTTTCTTTTTTTTCCCATTTAGAATTTATTGAACATTTTGAAAGAAACCACCACAGTACAAGTAGAATAGAGATATCCCCCCTCCCTCTCTGAGGACTGCCGAGTTCACATAAGAGAATGCAGCCAAAGTAACCAAAACTAACCAAGACTTAGGGATCGAGAGACAGCTATCAACTGACGCCATGGGTTTCAGATATATCAGCAGGCAGGGTGAAAGAGCACATTGTTCAACATAGGCCGATGGGCAGGGGCTTCACATGGAGAAAGGATCAAAGTCTCAGTGCACCACAGTCCTCGTGAAGGAGCACCAAGGTCCAGTCCAACAGGAAGGATTCCATTGCATCATGGGCTAGCACCGACAACTTCTCGTAGGTGAAAATTGTCCACAGTTTGGCAAGTCATTCTGATTTTGAAGGCGCTGCGCCACTCTTCCAGGTCTGAGCTATAGCTAGTCTACCAGCTCTCAGCATGCTTTGAATCACTTTCGGGAGGGCCTCTGAGTCCGTGTCCGGGGACGGAACACCAAAAAGAAGTTTGAGGGGGCGCTGTTCAAGAGTAATGCCCATGATATCACTAATATAGCTCAACAGTTCTGCCCAAAAGATTTGCACATGCGGACACCCCCACCACAAGTGGTACCAAGTACCTCGCTGACCACACTCTCTGGTGCAAAAGGGAGAGACCTTGGGAAACATCCTTGACAAACTCACTGGGGGGAGGTGCCACATGTGCAGAATCTTAGAATTGTGTTCCATTGTAGCCGTGTACAGCGTACCCGTGAAGATAGCCCCACAGAGTTTAGCCCAAGTGGAGTCGTCTATCACCCTCTCGAGCTTATCATCTCATAGTTTCTTGAACCCTTGCCTACCTGACAAATGCGTCGAGTTTAAGACACCATAGATTCTAGACAGGGATCCCTTCCTCATGGAGGAATCAGCAATTACTCTTTCAAGGGGTTTGGGGGAACGAGCGAGGTGTTCCTGCCATTGGGAACTGGTTAGGAAACCCATAACCTGGAGGTAGTCAAAAACAGACATCGGGGCATCTCCCAAAGCCTCAGCCAGTGGTTCATAGTCAATGAATCTGGTGGAAGAGCTGGGTAGCACGCTCTAGGCCCGCGTCTGACCACTGCTGCATGTTTCAAAGGCCTTTATTTCCTTAATCAAGCGGGAGACCCCACAAGGAGGACAAAGGGGAAGGCCAGGGTGAGAGAGCCCGGTTTGCTTTGGTATTTTTCCATAGAGCGCACAAGACTGGCAATGTCGGGTGAGT
This sequence comes from Ambystoma mexicanum, assembly GCF_040938575.1. Taxonomy (NCBI): domain Eukaryota; kingdom Metazoa; phylum Chordata; class Amphibia; order Caudata; family Ambystomatidae; genus Ambystoma; species Ambystoma mexicanum. The sequence continues at coordinate 914,258,529 of NC_090933.1, read as the reverse complement.
TTTCACTCGATTAGGGAGGTCATGGATGACCATAAAACATTTCTGAATTTCCTTGGGTGCGTATGAGTATCTTCAATGTAATCCCAATAGGTACACAACTCATCCTTCATATGTTCCAACATAACTCTAAAATGGGCAGCCTTATGATATAAGCGAAAGTCTGGGTGCCCAAACCCCCCCAGGGATCTCGGGACCGTCAAGGCTGAGTGCTTAATTCTTGGTCTTTTGCCCTTCCATATAAACTGCTGGGTCATGGACTGCAGGGATCTCAAAAAGGCTTCTGGGTTCTTGACCGGGAGAGACATAAAGAGATACAAGAGACGAGGAAGTATATTCATTTTAATGATACCATACGACCAAACCACGATAAGGTTACAGGCGCCCACCGGTCGAGGTCTACCTTAATCTTAGCAGGGATCAGGGGAAAGTTGAGCTCAAAAAGGGTACCCAAGTCCCTAGGGACGAGGACAACCAGATATACAATTGCCCTCCGCTCGACTCTCACCCCCCCAGGCAGCCTCAATCCCCCCAGTGTCTCGGTCACTGATGATGGGTTTATCTTGAGCCCTGAGAAGGTCCCAAAGTTGTGAATCAAGCCCAGGAGATTGGGGAGCGACACGCTCAAATTGGTGAGATAGGCCAGGATGTCATCCGCAAATAACGAGAGTTTAAAATCTAGATCCCTGACTCCTGTAATCCCCTGGTGTTGCCGAATCTCTATAGTGAGGGGCTCCATTGCTAGAACATAATGGTGGGGGGAGAGTGGGCACCCCTAACCAGTTCCCCTGGTACAAGGAGGCAATCCACCCACAGAATTTTTCGCCCAGACCCATCTTTTTCAAGACCTTGCCCATATACGGCCACTCGACCCGATCAAAGTCCTTTTCTGAGTCGACTGACAAAAGGTAGGCTTTGATATTGTTACTCGAGGTGTCGTTGATAAGGTCCAGCGTCTTTCCAATGTTGTCTGACCACTAGAAAATAGTGTTTCTATTTCTTGGAGGAATAGAAAGTGAAGCTTCAATCGGCTGAATTCCTTAACCACTAGAGACCTCTTATGGGGGGGAATTGAAACCTTGAACATTCAAAGAACCCAGCGTCAGAGCTTGAAGTGACTCAGCCATCTGGGGGATGGAGAGTTCTTCCATTTTCTCCAGGGAAGCACATGTTATCCTCGACCCCCTGGCAATTTAAGCTAGCAAGATCCCTTTCCGTAAAAACGACCTTCAAAGGGACAGGGTCCCAACTCGGTAGTGAACTCAACGAACAACAGCAACCCCCCCTAAAACACCCGACCCAAACCCCCAACCTGACCCAATACAGGACCCGCACCAATACTTTCAAACAGTAATACCCCCTTTGCAGATACAAACAATTCCCCAACATACCCCCCTCCTCCCCTCCGGACGCCTGGACAGCCTGCAACATTCTGGATGTCGACCAACCAGGCCACCAACATCTGCCTCCACCAGGGCAGCAAAAGGTAACGAAGCACAAACACTCCGAGCCCCCTCAAACCCCCAGTGACCAACCGGAAACAAAACAGCACAACTCCGCCCGAGCACCTGCACGCAAGACAAGGAACAAATTTCATCTCGGAGCAAGGCGCCTCCGAAGATCTATGCATCGCAAACGGTTCGTGATGAGCTCCAGAAACTTTGGCCGAAACGTCCGCTCCCCTACTCTGTGGGTTTATCCAGCTTACCAAGTGATTAGTCATTGGACAGTCCGGGGAGGGCGGGGCCACCCGCCTACATTTTCTGTGGCCCCTCACTTGGCACCGTTCTGATGGATCTCCCGATCTTCCTTTAGACTTTCGTGGGATCTCTTTGGCATTTTAGCAGCAATCTTGAATGCACGCGCGGGATGATTCGCCCAAGAGCTCTCGGGTGACTCTTTGAATATCGTCTTTGGTGATCAGAGAATATTTATATCCCTCATATTCGAAGGAAAGGGAGAAGGGGTGGTTCCACCTGTATCGGATCCCCTTGGGTTGAAGCCATCTTGCAAGCGGACCACAAAGGCGTCTCCTTGCCACAGTAAGGGCAGGCAGATCTTGGTATATAGAAATATTTGCATCTTCCCAGATTAACGGGCCCTTCCTCCGAGCCAACTCCAAGATCCTGGACTTTTTGACATAGTAATGGAACCTCACAAGAATTGACCTGGGTCTCCTGGAGGGGGCACCCGCTCTATGGGCTCTGTCAATGGTTGGCTCTGTGGTGTTGGATTCATCAAAGAGCTTACTGATCACCTTGTTGACAGCTCTAAGGATGTCCGCCTGCGATTCGCCATCTCGTTCCAGGATCCCCAGGAAGCGCAGATTATTACGACGTACACTATTTTCCAAGTCGTCGAGTTTCAGCATACATTTCTCCTCTCGCCTCTCCAGTTCCACCAAGCGCATATCTATCTTGGTCTCTAAGACATCGACTGATGCCCGATTCCCTTCCAGGGCTTGGACACGATCTTCCACTGAGTCCACCTTTTTGTCCAACGAGTTCAGCCTTTTACCAATGTCGCCCCTGAATCCCCGGATCTCCACCAAAAGAGCCGTCATGCTCTGATTAACAAACTGGGCGTCCATCACACCAGGTTGCGTGGGTGCAGGTGGGGTGGGAGATTCCATGGAGGTCGACGAGGAGTGGCGGAACTTACTCAGAGATTGGGCTCAGGCCATTGGGTAGTAACTCGAAGACGGGAGTGGTCACGGGAATGAAGGCTGTTAGTCAGCTGGGGGGCCCAGCAGGATGCCCTTTAGAGAACTGGACACCTCCAGGAGACCTCTGAGGAGTCAGTAGAAGTAAACCGCTCCTGCAATCCTGGGCCTTCATAAGGTAGCACACCCAACTGTTAAAAGTGGTCTTCCTTCAGACCCCCCGCACCCTGGGGGAAAGGGCCCCCCTGCGCCTCTGGGGCTCTGTTGCCTGCTGGGAAACATTGGAAGAAGAAGCAAGGCCAAAGGGCAGGTGGACGGACCAGATTCCTCTCACCTTACTCTCGTTCAATTATTGCCCAAGGGGGGGCTCCACCACCTTCATACAATCACAGTGGCCTCTGGCGGGTTGCGCGGGCTGTGATTGTGCAGGTCCAAGGGGTGGGGGGGTACGCAGTTGGGTAGGGTACAAGCTGGCAACTCTGCTGACCCCCTCAGAAGTTCTCACTCTCCCCAAAGTCAAAGTGGACTTTGAACAGACCTCTCCTGATGTGTAAGTTTCTGGCACCACATCCGGTCAACCACCAGTCCACTCACGCCCGGGCTAAGCCTCCCAGCACTATTGATCTTTTGACATGTCCACAGACTCACACCCCGCTGGGGGCCAGACAACAGCCCTCCTCCTGACACTGGATCAAAGGGGGGGATGTGTACAACGAGGCTGCGGTCCAGTGCAGCCACGGCCCTACCAACGGCGAGGGAGCAGTGACTGGCGGATTCTAGATGGGGCCCGCTGGGGCGAAATATCCACTGGACTCAGCCTGCACGCTCAGCCCGCACGCTCAGCTTGCAGCTCCCTCAAAGGCCCCACAGTGCTCCGCTGGGAGAAGCAGGTCGAAGGACGCTTGTGCAGAAAGCTGACATGTATTTTCCATTCAGAATTGGGATGCCTGTGAAAGTTAGATATCCACGCTGCTTCCAGAGGATTCTGAAGTTGTGGGCCCCCTTGTGGGCACACGTGGGTTCGATATAGATTCTAGCTGATCTATCTCAAGCCAGAGCACACATGCACAGGTGAGAGCCACGAGCTTGGCAACCTGAGCTGATTTGGCCATAGGTAATCGATATGCTTCTAGAACAGAATGGGGGGTACATACAGTATAGCTGCAAACCAATTTCCCCGTTTCCAGGGACACGAACAAAAGATCCATCAACAAAAAGAATAAGGGCAGGATCAATAAAGGTACAATGGATAGGTCAACACAGGGTGTAAGAGTGTCTCCACAATGACCTGACAGTAATGCACTCCCCATCGTCAGAGGTGGGTAACAAAAAGACAGGATTTAGAACTGAACAGCGACTCTGAGTTACATTGGCATCATAAATTATCAATGTTTCATATCTGGTAAGGTGGGAATTTGGCACATGTTGTGTCTTCCCCCTTAGCAATAATGACAATACAGCTTGGTCAACTCAATCGTGACAGGATGCCCTTGTACCAGAAAGTCCATCTTCTCTATCAATATGGCAGCAGCAGCGATGGCTTGCAGACAAGCTTGTAGTCCCGCGGCTCCTGGATCTAACGCTACACTGTGATATGATATGGCCAGTGCTTATCACTGTGTACTTAAGTCAACACACCTTCAGCAAACCCATTGCGCTTATTGCAAAACATGACACATGGCTTGCTGTAATCTGACAGACCTAAAGCTGGAGCCATTACAAGTGCTTGCTTAATGGTGACAAAGGCACCATCTGCCTCCTGGGACCATGGCAGGAGTTCGATGGTCGAATCATGCTCGAGGTTCCGAAGGGGCTTAACTATGGATACATATCCCAGGACCCATTGCATGCAGTAACTGACCATCCCAAGGAACCCCCGGATCTGCTTCTTTGTCTGGGTTTTAGGGACTTTCTGGATCGCTGCAATCGATACCCAGACAAATATCATTCCCCAGCAGAAAACTCATGGCCCCAGATTATGCACACAGGGCAGACACAACGTCAATTTGTCTTTAGATGCCTTGTGACCCTTTTCAGGCAGCGCTTTCAACAGAATGAGTGAGTCTTAACACGCCTCGAAGGAGGGGGAGGCTAGGAGCAGATCATCTACATAATGCACAAGCATCGACCCTCCTGGAAACTGAACCGAATCAAGATCTTTCTTTAAAATTTGGGGGAACAGGTTAGTGCTTTCTACATACACCATTGGAAGACGAGTGAAAGTATATTGCGTGGATTTATGGGTAAATGCGAAAAGATACTGGGCCTCATTACGAGTCCGGCGGTACCGTCTGGTTACCGCCGGACTCGTATTACCATTCCGCCTCAGTGACTCCCGGAATTACCAGGGCATTACCGCCCCGGTGTCCTGGGAGTCACGGAGGCGGAATGGTGTTAATCCCCATTCCCATTGGGAATGGGGAAGTGGAAACACCGGCACCATCTTGTGATGGTGCTGGTGTTTCCACGTCCGCCTGCAGGCGGGAGGTGTTCAATCCGCCAGGTCAGACCTGGCGGGAAGATCACCTCCCGCCTGCAGGACTCGGGATCGGGCAGTCCGGAAATAACAGTGGCGGCGGGTTTACCGCCACTGTTAATTTCGGACCGCCCGACCCGTAATGAGGCCCACCGTCTATCAGGATGTTTGGGTATGGAGAAGAAAGCTGAACACAAATCTGCAACAGTGAAATACTTGGCTGTATAGGGAATACATGGAAAAATTGTAGCTGGATTGCCTGGAAAATCCGGTAACACAGCTACTTTAACTGCACGCATATCCTAAATGAAACTATAAACCTCCTTACCTGGCTTCTTAGTGGTCAAAATTGGACTATTGCCGGTGCTGCGGGTTGGTACAATGATACCCTGTTGAAGAAGAGATTCTGTTATAGGACGAATACCTTCTTCAGCCTGTCGAGAAATAGGATACTGATGTACACCTGGCAAGGGCTTGGCAGGATTCAAAGTAATTCTGACTGGCTCTGCATTAACCATATATCCACTGTCATTTGCTTGAGTTGACCATAATTTGACTGGGACCCGGTCCAACAGCCCCTATCTTGAGCAATAAGTGCTAGCCCAGTCTCCACGGTTCGAACTGATAATTTCCTGTAATACTGCCAGCACCTTGTGTGCTCTATGAGTGAGAATATCAAGGTATACATCAGGGCAACAGTAAATAGAACATCTTAGTTTACACAATACATTTAACCCAAACAAGTTCACAAGTGAACAAGGGCTCAGTCATGGGCGTAATTATAGGGGGGCAGAGGGTTTTGTCCCCCCCAACTTCTGTGGCATGCCTTTTTTTCCCCCCCATCTTTTGGAGTGAGGGCAGGGGGGTCACAATCATCAATTATGTAATTCGACAGCGCAAGCCCAGCTGGGGTGCCCAGCAAGGCTTGCGCTGTCTCATTACATAATGCTGAGATGCCTGGCAGCCGCGCTGCAACACATCCAGGGCCGGGATGCCCTGCGTGGCTCAGTCCCTCACCCTGGCTGGCCTGACTCAAAGTCAGCAGCCAGGGTGCTGAACTGGGTGTTGCAGGATAGTGAGGGGGGGGCGGTCATAGGGAGGGGGAGTGAGCAACGAAATGCAATGTGTGGAATTCCACATGGTCTCATTGGCGCCCACCCCTGCCAAATCTACTTTTTTGGTAACATTAGTTTAAAATGGCATTTTAACACACAACAACAAAAATAAAACTGCAGGATCATTCCAGATGCAGGATACCCCTCTATTAGAGCTCTGTCCAAGCCCTCTGGGGCAAAATACATGCAAACTTCCTAATTATTATATGGATTACACCAACAGAACTGCCTTCACAGAAAAGGACATTGCAAGGCGCATCATCAGTCTGATACATGGAGGCACCTGGAAGTGACTTTAGAATAAGTTGCCATTAATAAGCAAAGTGACAAATAACTTTGTGGTGCAAAATACCTAAAATGCACTATTGTTATATGTGAAGAAACTCTATAATCATTAGGCTTTAACATTATAATACCATGATACATTGACATAAGCTTTGAAGTGAACCAGAGTCACTTGCAGAGCTGCAGATAAGGCACAATGTGATTAAATGACTTGCTCAGGATCACACACTTGGTTAAATGATGAAACTGGGATGTGGACAATTTAAGCGACCGCGCACATCTTTCCAGGTTTAGTTGATATAGATATTTATTAAGGTTTTGCTTTACATTTCATGTGCTTTAAATATTTATAGCAATGCCTTGGAAGGAAACCACATTGCATAATAAACTAGCCTTTCATAGTAAACTAACCATACACTATATACATTGTCATAGAAATATTTTGAGCAATGGGAGTATGGCTTTAGTTTTATTCTCCCCGTTCTGCATGCAAAGTCAAAATAGCATCATGTAGATTAAAGTGAGCAAAACAGATCCCCCTTGGGTTTTAAAGCCATAGACATTATTTAATAAAGCATGAAACATTATGCACCCTTCTCACTTCTGATCACTCCCTCCCATTCACATTTATAAAGGGACAAAAGTCCCTGCTAATAGTACCCCCCTCCCTCCCATCAGTGCCTAATGGCTCACATTGTAATGCTCTGTTGATAAAGAGCAACCTGAGGACTCTCTGCTGCCCAGAGCTCCTTGGGACATTGTCCTGGCAGCGGCAAACCTCTATCATTCTGAACGGGTAAGGTGTCCTGCTGCCAGGACAATGAGTGTTCTGAGCAGGAATCGCTCAGCACACATTGTCCTGCCAGTGGGACACCTTTGCTGTTGGGCACCCTCTTTGAGGTTCCGAATGGGAGAGGTGTCCCAATGAGAAATGTTCCCGTCTGGCTCTTAAAAGAGCCATGGGGGCAGCTTGCCCCCCTGCCTCTCCCACTCAGTAGTCAACTGCTTGGAGCCATTTGAACACAGGAAAATATACCTTAATTTTAATCAGCCAGAATCTTGTAGAAAAAATTCTATCAGCATGTACACATATAAGGTGCTGTGCAGAACCCAAGTTTGGAGATATATGGCATTTAGAAATTGATACCAAGTATACTTGGTCATCCAGTGCACTGCATTAATGGATGGCTTCTGCCTTTGAATGAAAGGGAAAATCAAGGGAATTGCTGACATTCCAGTGAATCTGTTCCTTTCGGCCAAGGCTTTATAGTTCAGCTAGGTCAAGTCAACTTAGCCCAAAATTTCAGGGGTCAGGGGTAATAAAGTCTGGTCTGCTCAATGGACCTTGTGCCACTGTTTCCATGTGTTATGGTATATGTACATATAAATGTTGTGTGCACACAATGTATGTCAATGGAGGTGCTAGGTGCATTTGTGTGAGTGTATGAAAGCATATGTGTGTTGACTTTTGTGTCTGAATGAATGATAAATAATGCATTGGGCCTCATTACGAGTGCGGCGGTTAGGGGTTAACGGCACCGGTAAGGATGCCGGTGCCGTTAACCCCTTACTGCCACATTCCGAGGTGGTCAAACCAGCCGCCCTTAGCGGGAGCCGCAAAAGGACCAGGGAGCTAATAACGGGCCCGTTATTAGCTCCCTCCCCATTCCAATTGAGCCCTATAGGGGCTCAATGGGGATGGGTAAATTGAATGAGGAATTACCGTGTCCTCCAAGGTTGGAATGGCCCGTTAATTCCTCATTCAAGGAACCCGAACCCGAGTTTGGATGCAGCCATGCCGCTAATAGCGGCATGGCTACCTCCAAACTCAGAATAAGGCCTATTGTTTGTATGTTCTTTTGGAATTAAGTTTGTGAATGTTATGTTGTGTCACTGGGTGCATAGCAGGCTGGCTGAAGATGTGTGGGGGACCAATTGAATTTTAAAGATACGCCACCAGTCTTATTATGAAAGTTATAACAGAGCGTTGGCAATGGACTCTTGTGGTGTAGTAGTCTATTGTTATCCCTCAGTGATTTAGGTTGTTTGACTGAGGTACAAAATCACAGCAGAATTGACCATAATCATTTTAGCTGCGAATACGTTTTTACCTCGATGCAAAAAAACAAACCCAAGGCCCCCCAAACCACATGTACACCCATAAAACTCCCCTACTTACCTTTTCTCCATCCGCCGTCTCCCCTGCAGCATCAGATCCATCCATCAAACGTGGGTTGGATCTGACGCTGCAAGGACATCCCCGCAACCGCCAAAGCCAAAAATACCAAACATGGGGAGCGGGGGACATCCCTGCAACCCCAGCTCTTCATGTTCAGTCTCTTCGGCTTCAAACTAATGGTGGTGACCGAATTCTGTTAAATCTACCATTCAACCACATGTTTTCGAACAATTTGGCCGAAACGATCCCTAAGAGCCACCATCCACCCTCCCATCACCCCACCTCTGCCCCCCCCAACATTTTCAGCAAAGTTACTCCACTGGGCTCAGCAAAAATGCTTGTTGGTCAGAAATTTAACTCATTATGACCATAAGTGTAGTGGACACAGGATGAGGTTTTGGAGCACCTCCTATACCTACAGCATTTACTACATCATCAGAATGCTTTGTCAGGGGAAACATTTAGTTTGGAGCGTGATGCTCCAGTGTCAACCAAACATGACATCTTTTGACCAGCAACAATACAGTCAATATACAGGACAAAAGGATTAATTGATATGTGTTGCAACAAGCTCAGAGACTCCTTGGCAATCCTAAACATCGGTTGGAAGTAGTGGCGGTGGAGGCAGAGACCTTACCATCCTGCTCGGTGCGGTTTGTTGTCTGCCTCGATTGTCATACTGAGGCCGAGGTGGGCACTCGGCTTTCCAGTGGCCAAACTCTTTACACTAATTACACTGATCACTGTACGTGTTCTTGTAATACTTTTCAACAGTTTGCCCTGGCTCAAATAACTCGGGTGCTCCTCATCCCATCCCCACCCTCACCCTCCTGGAGTGGGGCAGAACCCTCCCCTTCCCTGGGGAGGCTGTAAAGTCTTTATTTGCAATACCATAAGATTGGCTTCAGTGGTTTCTTTTTGTCTCTCAACCTTTTCATGAAAGTGCTGTGCAGGCAATAACACTTCAACCAATCCCTTTCCTTCCCATCCTATCAGTACTGCCTTAATTCCATCAGATTACTTTGGTTGCAGACCCATAACAAACAGAGCCACCATGACCTAAGGCGCTATAACCGTGGCATCAACAATCCCAGAATATTGTTCAAAGCATTGTTTCAAACGTTAAAGATATTCCACAGGATTTTCTCCCTTGGCTCGTTTACATGCATTAATCTTAGAACAACCTGTCTTTCGAAGACACATTTCATTAATAGTTTGCACCAGTCTATCAGTTAATGTTTTCAAATGCCTAACAGTAGCAGGTTCTTCAGATGGCCAACTGGTGTGTATCTTAAGCAAAGTAAATTTTATATGTGGCCAGTATTACTCTCAATAACTGATTCAAATCAACACACATGGGATGATAACAGTCTATGATGACCTGAAGTTCTTCCTGGAACTTAACAGGATCTTCTCATATCTTTGAAAATCTCTAAACAATATTAATCAAATCTGAAGCTCTCCATGGGGCATATACAGTAACTAGGGTATCACCTCCTTCCTTGAGCAGGAATGCACCAGTATTGGTATTGGCTGTCACATTCGGGAACTCTTCAAACTGGGCTAATTTTTCTGGAGTATGATATGATATGATATGGCATTTATAACACGCCTATACACAAGTGTTTCAAAGTCGCAAGGTGGCAAGGGAGGGGAACAAAGGGAGGGCGCACAAGGATCCTACTAGGCCAGGTGTCATTCAGATCGCGCAAGTGCGTGGGAAGGGGGCAGGTACAGTGCAGTACATGGCAATAGATAACAATAAGTAAAGTGACAGCCAGTATGTGGCAAGTGCATGGGCAAGTGCATACATCCGCTGTCAAGAGCTGGTAGGGGGACTGAAGGGGTAGAGAAACAGTCTCCAAGTGTGGTGGTTGCCAGGTGGGCAGTGCAGGTGTGATGCTGGCGGTGGAGGGACCTGGGCCCGAGATCAGAGGGTGGCCAGGTAGCCAATGCAGTTCCAGTTACAGCCAAGAGGTCAGCAGAGGAGAGGAGGAGAAAAAGCAGAAGCCAAGAGAAAGGGTTTGAGGTGCTTCCGGAACCTCAGATGGTTCTCCTCAAGTCAGAGGGAGGCACCAGCCGAAGAAAAAGATCTACCACCAACTTGTTGCTTGGAGAAGCGACTGACCCTGAGGGAGTTGGAGGCGGATGAGTGAAGAGTTTGAGAAGGAAGATACTTAGGAAGAGAGAGTTGAAGGTATTGTGGCCCCAGGCCCCAGAAGGCCTTGTGGACGATGCAGAGGGTTTTGAACTTAATCCTTGCAGCCACTGCAGAGATTTCAGTCCTGGAGAGATACGATCCCTGGGCTTGAGGCCAAGGACAAGTATCGCAGTCCTGTTCTGGATAAGTTGGAGAGGGCATAGAGTAGAAGCAGGCAGATGTAGAAAGAGGCTGTTGCAATAGTCCAGCCTAGAGAGAACCAGAGCTCTGGAGACAGTGAGCTTCTGGGGGAAGGAGAGGAAAGGAAGAATACCTCAAAGGAGGTGTAGCTGGTAGTGTGACTTCTTAGAGATGTCAGAGATGTGAGGAGAGAAGGAGAGCGTGGAGTCGAAGATGACTCCGAGGTTTTTAGCGTTGCAGGTGGGAGCATGAAGAGAGCCAGTCATAGGGCCTCATCATGAGTTTGGTGGTAGCCCTTAAATCCAGCTGTAACATTATTAGTGCCGCCAATACCACTCAGCCGGATCACGACTGTGATCCAGCCGGTGCTATTACAGCCGGTGCTATTGCAGCCAGCTGTAATAGCGCCGACAACACACAACGCTAACACAGACCTATCAAAAGTACGGTACCAGCGCTAATAGCGCCGGAAAACCAGACCCAGATGACAGTAATAAAGGCACAGGTGCAAAGAATGTGCACAGAGGACTACAACGGACCCACCCATACCCCAAACACACTTCCCAACACCATGATGCCATTTGGAGAAGGGAGCTTTGACATTGATTTCCATATGCTGCGCCTGGAGCTACAGAGAGGCTTGACAACCATCCCAGGGCACAGGGAGCACGGGGGAGAGGGGGTAGGGGTGAGGAGGAGGAGGAGGAGGAGACCAACCCCAGCAAGGCATTCAGCCATTCCCAGGGTCAGGCCATCACCCTGGGCCCTGACTGATGGCCAGTTGGTAGCAGAGTACAGGCTGGACAGGGCTACCATCACACAGTTGCTGGGCACAATTCAAGGGGACATTGGGAGCAGGATTGTCATCAGCACTGCTGTACCCCCACTCGTTAAGCTGGTTTCAGTCCTGCAATACTTTGGAATGGGAAGCTTTCACAGTAGCTATGATGCATGGCATGGCCCAGTCCACATTTAGTGCAGTCCTGGGCCAGTTGCTCGATGCACTCCTGCGCCACGTGAACAAACATATGGCATTGCCCACCACCCAGGCACAGATGAATGAACTGAAGGCACAATGTTATGCAATAGCACAAGTGCCCAACGTGATTGCAGCCCTAGACTGCACACATGTTGCACTGGTTGCACCCCATGACCACAAGGCAGCGTACCGGAATAAAAAACATTTCTATTCATTGAATGTACAGATGACTTGTAGCCCGTCCTCACCATCAGCCACTGCTGCACACATCATTAACCTGGATCCACCCACAACTCCATGGTGCTGCGCAACAGCACACTGCCGGCCTACATGGAGAGACACAGAGTACAACGTACATGGATAGTGGGTGAGTACAAACCCTGCCAGAAATGCATGCCAAAGCACAAGAAATGAAGGGTGGGGCATAGCCACAGGAAGACTTGCTTGCCACCATGAGCCAGAGCCAGCACAATCCCAGCACCATTATCATGTACAGGAAGCAGACATGGACACCTGCACACGGCCACTACAACTTGACACACACCTGGTGAAGGCCACACACTGTTGAAAACACCATAGCACATGGGACCATGACAACTGCAATGCTGCAATGCACCTTGTCTGTGCAGCATTACACTCTGACACCCAATAGCTACTCCACCCAGGGCATGACACATGAATGCAAAGTGAGAGGAATCCACTCCCCATCCCCTAAACCACTGTAGATGATCATGAGCATACACGGACATGAACATCCCAAAGAGAGAGACCCATGCCTGCACATTTACATGCATGCCAACCCAAACGAAAACTGAGGCCATGTTGCTAAATCTCTACCATCCACCGAGACAGCCACATCCAAATACAAATGACAACTCACCCTGAACAGGCAGTCCTGACGATAGCCTCATCCTGAGGGTCTGGATGCACCACAGTGCCAATCACATCCAGGGAGTGTGTATGTGAAAAGTGGGCTACAAGGGTCATGTCGCCCATTGCAGAGCAGACCCATGCAACATGACTACACCATATTCCAAGTATAAGTTGTTACATGACGGCCCTTGATGAGCAGGAGAGGCACACACAAACCCATCCACATAGTGCATGATTCACTGGTATCCCATGTGCAGCCAACTCACACCTGCCACAGAACAGCCCACTCAACCACACAGGGTGCATGCGTGGGTCAGATGATGCATGGCATGAAAGATGATGGATGTATACCTATCAGCCAATCACATTGCATGTCCCTGTTGCACACAGGTAGGACCACAGTGCATAGTGTATTGATGTTTGTCCTTGCACACCCATTGAAGGGACCTAGGCCTCATGTACTCATTTAATCCCATGCAGGTGACTCAGGAGACCCCTGTGCAGAATCCCCAAACACCGGCAGAGCAAGCATACAACAATGCCCACAGTAGGACATTCATACGTATAGAACAGCATTTGGACTAATGAAGGCACGATTCAGGTGCCTGGACCGTACTGGAGGGGCACAAATGTATGCATCCGAAAAAGTTGGCAAGATTGTCCTCACTTGTGCTATGCTGCACAACATCTGCTGCCGAAGGAATGTGCCACTACCCCCTGACGCAGAGGGCAACCCCCAGGGGGTGAGAGTGGAGGATGAGCATGTGGCAGGGGCTCTTGCACCCAGGGATGGGGTGCAGGAGGGGAGGTGGGCCAGACAGGCATAGATCGACAATTTCTTTAAACATGGTGAATGGGCACATACCACGACCAGCACTTATAAAATAAATAACACTTGTACACAATCATGAATGTCCTTGCATTATGTCAGGTATGAACATGCTTTAATGATTGTTGAACTAACACCCTACCCCACCAACTCCCCCAGCACACATACCTCCTTATCCCCCCACACAGTGCCAATGGGTCCATGTGCCCGGCACTCAGGCCAACAGTGCATTGTTCATCTAACGGGGACATGGACGTTTCCCATGTGCACCGTCATCAGGTGAGCGGTGTTGCAAATGACGCAGTGACTTCTCCCTGGGCGAACCCTGTAGGGACCCCTTTGTGGGGGTGGTGGAGGTGTATGGTACCAATGCAGCCAACTACATTTGCTGGCGGAGAAGATTGTTCGACTCACGCATCTGTTCTGCATGTGAAGATTGCCCCTTGCACAATTCGCAGACTTGCTGGCCAAACCCTGTGAGGGCCACAGAGCATGCCTCCATGACCTTAGGTGTGCATGCATTGTCACTCTCAATGGACTTGGCTGCCCAACTTGATTGGTTGTGTGGCCATGCCCTCGATCAACATCTGGCATGCCTCTATCACATCCAGTCATGCCATGATGGTGCTGGCGGAACCTGATACTCTGTCCCGTGTGGGGCTGCTCTGCCGGGCAGCGCTGGACAGTGTTGTGGGGCTGCTGTGCGGGGCATGGCTGTGCAGTGTTGTTGGACTGCTCTTGCTGGAGGTGCTGGGCTGTCTGGTGGGGCTGCCGTGGATGGAGAGCTGCCAGTAGATGACCCATATGATGGTGTGTCCTCATCCGCCACCGTTGTGTGTGCGTGGCTGCAGCGTGCACTGACCTGTGTACTGTGGCTGTGCATCAGCACATGGTCAGGGGTCCCTTCGGGAGTGACTATTTGCTGCACAGGACTGTGTATCAGTGTCAGGACAGATACAGCCTGCTGCTCTTCACCGGATGATGCTTCCTCCTCTGGGATGGTTGTACTCGTGGCAACTTCCACATCCTGGTAACCCCCGGTGCCTTGGGACGGGCTTGGTGAAGCACATCTGGTGGCTTGGGTGCTCTGAGGTGGTGAGGCCCTGGTGGCTTTTGTGCGTTGAAGTGGTGAGGCCCTGGTGGCTTGGGTGCGCTGAGGTGGTGAGGCCCTGGTGGCTTGGGTGTGCCGAGGTAGTGTGACACTGCTTTGGTGGGGTGGGTCCTCCGCCTTGGTGTGTCCTGCCAGGCCCTTTGCGGGGTGGTGGTGCTGGTGGAGGTGCGGCTGGGCATACGTTGGGATGGGCCTGCTTCCTCGTCATCCACCTTGGCCTTGGATGATGCCTGTATGCCTGTAGGGAACATAGGATATGGCATGAGGACGGACCTCCTAAAATATTTGTTCATGCATTTCAGGTTTGGGGGTTGTACAGGGCAGTTTCACTCATGCTTGGCCCTGATCTGTTTTGATTGGTATCAGGTAATAATATCGCCATATATATGGTCGCCGTAAATAATATTGGTGGGAAAATGTCGTGGCAATATTATTTGGGTAACCATATATATGGGGACAGGGGCAAAAAAATAAAAAAAATAAAAAAACTTTGGGGGTTGTGGGGGTGTCCCCCACATGTTCCATGCAATAATGTCGCCACAAAAAAACGCCCATTTTTCAGCGATATTTTTGCATGGCGAGATTTTTGTGGCGACATTATTACATGGAACCTTTTGATTTTGTCATGGATTGGTATTACTGGGGCCTGCTATGTGAGGGGGACACAGTTTGGAATTGTTGGCCTAGCCATTTCACGCATATGATGCACATGCACAGCTGGCATGCCGCAGTCATTGAGGGGGGCTGGTACTACACACACCCACCTGGCAATGGGGTGATGCTGTGCCCCCGCCACGGATGTGTGTAGCATAATGCTTGCATGTGTCCATTGGCTGTCCTACCCACGACTCTGGCTCACAGGGGTCACCTAGGTGCAATGGCACATGGGTGCTGTCGTGGGTCCCTGTGGTCACTCCCATGCACTGCACCCACTCACAGTGCCTGATTGTCGGGTATTCACACTGGTGATGGACTCTTCACAATGCAATTTGCAAGAGGGTGACTCAACTCCAGCCTCCTGGGTGCCAGTGCCTGCCTCTGCTCCTTCCACTCCCGCAATGGAGGCCATATCGATGAGGGTGGTGCACTGCTCTCCCCATGGTGCCAGGTCCTTTGGTGGACCTCCCCATTCACCAGGCTCTCACTCCTGTGCTGTGCCAGGAGGCCCCGGACATGGACCTGCAGATTTATGAATCTCTTGCGGCAGTCCTCGCCATCCCTGGGGACACAGCCAGCTGCAGTGACCTTCTCGCTGATGTCCGCCCAGATCCGGTTACGCCGCTGTGACCCTGTCTTCTTCTGTTGGGGACCATATAGTTCATCCTGGTGGGAAATCATCTCCTCCACCAGCATAGTGACTTCACAGTCCGAGAACGTGGGCTTGCGCAGCCTATCCACGGCAGACTTCCCACTCACATGCTCCTAGGACATTTTGAGGTATTTGTTGGAGTGGGTGGCTTACAGGGGCTCCGATTTTAGGTGGATTGTGATTTCCAAAATAGCTTCTGCTTTGTTTCCCATTGTGGCGGTGGCACATTTCCTGTGTCGCTAATATCACGCACTATTAGCGCTTGCCGCCAATGCTAACGCAATGTTTGTTGGGTTTTCGGATTTCCAGCCACTATTACCGCTGGACGGTATTAGCCTTAACGCCAGGGCGTGTGCGCGTGCCCACCGACTCGTGATGGGGCATTGTTTGTGCCACAACTCACGGCATTAGCGCAAATACCGCTCCGCGGTATATGCACCCAGATACCGACCAACTCGTGATGAGGCCCATAGGATTTATTGGAGTGGACTGATGATAAGTTGGCGGTTGATTAGAATCTGGGCTAGCCAGTTGATCGGGTATAACATTTGTTATAAGTGTCCAATATATCTTGGGGGCTTTCCTTTAATGGGGGTTTACAGTATATATTCGTTTGTACCCAGTTTTATAGGTCGGTACCAGCAGGTTTGAGTACTCGGTTATCAAGGATTTAACCTGCTCTTGGAGCTTTTCTTGAGTGTCTTTCAGTGCCTGTGTCTTAGATTCAGTTTGTTTCTTAGTAGCTCCGGTATACCAATCTAGATAACTGTCCCATTGGCGTTGGTGTACACATGCCCCTTTTTTCTCTAATGCCTTACGTAAATTCGTTATCCTATCTAAGTTGAATGTACCTTCCTGAGGAACATTTTTAGGTGACTCCCTCTGTGTATATTCATGCAATTCTTTCAGATACTTACATGCTTTTGGCGAGTAGTGAGTAAACATGAAGTGTTTGGGCTTTCTTTTGGAGGAAGTAGCACTTGTCTAGACTGCCCTGAATCCATTCTCACAGGGGTAAGACAAGGTATGGCATATTACATATCCAGGTCTGTTCCTAACTCTGTCTGCATTAGGACGCTATGGAGTCCCGAGGCTGGTGGCGTGGGTACGGCTCATTAGCTTTCACCTTGATGCTCCGTATCATCACCCAGCCTCTGTTCTTCCCCCCTTACCGACATTTGAGAAACACCCGCAGGTGTTGGTCAGATTCAGATGACTGCTGGTTCACAGTCTATAGCCCCCATTAAGCTACTCACAATGCAAAATGGTATTCAGTTTTTTTCAGAGACATGGGTAGGTAATAATAATAATTATTTATTTTTTAGGACATATTTACATTACTATTATTACACAATCGAAATTGATACTCAGTGAGCGGAGTGTGGGCAGAGTGTGTTTGGCTGTCAGAGGAGCTGCACCTTATTTCGTTTCTCCATGCTGCAGTGTTTCTGGGAGTATTTGTTCCCTGTCTACTGCTTGATATTCTTGCCTGGACTACTAACACTCTATAATCCCATAACCCCACGAGTAGCATGAGCAGATTGTGGGCAGAGTGTGTTTGGCTGTCAGAGGAGCTGCACCTTATTTCGTTTCTCCATGCTGCAGTGTTTCTGGGAGTATTTGTTCCCTGTCTACTGCTTGATATTCTTGCCTGGACTACTAACACTCTGTAATCCCATAACCCCACGAGTAGCATGAGCAGATTGTGGGCAGAGTGTGTTTGGCTGTCAGAGGAGCTGCACCTTATTTCGTTTCTTTGTGCTGCAGTGTTGCTGGAAGTATTTTTTCCCTGCCTACTGCTTGACATTCTTGCCTGGACTACTAACATCTATAATCCCATCGCCGCACGTGTAGCGTAAGCAGAGTGTGGGCAGAGTGTGTTTGGCTGTCAGAGGAGCTGCACCTTATTTAGTTTCTCCGTGCTGAAGTGTTGCTGGGAGTATTTTTTTCCTGTCTACTGCTTAACATTCTTGCCTGGACTGCTAACACTCTATAATCCCATAGCACCACGCGTAGCGTGAGCGGAGTGTGGCCAGAGTGTATTTGGCTGTGTTCGGCAGTGCAGAGGTAAGTGCGTACCCCTCTTGACATTTGTCATGCCTGGCAAAGCGGCCACCACAACGAAATATTACAACTTACTTAAAGGGAAGCCATATGGGAAAAACACTAGTTATCGGCGAGAGGAAAAGGGTGTGTTAAGTAAATTGGATAAAGTAAGTGTTTCTCTTCATTCAGAAATGGACCCCGAGCTGCCCCGACTACCTAAAGCCTCGCGCTCAATTTCCTCTGCACAAATTATGGACTTCTTTAAAGCTGGTAACGACTCTTTAAAAAACCATGTTACTCCAGGTTTTTTACCCACTGGAAAGGAAACTGTTACCGTGAACCCTAATCTGCAGCCGCAGTGCTCGACTGTTGTTGCTGATGTGCATCCGCCTAACTTAGGGTGAATGGAACTACCCTCTCCGCGACCAATGCCAGACGCCATTGATGACAATTCCTTGTTAGAACTTTGCTATCGCCTTTGCGGGAACTACAGGGAAACTGCTGAGGCTGAAGTTGCAATGGCAGAACACATGTGTGATAAATCTTTCGCGCTCACACTTAATGTTACTGCAGAAAACAATAATCACCCTCCTTGATTGTCCTGCACTCCGTTTTTGCTCCCGTTATCGGGTATTTCAAGCTGTCAGCTTCCGCCTCAAAATGAACAAGTGGAAGTCATTGACATTTCCGACGGGAGTTAAACTGAACCTGTTAAAGTGAAAGTGAAAACAACAAATAAAAATAACTTGTTCCCTAACATTGGACTCCTTCACTTAGCCCTCAAAATTCTAATTAAACTTACGGACCAAACCTATTACCAAACACAAAAAAATGGTTTAATGCTTGAATCACTTATGCAATCGAAAATTAAGTATGATCGACTAACGAGGATAACTTAATTCAAAAACCTTTTGTGGAAATGGTTACTGTACCTGCTGCCTCTGCTCCTTCTATGCCAATTGAATAACCCAACAACTCCTACAATGTATCGGAGTCTCTCTTTGTTCATCCTTCACGTAAACAAAGAAAGAAGCAAGCTAGATTTGGTAAGCGTAAATTGTTTTTGCCAATTGGCGAACTTAGTATTGATGAAGCATCAAATAATGACCATCTGCCTTTAAATTCAACTATTGCTGCTAAGGCAAACGATAAAGTTAGAATAAAACGCATTCGTAAACGCAAAAATAGGAAGAAGAAAAGGCAATTGGTACAACATGGAACTCTATCCAGCTGGTGAATTTCTGATGGCATTTCGGTAAGGGAAGCACCCAAAGCAATGGAAGACTCCTCTACTAATGACATTTCGACAAACGAAGCGATGGTCTGTGGCCACCTCGACAAGTCAAAATCAACTGCAAGTAATTCTGTTGATGAGGAAGTTGAAACTTTAACAAAAGAACTAGAAGCAAATCATGAGCTACTTAACAATAGAGTAGTCACTATTAGTGAGAGGCCGGATAAGTGCACTAAGAATCCATTGAATAGAATGCGTATACTTGAAATATTTACCAAGATTCCTGCTTTGAGAATTCTCAAGTCATGTGATTTTGAATTTGTGCAGCCAGAATTCATTGTATACTTCCTGCCACTGCCTCACTTATTTGCACGCAGGAAGATTCTGTTAACTTCCTTGGATATGAACTAGATATACCAGTTCCTGAAATTTCACTGTCCATTTCATGTGTACATTGTAGAACAACGAAGCTAAAACAAAAAACCCATATCCCTACTGGACCAGCGAAGGATATGGAAAATCAAGCAGGGTGGAAATGGCTAAAGAACCTGTTGGGAAAGTTAGAGGGACCTGAACCATGAGTGTTGGAAGCAATGTCGTGGAATACAAGAGGCAATGAACACTTTTTGAAAACGGGTTATTCCCCTGGATCCTTAGTCAAAATCCCTATATTTTTGCTTCAGGAAACATGACTCATGTCAGATTTTTGTATAGATACTCATCACATTTTCCAGCGACATGCAAAAAAAGTCCTAAAGGGCGTCCCTATGGTGGTCTCATAACGGCTTTCTCCCACGACTTTTACGCTAAAGAACTACCATTTGTAACCGCCAATGATTGGGTACTGGTGGTAGAAATTAAAGCTAAAATGGGTATGCTAACTCCCAACATGTTATTTGTTAACATCTATGATGCTCCGTCTTCAGCCTGTACGAATTTTATTCACAAATGTCTTGATAAGCTATTGACCAACTGGCTTATGATTTGTGGCAATGAGATAGTTGTATTTGGGGGGACCTCAACGATTATTGTGGGATTTCTACTATGAAGATGACCTTTAACAATATTTCACAAACTAATGTTATGCTTAAGAATAAGTGTGATGACAGATGGCGTTCTTGGTCTAATTTCTTCCAAGATTGGGAGATATGGCCATTGACTGGCAGGGCTATTAGCGACACTCCAGGAAAGTGTACCTGGTCCTCCGGTAATACGTCTGCCACCCTAGATTATTGGTGTGGCCAATACCCCTGCTCTCTCTTACATCAGTGATTTTGAAGTCTCCTCTTATTCCTTCAGTGATCATGTCCCTGTTAAATTAAAACTAAATCTACCCATTCTCAGCCATCCTGACCGTGGTCCAACTAATCTTGGTATCTCTAATTCTGGTACTCGTATAAAATGGAATGCCGCCAAGATTAGAAAATTGAATAAAAGAATTTGAATGTCACTTTCCATTAATAATCTATTGAATAGTAATGATATTGAACATACCATCAAACAATGGACTATGGAAATAGCGGGTGCCCCTGGGCCCCCTATTACAGTTAATGGTAAACATTTTCTTACTGCTTATGACAGAGAACTGGTGTTAGCGAGGCGTGTACATCGCCGTGAATTGCGAATATTAAAAAAGCTCCCAATATGTTGGGATGAATATTTGCTCCGTAGGAAAAAAATAACCAGTGCATACAGTGGTTGGTGCAAACATAACCATAAAGGAAAACTTAATGTGAAATGGCAAATGCTGATTAATACCATACAAAAAGGCAACCACAGTTCCATCTGGAAACTATTGAACAAAATTAAGGTGAACGAATTGCCCCGGCAACTGGCTGAGACCATGTATGATATTGCTATTACTGAACCAACCTTGAACTCTGAGGGACCCATGGCCCCTTATATTTAATAGAAGAGATGTTATGAGTATAATTGCCAAACTCAACAACTCTAGGGCCCCCATTCCTAATGGCCTTGCATCCTGTGTAGATAAAAATTATCCTATCACTTGGTCTTTTCTTAGCGTCTCTTTACAACAAGGTATGTCATGAAAAGGCTATCCCTGACTCTTGGTCTAAGTCCATAATAATACCAGTGTATAAAGTTGGTTCCCGACAACTACCCATAAACTATCGTATCCTCTCGATACTTGACACCACTAGTAAGATCTTTGCCTCCATTGTATTGTTCCACCTGCAATCTTGGGCTGCCGCCAACCAGATTTTACATCCATTTCAATCTGGTTTTCGGTCTGGATGTTGCACTACTGATAACATCTGTCTCCTTGATGCTATTATGTGTAAGGCCAAACAAAGACCAAACCCGTCAATTTTTGTAACATATGTTGACCTTAGTAGTGCCTTTGACCAGGTTAATCGTAATAAACTATGGGAAATTTTGCGACATTTTCAAAACCCTCAATGGTTGTTGGAAATTATAGTTAAATTTCATCAAAACAACACGGTTTGTGTCAGCTTAGATAATGAGGGTAGACTCACTAGGTCAATAAAAATGAACAGGGGTGTCAAACAGGGTTGTTTGTTAGCGACGCTGCTTTTCAATATTTACACTGCTGCATTAATAAGACGACTTGAGAGTCGAGCTCACTGTCCTGCGAGGTTCTTTAAAATTAGGGTCACTGCATTATTATATGCAGATGAACTTGTAGTGGTTGATCACACCATAGCTGGTATGAAAGCTAATCTAGAGGAACTGGGTGTTTTTACAGTTGAACACAACATGATAGTTAATTTGAAAAAGACCAAATCCATGTTCATTTCGTCCAAGAAAGTAAATAGACCTACTATGAATATCAGCTGCGGTACGGTACGATTGATTACATTGAGGTCTATAAATATCTTGGCATGGAAAGGGATAGTAAACAAGGATGTCTTCCCTTAATAGAATCTTAGGACTAAGAGAGCTAGCTTAATTACACTAACAATCCGCAAACATGTGACGCAATATGCTGGCTTTACTCTTAAGGGTATCTTACTGTTGTATCGACAATGGTTTGTCCCTGCATTGACATACAGCCTAGAGGATCTTACAATTGAAAACCTTTTATGGTTGGACAAAATTGAAAGTTACTTCTGGCGTTCTATATTAGGTCTTCCTTCATTGTGCCCTATGCAATATATAAGAGCTGGGTTTGGCCTAATAGCCCTGGTGATCCTTCAGAGAGATCTTTTGCCCCTTAGGGCTTTGTGTCATCCCTCTAGTGAGTTGCTTTTTGCCATTAGTCAAAACGTTATAGTTGTAAAATCGGGAACTGTACCTGTAAACTCTTATGATGCCATGTGCATGAAATCCTATTCAATAAAGAATTGGTCAATTGAGCGATCTACCTGTGGCAGATATAAGGGAATAATAAGGTCCTTAAAGAATAAATCCTGTCTTAAAGACTGGGAAGCTACTACCAATCATTTAAGTGGCCTCGAAAACTATACATTCCGTGCATGTATTGTGTACAGATATTGTAGTCCGCAGCTATATCTGCTAAGGTGCCCTGATGTGCATAGATTTCGTCTCCCGATGCGTACTAACCAATTACCTGTAAGAACCACTCATGTATCACAATGGAAACTTGCTCATGACCAACGTACGTGCCGTATCTGTGAAGTAGCGGGCACATTAGAGACAGTGCAACATGTGCTCACTTTATGTCCAAAATTGGAGGCCCTCTATAGGGCTCGGTATAGTCATTATTACCATCAGTTTGAATGGGTGGCGACTACCCACTTTTGGAATATGTGTCTTAATTCCTCTTCTGAAGTTCTGATTATTGTATTGTATAATGTTTGAACTATGGTACAACACCTGTTTGAATCTTTCAGTGGTAAATGATGTGCAAACAATTGATGAATGCTGTGATAATGTTTGGAGTAATTTATTTAAATTCTGAAGAAGGGTACAGTTGAAATCAAAGTTAATGTTTTAATATGAAAACTATAGGTATCTTCAGTTTATGTTTATTTAGAAGTTTTGTTTTATTAGTACTAATATTTATGTTCATATATGATGAATTTTATTGTTATTGTTGTTAATATTGTAAATACATATTTGTATGTAGTGTTGTAAAAGTTCTTTATGGACTGAAATACAACAATAAATAAATAAATAAATGTATCGACCTCGGAAGAATGAAAGGCTGAGTTGGCCATGCCGGGATTTGAACCTGCGTCTTGCTACTCTAAGCCTATTACAGCTCCCATACTAGGATAGAGAAGATTGTGAAATATAAAGCGGGGTCTCAACTGAGTTGAACATTTAGGGTTTCAAGTAACAGGGTACATGTTGACACAAGACAATTGTGAGGCTATTATCTAAAACATTTCTTTCACATTCATACAGAACACATCCATCCTAGTCCCTGATCAATACTACACTACTCTGACTGCCATTGTGGTCTCATGTTCTATTATGTCAGCAGGGAGCATGGATGCGCTGATTTTAAACTGCGGTGTCCAGCTGCTTTTACTGTTCCTTTATTCAGATAAACAGTTCTATAGACAGGTTACTTTCCTTCCTGTTTCCTCAGATAATCACAACAGACTTCAGATATAAGTTTCAGTTTTCAGATTTCAAAGACAAACGCCTGGAACCCTCACTCCACACAACATCCACATCCACCAACATACAGATGCATGCAGCTCTACCTCAAGATATCCTCCATTATTGACATCCACAGACTCAAGGCATGCCTCACATTGATCTAGTTGTGGATTTCCTGTTCTTACCTGGAGCTCAACCCCTCCAAGACAGAAGTCCTACTACTGACCAACAACACAGAACACCCGAACATCCAGACCTGGCCCTGTGCTATGCTCCTTGAGGGCTTCACACCCCAGCTGGTCAACTGTACCCCTTGGGTTCGACATCGACCGGCATCTCTCCTTCAAGCAGCACATAACAAGGAGGACACAAACAGCTTGATATCACCTTTCTGTCCTGTGGAAAATCAAGCCCTTCATCCTAGAAGACAACTTCAGATCTCCTGTCCAAGCCTTGGTTCACTCCTATCTCGATGGTGGCACTCCCCAAGGCCTTCTAGTAACTACCCTGGCACCCCTGATATGTGTTCTGCATGATGCAGCACGACTCATCAAAGGACTTCACAAATTCAACCACATCACCAACCCATAACCAGCTACACTGGCTCCCGCTACAAAGCTGTATCATCTTCAAATCCTGCTGCATCACCTACAAGGCTGTCACCCTGCAGTCCACAAGTAACCTCACTGAGAAACTTAGAATCTCAGGAGGCCTACAATATACCAGAAATAAAGACATTTGCAGGCTTGAACTACGCCAGTGCAGGAAGGAATGAACCAGAACACAGGCCTTCTGTATCTATGCCCCAAGGCTTTGGAACCTTCTCCCCATCAATATCAGACTAGCCCTCTCACTTTACAGTTCAGGAAGGAGGCCAAGACCCTCCTCTTCATTAAATGGCTTATTCTTACCACTGGGGTGCACACACTCACCACTCCCCACCCTGCCTTGGACTGGGTGATCTGCTCCCCACTGTTTCCTCTGCTGGTTGCTTGTAGATTAATTGCTGCCAAATATCCTGCCCCCCCCCTGCTATTAGCTCCCCCCTCCCTTGTTTCTCTGTTTCCCTCACTGTCTGCTTCCCTTATGATTGTAAAGTGCTTTGTTGCTTCCTGAAGCCAGGTCTGCACTCAATAAATACTCTAATAATAATACCCTAATAATAACAGGTCAATTGAAAAAGTGTGACCCCCTCACTCCGGCCAAGCTAGATTCTCCTCTACAATACAAAGCTTATGGTGGCTTTGGTTTCCAAAGGAAACACAACAATGAGCAATTAATGCACCATTGGAGTGGGCATTGCATGTGGCAAGTCTTCCCAGTACGTTTGAATGAATCATAATACAATCGTTGCATATGCACTCATAGCCCCTACACCCCCCCTTAAAGAAAACGTAAACGGTGTATTTTTAAATTGCTTACTTTAATTTCATGCGTGCTTGCTAGACATTTAAGAATAGTTTACTTTTTTGTAGCACTTCCCTCTTTTTTGTCACATTAGACGCAACAAACTGCATTGCCATGTCAAAGAATGACTACAAGCGGGTGATCTAAACACACAGTTTCTTTTGGTGTCTTCCTTTAAAACTCAGAGGTGTTTTTAGGTCTCAAATCACTTTGTGTTCTGGTCA
The DNA here is from genome assembly GCF_040938575.1 of Ambystoma mexicanum. Classification (NCBI taxonomy): domain Eukaryota; kingdom Metazoa; phylum Chordata; class Amphibia; order Caudata; family Ambystomatidae; genus Ambystoma; species Ambystoma mexicanum. The sequence continues at coordinate 914,232,908 of NC_090933.1, read as the reverse complement.
AATTAAAGAGGGCATTTTGTTGAACTGTGTTTTAACTTTTTAGTTAAATGTATACCATAGACTGTAAAAGTTCAAACGTCAGTATGGTCTGCGGTAGCACGCTAATGAAATTGCTCTGATAAAAAAAATGTATCTCCTAGTTTGGGGACATCCCTTCTTTAGGCCCACGTGTATATGGTGAGGGTCCACCTTGCCAGGAAATCCTTGCTAGCCCATTTTTGGTGATCCTGGCTTCAGTTTTCTCCCTGAGTGGCAAAGGGAACACGTGTAGGATCTGGGGTCAGACCTTGCCTCCCAATCCTTACTATGGGTTGGAGCGAGTGGCGTCTGTGTGTCACTGCTCATCTCACTTCCTGATTCAGTTATATTTGTGTCAGGCCCAGCCAAATAGGCAGCTTGGATGGGCACAGTGGGACTTAGAAGAGGGCCCAATGGGGCAGCTGCTATTTTCATCCCCCTGGCTCTGCCACTGGGACTGCAGCAACCCAATATGTGTTTCGGACCCTAGTCGGAGAATGCAATCGGTTCTGATGATGTGAGTCTAGCTAGGTGATGCCCATGACAAGGTATGCCCTTATTTGGGGCTGAGTATTGTTCTTAAAGTTCAACACACACTGTCACAGAGGGGATCAACAAAACACTTGACACATAAGAAATGATGCTCAATGTCTTTATTCTTATCGCAGGAGGCGGTTGGATGTATGAGCTCAAGAGGAATATCTTTGGTTAACAGTGTTAGGAAAGCTGTGTAACAAACTAGTGCAAGGGTTTGTATTTGTATGGGTATTCATTGATTAATAGGGTGTAATTTCAAACAGAAATAACTCACAACGTAGGCAATAACAAAGAGTGGAGGCAGTGCTAGGGTAAGGGGCTTTTATATAGGAGCATTGTTGAATTTAAGGACGCATTCCAGGTGGTGAAGGGAAAGGAGCTGTAGGATATCATATTTTTAATAAGGGTAAACTATACACCATTGTCCATGTGCCTGTCTTTAAAATATCGTATTTGTTTTCACTATTATGTGCAGATCAAACTGTACAGTTTTGTATTAAAGGTTAAATAAGCCAACCTCTCAACTGTGCAGATTTATTAAACATCAATCACATAGCCTGTGTGCCTCTGATTCAAAAATCACATTGCCAGTAAGCCAACACGTGTTTCCGCCATGTCCTGGTCTTTGTCAAGGCTAATATGGCATTTATCAAAATCTTTAAAACCAGATTAGATTAACATTTGTAATTACCTGTAGCTGAGAAATAGTGATGCTCTATTTCACATAACGAGATACAGTCCCATATATATTGGGTGCCTGTTTTAGAAGCCACCCTGCCAAGTTTAGGGTCCATCGTTCTTCCAGATTATAATATTTAACATTCAGAGCCTAGTATTGAAATATTTACAAATAGAATGGAGTTGTCCTGAAGGCGGAATGCAGAGAGATGGGTTGGGGTAATTTACCCTACACGACTATTGCCCCAGTCAAAGTTTAATATGCTATTCTAGATACACACAGTTTAAGGTATATCGCCCCCTGCTGGCTATCCCCATATCACACACAGTCCCAGGATATTCATAGTGCCCCAACATGCTTTTTTGGCTGCTTCTCTGGTCGCTGCTTGGCTCAATGTTGTCTCTGGGGCGCCTAGAATGTAGACTCAGCACACATCTACCAGGCAAGAACCTGTGATTTCCTCTTGCCATGTGGAAGAACAAAAATTATTACTAGCAGGAAATGCACCCCTCCTGCTCAGCTGCTATTCAAATTGCAATTATGTGCACCCACCAGTCAAATGCCACACACCTAGGTCTCAGCCCCCAACCGATCCTGGTCAGCCTCTTTCTCCTTATGTTCTTGTGGATGCAGCCAGGTTCTGGAGATGTAATCCCCAGGATGCATGCAATCAGATATTCTCTCCTGCAATACTCTGTTACCCTTTTCAGGACCTGGGCTATAACCCCCAGTAGACTCCAGGCAAATTGCTTCAAAACTGAGATGAACTGCTCAGTAAACTGCTGCCCTCGCACTCTCCCCCTTTCGCTGTACCTTCCACAGTTCCCTGGACTCCCACACTGTCTTCCGCCTTCTGCCTCCTTTAATAGTGTCTTAGCCACTTTCAAGTGTCCCAATAATTCCTGTGTTTATTGTGGTCGTTTCTGCACACCTTCACCATGGATTGTCCCTCAGTGCTACTAGGTTTGTGCAGCTTGCACAATGTCCAATCTTTCTCTGACCCCAGCTGGTGGTGAGCATGTGAAGTTAAGCATGAGTGTGTTCACAAGCCAATCGCCTGATCTGTGGTCTGTCCTCAAAGTGAGCCCGCTTGTGAGCCTTCCATCTGCATCTTTGTAGAATGTAATGAGCGGGTACATTACCATGTCGCCACATGTGATCTTTCACCCACACTAACGTCCCTCTACACATCAGGCTGAGGAGGGGAGATAGAGGGTCTGAGGGATCCACCCTATGCAACCTTCAGGGGTCTCTTCAAATAGTAGGTTGCATACCTGACCCCCCAGAACCTCCTGGGTGCCCTGTGCTGGACATCAGATATGATATTGTCACATACGCTCCCCTTTTGCAAGTGGCCCACCATTGGATCTTCACTGAAGGAGAGGGGATGTTTACTTAGGAATTCACATTTCTTTGGCGTTTCCCTTCGCAGATATTCTGCAGGGATACATAGGGTTGTAAGTTCAGGGACATCTTGTGAACTGTGGTTTGCTTTCTTTGTTATGGGCCATCAACATCAAGTGGTATGGTCCATGATCAGGCGGAATTTACATCCTGTCAGGCTTTGTTTTATGGCATCTGTGGCCTGTATGAGTGTTAAGACGGATTTCTGAACTCTGTCCTGGTGGCGCAGAAGTTCAGAAGGCCAACCTAATTACTTGGAACAGGGTAACCTCTGGACGAGCCAGACCAATCAAGGTAGCGATCGCGACGGTCAAGACTAGGTCTCAAGAGGGGTGAGGGTGACTGAAAGCCCGCAATGAGCACACAAAGCAAGAGCGCTTACAAACTACTCCAAACATTTGTTATATCAAAAATATATACACATTTATTTTAAGGCCTTTAAAATAATGACCGTAGCGAGAAAATCACAATATCACAATATTAAGCCAACACATACCATATCAACACAATACATATACAAATACGACAGTCACAAGCGTTATATGCACGAAATGTGTAGTCCACCTGAAAGGGAAGGAAAACAGGCAGTGCAATAAATCTTTAGACTCAGTTCGCCTTCAGAGGCACCTAACTAGATGGAAGTCCGAGCCCTGCGAAGAGTGGAGCCTTGTGCTCAAAGTACCTGGACACGCTGGTGCCAATGGGCAAAAGGAGAAGCTCTTTGGAGGAAGTCAGGCAGTTCGAGTTAGTGCACAACAGAAGAAGAACATGTTCCGTGACTCAAGCGCAGCCTCCACAGTGAGCAGAAGCAGAGCGCGAGTACGGACAAAAGGGTGCTGTTTTTAAACAGCGGGGAAAAGCAGTGGGCTACTGCAGGAGGGCGACCAGATCCTAGCTATACTACTCACCGGTCCCCGATGCAAGCAGACCCAGGCTTCTCCACGTTAGTTTCAGCAGCTGGCAGGTTCAGAAGAGCCGGGAATGCCTCGTCGTCGTGTAGAGAAAAAGGACGTCCCAATCAAAGAAACCTGCACAGTTTTGTCACCACAGCAGGGCAACGGAGCGGCCGTGTGTATCTGAGCCAAATGTACACTACTCACTTCAGACTTGGGAACGCCAAGTGTACGAAGCGTGTGAGAGTGACAAGGACTCGAAATACTACACAACCTTGCGGCGGTTACAGAGCAGGACTCCCGTGTAAGCTGGTCAGTCAACTGGATGGCCCAGAGACGCTTCCGAAGGCTTACTGCCAGGAGATGATGAAGTCGCCGAGAATAGCTGTTCCTGCTATTCCAAAGGTCGAAGCACCAGTACAGGCCTTCTGGTTCGATCAAAGGAGGAAAGGGTTTCACAGGACGACAGCAGTGCAAAGGAGGAGTCCTTCAGCGGGTCACCAGCGATTCCTCGGTCCAGCCTCGTGGTTGCAGGATACTTGGCTCCTGTATTCCTTCGTTCGTGAGAACTCAGGAGATCGACCTGGTAGTGGTGTTTCCAGCCCCCTCTTATCCACGGTTCCCTTCGCGCCAAAACGGAGGGGAGCCAATGGGAGATCCGCTCATCAACACACACAACATATGTGGACCAATCACGGACCACGGTGGTCCCAGGCATTCACACCACCCTAGACTCTCTGGCACCCAGGATGTGTATTGGGACCAGACATCCCAGCCCACACCCTGGAGGCACACAAAAGACATGTAGAAGCCCGCAAAAGCATCCGTATTTCGCGGGAAAGTACATGCCCAAATAAGGAAGGCCCCGGGTCGGCTCGACCTGGGGAAGGTGAAGGGAGCAAGACGTTCAGTGGACAGGACAAAGGAGCCTCGTGGTCTGGCCATTTTGGGAGCCAGGCCACCATTTTGGATTCAGTGCGAAAAACGCGCTCAGAACGCCAAAAGGAGCTCAAAATACACAAATCGATCGCTGCCACCATTCCAGTCCCTGAATGACTTGCACCGATCAAATACCATCCTAAACGAGTATCTAGGGCCTGTAGAAGGCTAGAGACCCAAGAGAGCTGTAACTTAGCTTACAGTGCCCTCTTGTGTCATGTTGCACTAAAGCCGCAACATGATAAAAGAAACTACGGGAAACAGCGTTCCCCGGGACTGACTGTCTTAAGGGCATGTCAGTTTCCCCGTAAGAAAAGGAGCGAAAGCCCAGAGGAGTGCAGCAGAAGGCTGCACTTCTCTGGCAAAGTCAAGAACAAGGTGAAAAACAACAGCAAAAAGTTTAGGGGTTGCCACATGGAAGGAAAATTACCTACAATTACGAAATCTTTCCTAACAATGAGGATTATTTGTAAATATTCTTTGAAGATGGAGCTAATCTACCTCCTGGCTTCTAGTGATGCACCATTCTTCACCTCCCATTTCTTTCCTCCTTGACACCCTCACCCCATCCTCTAGTGCCCATAACCAGGGATTCTCTTTGACAGTGATCTGAGGCTAAAACACATCATTGCCTAGACCTCCACAGCTACCACACTTAACATCCTAAATAGCTGGAAAAGCCACATGTTTCTCACCTTCTTTTTGCCAAGTCTCTCATCTCCACCATTGTTCTCAGCAGGCTGGATTACTGATTCAGCCTCTTTATGGGACCCCTTTACTCCACTTGCCAAAATACAGAACTATTCTACCCGCAGCCTCTTCAATCATTCTTGATCATTACCCACCTCTGCACGCTGCCTTAGTATAAGGTGACTGTCCATGACAGTCGCTCCCTCCTTGAATTAATTTGTTAGTTTATAAATCTATCCAAGGGATGCTGCCTACCTGTATAGCACTATCTCTTACTACCCTTCCCCTCACACTCTGTGACCTGCAGCTCTCCTTAACCTCTCTGTCCTCCACCCTCCTTGTGCTAACTCTCGCTTTCCATCTTTCACTCTACTCCATCACCGCCTTATTGCTGATGCTTTGATTTGACTTATGGACTCATGTGACTCATGTTGGTTCACCCATCTCGAATCTCATCGTTCTCATGCTGGACTTCCTTAAACATTACGTAATCATGGTGACCATGAGTCTTGTTGTGCCCATCTACGACTTGAATCCTGGCTTGCACTTGCTGATCTCTTTGCAACATTATGTGTTCAGCACTGACCTCTGCAACTTGATGTGCTCTCTCCACTTGTTTATGTGCTGTATAACACTTTCTGTCACCACACTCACTGCTTCTCAGTCTTCTCTTCCTCTCCCTGTCTTTTCCCTCTCTCCTCTCACCCCTCCCCTCACTGTATTCTATGTACTTACCTTACCAGAATTGTCGTCAGACCTAGTATGATAATCGCTTGTTTGTTCCTCTCCCTCCCCCCCTTCCCTCACCTTTTGTCAATCTCCAGCACTACCAGAAATGTTGTCAGACCTAGTACGATAGTCACTTGTTTTGCTCCTCTGCCTCCCCCTCACTCCCTTCCCTCACCTTTTGTCAATTGCCAACACTACCAGAAATGTCGTCAGGCCTAGTACGATAGTCGCTTGTTTTGTTCCTCTCCTCCCCCCCGCATCTCCTTCACCTTTTGTCATTCCCCTGCACTACCAGAAATGTAGTTAGGCCTAGTATGATAGTCGTTGTCTGTCTCATCTACCTCCCCCTCGCTTCCCCCTTTCAAGAAGTAGTGAAATGCCATTTGAATCAATCATAAAGAAAAGTTGCAAACACTGTTTGATAGGCGCTCCACACTGTTTTTTATTTATTGAATTGATACAAGATACATTTTGAAGAAAAAAACCTTGACTTGTTGTCCTCTACACGCTTTTCCCCACTTATTTTCAGTGGTTCATCAGGAGGCAAGTAAACATGTTAAGCTTTTGTGAACAAGAAAAAGGGAAAAGAAAAAGAGGGAGAGAGAGTTAAAAAAAGATTGTTTTTTAAAAAAACTGCCAGCATTAAAACAAGAATTGTATAATGTTCTTAACTGTTCTAATAAGATTACTTGCACAATCACTAAGTAGTGCAGACTTTAAGTATTTATATAGTGATGATGAAAAAGAAAAAGTTCTTACTTAGTCAGCAATGACTAAAGTACTTCTTTGTTATATTTGGAAATATACATTTCATCTGTTGCTTGATAAGTGTATCTTAATCAAAGCAGGAGTGTTCCTTAGTAAGTGGTCATGGGCAGTCCCTAAAGGTATAGGAAAGCAAAATAACAATTATGAGTGATGGTAAATTCCCCATTTTGGGTTTAAAAAAATGATCCTATTTTTAGAGAGCTAAGGCTGCCAACATGGATTTGTGTATTCAAAATCATACCTGGATTTCTCCTTGAAGTTAGATTGCACTGGATTCTTTTGGGACGTGGGAACTGCTCAGTTTTTAAAAATCTAAAATGGCCGCTATTTAAACGCGGTAGAAAACATTGTGTCGTCACGCTTGAAATCACATGATTACCTGACAAACAATGTTATATACGCAACGCCATATTGGAATGGTTTTTTCGAGCCGTTACGATTAGTGCAATTCCTTATTTTTATTTGTTGAGTAATGTCTTCAAGTGGAGGTAACTCATAAATGCGTGTAACGCTCTCCTTTATGTGAAAAGTTTACAAAAAAGTCCTGTGTTCGCGTATAGTGCGCAAATTTGTAAAGTCCTCTAAAATGGATTGGTTTGGCTATCTGTCATGTACAAGACATTAAATGTTATTTAAAAAGAATTAGGTTTGAAAGAGCTATGATTCCCCTCTTTTAGGATAGAGTCTACAGATAACAGATGTCACGTGATCGCGTTTTGTGTGCAATCACATATAGCAAACCATTTTGGACTGATTTGTAAGAGCTGTAGTTGATTTAATACGTGCAGTTTTGAATGCAATGAAAGCTGCATGTGTATACTGTAAAAACTGAAACGACAGTTAGACCTAAAGTAATAACAGGTACGGTTGTTTGTTTTCATAAAATTAAGTGCACTAAATATTTCAGACGGCTCTTTCTTAGTGTGATATGACGTTTTGCTATAAAGTCTGATATAAAGTCAATTGTTAAATCATATAAAGGTCACTAAATTCCAAGTGTCACGTTTTTTAAATTAGATTAGATTATCAGAAGAATGCTGTAAAATGTGGCATTCTATAGACAACATCGGGTGCTGTCAACGTGTAAAGGTCACTAAATTCCAAAGCTGTAGAAAGTGTCACGTTTTTTAAATTAGATTAGAATATCAGAAGAATGCTGTAAAATGTGGCATTCTATAGACGACATAGGATGCTCTCAAGGGGTACTCATGTGTTTGGTGTAAAGACTGATTGTGGTGGCACAGGTTCATTTGGGAAGATATCCTTTTATATGGCGTTTTCGGTGGATTCCTTCTGTTAGGGATTAACCTGCCCTTGGAAAGTTCACATATTGGTTAAATAGTATCTGTTAATGTAGATAAAAGGAATGGTGTTGATAAGAACATACTATGAAGAGATTATAGAACACATGATGTACAGTCGAAAATGATCATTGAAACATTCACTGTGCAGGTAAGGAAAAACTGTACGAATAACTGGTGAGACACAGAAGGGAGAGATGGTTACACAGATGAATAATTATAAAAAATGACATAGTTCATGGTCTGCGTTCAGACCAGTATTGGTACTGTCCGTACAGAAAATCCAATGTGCTTCCCTTTTGCGTAGTTGTTTTTCCCTGTTGCCCCCTCTATTTGAGAGGGTTACTTGTTCTATACCAAAGAATCTAATCATGGAGATGTCTTCCGCTCTGTGTTTCTCAAGGAAATGTTTGCTCAAAGGATACCCTATATCACGTAATTTTATTGCCGAATATATTCGTAAATCCTAATCTTGAGGGGTCTGATGGTGCTTCTGATGTAAGTTTTAGCACACATGCACTTGATGGGGTACACTATGAATTTGGAGTTGCAGTTTAGGAAGTTTTTGTTTTTATAGTTTGAGCCATCTGCTTTTAAACATTCCTTGAGTCCATTTGTAGCATAGTTGCACATGTTGTATGTTCTGCATTTTTAGAAGCCTAGTAGGTTTTCTGTTGCCCATAGTTGATGTTGCCCTTTAGTTTTTTGATGCTCAGCAAAATAGGATGGACTTAACATATTTTTCAGATTAGGTGCCTTTCTGTAGGTGAGGCATGGAGATGTAGATAGATATGGTTTCAAATCTTGATTGGTGGTCAAAATGTTCCAGTGTTTGTTAAGAATTTTCCTTAGAGAGGTTACCTTTGTATTGTAAATTGTGATGAATCTCAAAGTTTGTGTATTTGAATTGCATGTTTTATTTAGTTTTCGAGATGTGTAGTTCAAAAGATCCATTCTGTCGCGTATTTGGCTTTTGTTTGTTGCTGTTTTTAAGAAATCCTTTTTATAGCCTCTTTCCAGAAATTTCTTTTGGGCTGCTTTCTGATGTTTTAACATTTCATGATTTTCTGTGCAGTTTTGTTTTATTCTTAAGAACTCCCCATAAGGGATATTGTTTTTGACATGTGGTGGATGATGGCTTGCTGCATGTAGGATGCTGTTTCCTGCAGTTGGTTTTGTATATAGAGTTGTATTGATCTTGTTGTTGCGGGTATAGAGTTCTAGATCCAAAAAATGAATTTTAGTGACACTTTCTTCCATCGTAAGTTGTAGGTTATACTGATTGTGGTTAAGGAAGTGGTGGTATTCACACAATGATTGTTTGTCACCTTTACATATAACTAAAATGTCGTCTATGAATCTGCTCCAATAGACCATCTGATTTGATTCACAGAAGGATTTATGTTGCCATGCATGGTGTAGTTCAAATGCACCCATGTATAAGTTTGCATAGGCTGGTGCAAATTTGGCACCCGTTGCTGTTCCTCTTTTTTGCTTGTATATATCTCAATTGACTAGAAAAATATTGTTGGTCAACGTAAAGTTTAACATTTCCAGAATCATTTCATTTTGGTTTTTATATGATATAGATCTTGTGTCTAGAAACTCTTTGGTTGTTTCCATTCCTTTTTGGTGGAGAATGCTAGTGTATAAACTGGTTACATCCAAGGTTACTAATCTGTAATTTTGTTCCCATTCTATTAGTTCCAATTGGTTGATGATTTCTGTTGTATCTTTAATAAAAGAGGCGAGGTTGGCGGCCAGAGGTTGTAAATGTTTGTCAATGTATGATGAGATTGGTTCCGTTAGAGAGCCAATGCTGTTTATAATTGGTCTGCTCGGTGGAAGTTGATGATATTTTTTATGAATTTTAGGTAGGAAGTAGATGCTTGCTAGTATCGGATGTTGGTTGTTTATGTAATTATATTCTTCTTCCGTTAGTAGTTGCTCTTCCAAATAGTGTTTGTTAAGTTGCCGCCATTCCATAGTTAGGTTGGAAGCGGGTTATTGGTAAGTTTCTCATAAGTTTCTTTGTCACTTAAATGTTTGTCAGCCATCTTAATATAATCAGTTGTATTAAGTAATACAATTTTTCCTCCTTTGTCAGCTTGTTTTATCACCACTGATTCATCCTTCTGTATATTCATGAGGGATTCTATTTCCTTGTTTGTTAGATTGTGGTGAGAGTCAGTGTGTTTTGCTGATTTGAGATACAATGATCTTAGATTTGGATCAATCATGTCATCATATTCCCTGGAGACAGGAATTGTGCCATGTTATAACGTAGGGTGATTGCCCCTTCAACCCCTATATGTGTAGAGCAAGATAAGGAAATGTAAAGCGAAAAGCAAGAGAAGAAACGTGTGAAAAGTACCTGACAGATAAAACAAATGAACACCAGTAGAACATCACGTGGGCATAATGCTGGCGCTGCAGAGTTCAAACCCTGGAGAAAAATAGAAAATGTTGAGTGTTGACCCATTCAACCCCCATAGGGGTTGAATGGGTCGTCACCCTACTATATAACAGGGCACGATTTTTGTATCTGGTGTATATGGTCATCCACGGGTGTTTCTTTTTATTCGCGGCTTATGGACGCAGACATGATTGATTGAAATGGCATTTCACTACTTCATTTGACTTTTGGTCAATTTTGAGAAAGTTCATTAATAACCTGTATAGATTTTTAGTTATACACAATTAGCATTATTAGGTTGATAATGTTTTACTGAGTCATTGATATTCTGGAAGAATTGGCAATATTATGAATTTGATTTGAACTATTACTTTACATATTGGCTTATACTGCACCACATGAAGGGAATATTGTATCCCGAACACACTGTGCTTTACACCGTTGAAGTATAAAGAAGAACTGAACAATTGAAAATTCTCCTGTGTACTAATTATTCAATGAACATATGATGCACGTATATCAAGTTCTAATAATTATCGAAAATCATATTGACTGTATTACAGCTCAAAGGTGTGCAGGGGACGGGAGTGTCTGATACCTTTCGGACATCATCTTAGTTTGCATGTTTTGTCCAACTCATTGTCAGGGTTGAGTTACCTCCCCTGCACCCAAATCTATTTCCACCTTTTTTGTATATTTTCTAGACTTTTTCCATAATTAGGTGTGCCAGAGTACTCATTGCACTGTTTAATACTGCACAATACCACTACTAAAATGGTGTTTTGGAATGGTGAGCTTCCCTCCATTAATTTTGCTCATTCGCATAGTCCTTTAAGGATTTTTGGGGGGATGAGGGACCCAATCCTGGATGGTTGTCTGCTGCCCATGACACAGACATGTTATGCGTAGGAAAATGTTCCTGTTATCACGAATATTCAGGTGTGATTGATCATAATTGAATGGCCCGTCTTCCTTCAATCTGCCCTTACGATTGTCCTTTGACTTACAGTCTGGAGCATGCATTCCTTCTGGTATGATCTACCCCCATGCTCAGGCTGAGGACGGTCATCTGCAGCTAGAAGATAAATCTGGCTTCATCAGTCATTCTGAGTCCCTTATGGCATCTCCCCTTTTCATTATACCTAGTAAAGGAGAAGAGCTTTGTACTTATCTTTTGTGTGATAAATGATATAACCATTAAGAACCGGTATCCATTGGCCCTCATCTTTGTGCCGTTGGACCAGGATCTCTGTGAGGCATACCACTTGGTCAGTGTTGGCACGAAGGACCATTGGAAAACAGCATTCATATCTGGTACGACCTGTTTGAATAGAACGCTATGCTGGTTATCCTTACGGTGCACGCGCCACCTTCCAGCACATCATGAACATTTTGTTCCTTGATATCAAACATCAATTTGTTGTTATTTACCTGGATGATATCTTGATTTACTTCATGAGGATGAATGATGTGCTGCAATGTCTACAGGAAAATTGATTGTTCGCTATAGCTGACAAATGTATGTTTTATGCTCATTTGGTGGAGTTCAGCTGGTTTGTTCTTACCCCACACGGCATACAGACAAATGAGGACAAGGTCCAAGCTTTATTGAAATGTCCAGTCCCTAGCAATGTACATGTGGTTCAGGCATTTTTAAGCTTTGCTAAAACCAACTTCATTCACTGTTTCATTCAGGGATTAGCAAACATTGTTGCTCCCCTGACAGCATTAACATCAAAAGGGTGCTTACTTTAACTGTTCTCCAAAGTTGTGGATGCCTTTGTATGCCTCAAACAAATATTAACATCAGCTCCTGTGTTGCCGCATCCTAAACCTGCAATTCAATTCAGCAAGGCAGCGAGGAGACAGATAGGCAGTCTGAGCATGTCCCTCTGTGTTTCCAGTCCCTTTTCAGTGTTTACTGTGTGGAAGCAGTGAAACAACTACATATTCCCCAAGACCCACAGAGCGGCGCAGAGAGACGTCAGAGAGGCCGTCTGAAAAGGTCCCTCTATGTTTCCAGTCTGTTTTTGGGGTTTACTGTGTGGAGGCGGTGCAACAACTACATAATCCCAAGACCTGCGGAGCGGTACAGAGATGCGACAGAGAGGGAGTCTGAGCAGTCTGAGCTGACAGAGCTGACGGACTGACTTGCTGCACTCCCCTGTTCTGCCGCACCATCTACAACAGACACTGACACCATCTGTTAAGGTGAGATTACAGTAGGGCGCCTTAACTGCACCAACTTGGGTTTTAAAGAATTTACATTTTCTTACCAGCACGGGGCGTGGGCAGGGGAGGCAGCCTGGTTACAGGTTGTTAGGTCTCCAATGCATTCATTCCTCCTCACTGCCCTCTAAAAGTACCACTAAATCCACGACCAGCATTATTCAGTGGCAGGTGGTGATTATCAAAAGAAGGGGAAAAAAAGTGGAGATAAATAAAACAAGAAACGTTTTTCTTTGGTCGGCCACTGCGGGCCTCCGTGCCTTTGAGCCGACCAACCCTAACCAGAATTTTTTTTCTTTATACCAGGGACTGGGGGCCAATTTGAGCCTTTGAGCTGGTAATTTCCACAACAACTAAAATTGAGAAGACGGTTTCACCTCAAAATCAACTTTACTACCGGTGACTGCAGCCGTTTTAGAGCCTTTGAGTCAGTAACTTTTTCATCACACAAAAGGTCTGTGGGTTTCTCGTGCTATCCGATTAGCAATGTCACGCACTCACTACTTGAGAAGCGGACTGCTTGACCTAAGGGCTCCAGAATAAGATGAGCCAGCCCCAGTTGGCAGGTCCTTGACGAGTCACCTAATAACTTCGGCACAAACACAGAAAATATCTAAGCCTGCCTCAGTCCAGTTAATCGCTGATACACAGTTACTCTCAACCTCTGGCCTTAACAAGCATACACCTATGAGGGAAGTAACCATCTCATCCCCCAATATCTCAAGAGTAACACAGAAGAAGGGACTGGAGTATACCCTGACAGTGACTAAAATGAAGAAAGCCATCACCCACTACTTCTCGAGAAGGAGAATTTGTAGCTTAGGGAATGTGGGAGGTGCATAAAAGGAGGGCCCATTGGGGTTAATGGGGCAAAGCCGTCTCATGGAAGACAGCTATACGATCCCACCCAAGCCCATTCTGGTGGAGTTTAATTACCCGAAGACTAAATACTTGCCTGGTCTTTCTCGAAGCCCCATATTACCACAACCTGCGATTTCCCAAGGGGAATGTTAAGCGTCTAGCTTGATAGTAGGAAACATCACATACAAAGTAGTTGAGGACCCTTGCGATCCTATTAAAGAAACAAGTAAAGGGACCTTAACAGCTCTGAACTTTGTTTTAAATTCCTTGGTGAACGTCTTCGAGCTGCTAAGAGGAGATGTCCAGTCACACGCAGGGATGTGAACGAATGTGAGAACTCAATTGTGTGTCTTAAAACAGCAGTCAACTCCACCTTGAGTGGTTTGTTAGTCGACCTAAAGACGGAAGTCGAGCATCATTTCACGGTTGTAGGGGAGCTGCAAGAAAAATGGACGGCTCCCAATGCCCTAGTAGAATCATTGAACGAGAAAATAATTTACTTGGGGCATGCAACAGTTGCCAAAGGCTGATGGAACTGAGGTTATTGGGGATTGGGCTACTGGCGACCACATTTTGGACTATTCCCCACTATCAGCTTCTGTCATGGAAGAATTACTTCGCATAGCACAAAGTGCAGACCATCTTCCAATCCAAGTGAGAAATCTCCTATATCAGCCAACCTGCCAGCTTCCTCGACGATAGAGGTTCGGCAAAACCACTAACATTAAATGGTAGAGGAAGAAGGAAAAAAAGAGAAATGAAGACAGGAGTGGGATAGAGGGCCCTGTGCAAAATTATCCAGAGCAGAAAACAAAAAATAGGAAAATGCCAATGGAAAAGAAAGGGGAAATAGCCCAGTTTGTACGGGCCATTACTACTCCAACCGCCAGAGAAGGCAAAAAGCCCTGGAAGAATACAAAAACCTCCAAGCCCGCTGCTCCACAAAAACTACCAGAATCTGATCCTCAAGCTACAGAAACCAGATTTAGTTGTGAGGAACAAGATAAACACTCAGGAAAAACATATGCACAGAGAACTACACAACATAAGAAAGCTAGTGTAGGTGTACAAACAGAGATTCCCCCTAAGGTGCTAAAGCTGGTGTTGATAATTCTGCAAGGAAAGCAAAATCCCCTACGTACCAAAGTTACCTCTCAATCTATGTTAAGAAATGGAGACATGGATGTTGAAATCGATACGCAGGTACTCAGATGACATTGCTGGCTTTCCCGATAATTGAGCCATGCGAGAACATGAATTCTAGGAGCGTTAACTTGAACAGGGGTCTATCAAGATCCTTTCAAGAACCGCAACCTGAAAAATTGAATATTACACCAAAACAACCTGAAGAAGAGGGGAGGCGGGCACCCGCAAGCGAGCAGGACCAACTCTCCTCAAAACTTCACCCTGTCAGAACAATATTAAGGGTGGACGAAGAGGGGAGACTTTCAAATGGTGGCGCTCAAGATTCTGCCCAAATTAGTAGACCATATGCAATCTGAAAGTTATGGATGAAAAGGGCAGTTGGGAATAATAAATCAAACCCTCTAAATAGAAGTGCAATTTTGGCAATTTTTAGGGAGGTGGACGATCTTTTCTATTTTTCATGAAACGATATTGAATATGTTCGTTTCCCAGATTACCCCAAAATCCAAGTGGTGGAAATTGGTTTAAAATCCAGGTTGGGAGCGAATGCAATTCTTGCTGCTATTCCAGCTCTTGCAGCAAAAGGCCTTGTGATATCTGCTGAACCTCTGAAGGACCACAGCAAAATGGGGTGCGAAAGACAGGATGCCATTCTAGATCAAATGAGACTATAGGCCTTTCACGCACCTCTGGTATGGAAATTGCTGGACTGGCAAAAGGGCCTAATAAGATTGGAAATCAGCATGAAGATAGAAATAATTACTATTCCTGGTCTCTAGTTCCCGAAATGATCTCCCAGGTCTTTCAGAAACTAGGCCTAGCGGTGGAGTCCCTTTAGCAGACCACCAGATCAGGCTGATTAGATGGAACATGAAAGGTTCCAGCTCATTTAAGAAAAGGGCAATCAGAAAGGAAATGTTCAATTGTTATGACATAGTGACCCTCCAAGAAACATGGTTGGCCTCTAGCTTTGATGTGGATGGCTTTACAGTTATTGATCAAGTGATGCAGAGTATAGGCATGGTGAGGCCAGCAGCGGGGCTTCTCGTTGCAGTCCATAACGCAGTTTTTTCCTCTCCTGAACTGGTATTTAACACAACTCCAGGCATATTAGCATTAAGAGTAAATCTGAATTACAAGGATGGAATTCAGGCCCTGGTTGTGATCAACATATATTGCAATCCCACCAACTCAACTTTGCCTACTTTCGTGGAACTGTTAGCTGATTTTGTGGTCAACATTAAGATGCAGTATGGATCAATACGTATCATTTTGACAGGAGACCTGAACTCACAATTTGTCAGATCAAACCTGAATAAAGTAACTGTGAGAGTTCCTACGCTAAATGGCAAATGTTGGTACTCCTTCCTGTCTGAATGGAATCTTTTTATGGCAAATGGGAACATATCAGGAGATATCCCTCCCTCTTTGACTTGGTCTCAAGGGGGGTAAGATTCAACAATAGACTACATGTTCCTATCTAAGTACATGTTTGACAAGTGTACCCATTTGTATGTAAAGGCGAATGGATTAAGCGATCATGACATGCTTGTGTTTTTTTTCTCCAATCAGAGTACATCTACTGCAAAGGTTCTACCTGGTGCTGTAATAGTAAACAATAAAGGATAGTGGCTAGTGAAATCTTTGCGGGGATCATACTAAAGGAACTAGAACTCTGGGTGGAGAAGGAGGGACTACTATCAGAACATCAAATAGGCTTCCACTGTGGTTTGTCAACCTTTCTGAATGGTTTACTTGTGAGTAATGTACCAAGTAAATCCTTTGATAAAGGGGGACTCCCATTGTATGGGACCTAGATCGATCTGTCACAGGCTTTTGACAGGGTGAACAGAGCTTGCCTGTGGCAGAAACTGAAACAATGGGGTCTAACACTGCAGCTTTTGGCAATAATAGTAGAACTCCATGAACGTTCTCACTTAAGAGTAAGATTGGATTTACAGGGCCGCTTGTCAGCTTCAATACCTACTGAGAGGAGGGGTCAGGCAGGCGTGCATAGTCGCCCCTTGCCTTTTCAATCTCTACGTAGCAGACTTGGTGGGCAACTTGGTTGAGCGTGGCTTGGTGAGTCCAAAGATTGGTTTGGAAAAACGTAGCTGGGTAGCCTAGGCTGATGATCTAGTGCTGTTCAATTACACTCCCCGGGGTCTTCAGGATCTGGTGGAAACATTGGACGCTTACACACATTGTAACAATCTAAAGATCAATCCAGAAAATTCCAAAATAGTAATAGGAGCAGTCTGTATAGTCTTTTTCCTTTCTCCATTGATTCGAGGAGGAGCTGACGTACAAAACAGCCCAGGGCCGCGGAGCAGAGTTGGGCGAGTTGTGAAGAAAACTGCAGTCTTTGCAGTCTGCACAGTCTTTTTCCTTTCTCCATTGATTCAAGGAGGAGCCAACGTACAAAACAGCTCAGGATCGCGGAACGGAGTTGGGCGGGTTGTGAAGCAAACAGCAGTCTGTGCAGTCTGCGTAGTATTATTCCTTTCTCCATTGATTCAAGCAGGAGCAGATGTACAAAACAGCATAGGACCGTGGAGCGGTGCAGAGATGGGCGAGTTGTTAAGCAAACAGCAGTCAGTGCAGTCTGTGTATGCCATGCACGCCCAATGCCACAAGAGATAACATTTACGATTGTGATGGCGAAATGCCTGTACCCAAGAGTTATGAAGTAAGTGTGACCTACTAAGTGAAATTCTTTCTCTTGTCCTCGGACGGCTTGCTTGCACACAGCAATACTATTATATGCAGCTGAGATACTGATCATCAAACTTTGAAAAATAATGTTCGACTTAAAGTATACAAACACTTATACTTGGCGTATGAAATAAACTTGCTCGGGGCTTCTTCTACTGCCGTCTTCCCTTGATGGTGAAGGCTGTTATCCAGTGACTGATGTCTCGCGTCGACTTGATTGCAGACTTGAAAGGCAATATTAACTTTTTCACTCTTGTAATCTGCGTTCATAGAACTCTGATTCCTCATCAGGTGGCGACTGCAGGCATTATTGCCTTTGAGCTGACCATCTGCACCCTTACTGCATCCTTTTCCGTTGTGATAAATCATCTTCTTTTCTATACGGGCAGTGATTGCAGGCATCCTTGCCTTTGAGCTGTCCCGTTTTGTGGGTCTAAGGAGATACGTTTGGTACAATCTCTATTTATATTCTTGTGCCCTTGACATTCTACTGGGGCCGATGACTGTGGGTATTTTCTGCCTTATAACCGACCCGGGTCTTGGAACAAAGGGGTTCACCTTGCATAATCCGCACTTCCAGCTATAATTTTGCTAATTTACTCTGGGTGGTGACTGTGATGGGCGTGGTGCCTGGGCTCACCAAACTTTGAGAGGCGATTGTGGGTACTTGTGGTTTTGAATATATCCAGCTGCCTGCTAACAGTGATCATCTGCTACAACTTTTGCAACTATTCCTCAATTCTTATTTTGGTGCTGGTGGATGCTTGTGGGTACTGGTATTTGAAATTGTTGTGTCTCTACTTTTTCTGGGGCTGTGGGCAAACTAAATTTCATTACCCCACTGCTTGTTGGTTGTGCTGTATAATTTTTCTTGTAAACTCTCATTGGCTATTTTGTCTGTGTTGCTCCAGCCTAATATGGTTTGACTCCTCACTAGAGGGGTAGGGTACAGGACCTCTACTGCCTTGCCCTATTGGTCCCTAAACTCTGGTCCAAATCAGGATCATGCAGAACCTGAAGAGTGGTTTTGGCAATGGCAGACTGGCAAGAGAAGGGGAGGATAATGTGAATGCAATTCGTACCTTGGCAACTAATGGGCACGAGGTGGCCCCGAAGGAACCACTGTTTTTGTTTAAAAATACTGAACCCATGCTGGAAAATATACAAGACAACAGGGTTGGGACGGGATTGACAGATGCAGAGTGTCTACAGGGATGTTTATCTGCACCACCTATTATGGTTTCTAGGAAGGTGGTAAGATTCCATGCATTACCCCCCAGCACTTTGGGCAGGCCAATAAGGATAACAGATCTCCTGCACTAAATAATGAAATGCATATGGTATTAGGAAAGGATTCTTGTACCTTGTTAAATCAATCTTCTCGCCCTCCTTCTGTTCCACTTCCCTGCTCTCCCAAAGTGTTTGTATTTGGAAACTCGTGTGGGGGGATACTGTCTACGCCTGGGCCTCAATCAGAGTTAGATGCTGCAGGGCCTCTGTCCCTCCCGCTCGCTGATGAGGCAGGGAAGGGCGAGACTTATGGTCTGGGACAAGATTGCTCTATCATGGAGGATTCTTTCAATTTAGCCGCAAGAGCAACTAGGGAGCTTTTGAGAGGTATAGATCTGGACATGTCCTGCATTCTGGAGGACTCCGGAACAACAAGAGGCCATATGCTACTGGCGGGAGCCATTGACATCTAGCGTCTGATAAAATGAATTCCTTGGGAGAGATGGCAAGTGAGGTTAAGACTTTTACAAATGAACAGGACTGGATAAATTGGGGAAAACCCCTTACAAAGCCAATAGGTTGCTGTCACACCTTGATTACCTTACATATGATCAGGAACAACACAAAATATCCAAAGACAGTGAGGAAAGCATGGTGAAGTGTACAGTGACTGTCAATATACACAGCCCTCACAAGGAGAATGAGGGCCATCCATCACCGCCTGAGGCCAAGGTGGAGGCCATTAATAGGTATGGAGATACAAATGGCTTCTCTGGGTAAGTGGCCGAAACATTAGGGGTGGTATCTACACTACACCCAGGCACCCTATGGGCCTTCTATTTGAAGATTTAGTATCCTCCCTAATCTCAAACCTGCACATTAGCCTCAATCTTGTATTAAAGACTTTGACTGAGACGCAAGACAATTTGGGTGGGGTACTAACTGGCCAACAGACCGCATTCAATGAACTGATAAATCGTACAGCGTTTTTGGAAGGATTTGTCAGGGGAATGGTTCTTCAAAGTGAAAAAATAGGACTAGTTGAGGATTCTCTATTGGAGAATACTCAAAGACTGACAAACCTAGACACAAAGGTGACTTTCATTGTCAATAAATTGTCTACGCTGGAGAAAACACTGCGGGCTCCATCCAAGCTCCAATGTGAAGGGACAACAGCAAAGATGCTGCAACTTGCACCTCGTTGGTTGAGGTATCTAGCACTGAAGCTCTGAACGATTTGCAGCTCTCTGATACACTCGATAGCCCTTTGGCCCTTGTGGAGGCAGCAGCTTGCTTAGAAAAATCACAGGCCCTATATCATCCTTCTGGATCATTACGGGACGCCCCTGCCATAACAATTACCCATGAAAATCTCAAAGACTTATATGGCAGACAGCTGACTGCAAGGGGAATAAAATGCAACAGCAAACAGAACCACTTAAATAAACCTAAAAATATGCCAGCCTCTAGGCTGAATGGGTGCAATTCCAACTTACATGTTATACATCAACTATCAGGGACAGATAAACTGATAGACTTAGATCGGCTGGGAGGGTCAAGAGGCAGAGTCTGTATGCCAGATTTCTGCAAGGTTACTGGACGATACTGAGAAAACATCAGCCATATCTTCGCTGCCATAAAAACCGACCGGAATGAAGCAATCAATGCCCCTGATAAACAACTAGCACCGACCTCTGACTTTGTCATTGGAAAAGATGTCTTACAGAACGTAGTACCAGGTCGATCTGTAAAGGACCATGTTGTAGGCTTCCCTGATCATTTGCAAACAAAGCAAACTAAGATCACCTCTTTTGGCAAAATCATGAGTACAACTCATGCTTGTGTAACGATGGGTCCAAAGACCTCTGAGAAGCCGACAGTCTACGGCGGTGGTTCCAGGGCTGTTGCGAACCAGGGGATCAATGTACCTGTACCTTCGCCTATTATTTCACTAAGCGACAATATCAATCAAAATCTTGAGGTGATGTCGGTAAGACAGGTGTCGCAAATAGCTATACCGGTGCGGGAGGCAGATCCTGTACACACTCTACAACCTGTATTTGAAACAGCAAAGGGTGAGCCCAATTGTTGTGCTTCTAAAATCTTAGGTTGGGTTGTGAAGATTCCATCTCACAACCTAATGAGGTCAAACAGACATAGAGTACTTGCAATTTTCCAGAACATCCATCAATTGAGGTTTATTATAACCAACGCTATTGATGGGATTTCTTTGCCTATTGTGGATAACCAATGCATGGTTAGCTATTTTCACTCAGAAATAGTGGCAAATATGGTATGGGAACAGAGGGAGAATCTCTTATTCCTGGGCTAAGAAATTACGCGATTGAAAAATACGGACGATGTTGACAGTTCTTGGGCTACAAATTAACAGAACCCCCAAAAAAGAGAGATTAGGGCTTCTAATGACCTGGGGATGTGACGTCACTAAATGTAACCTTTTTGGGTAATGGGCTTGATTGGTCATGGGTAGGATTGCACTTAAAACCTTTGAAACTATCAGACAAGGTATGGGTAAACCCTGACTATACTAAGGTCGAGCCGATTTCCTGGAATGTGTGTGGTGGCATTAATCCATTTAATTGTATTGGGAAACTTACTAACGAGGAATTGCTAAGTATCTACATGTTCCAGGAAACCATGCTTACAACTCCTTTTGAACTTGAGGGCTTTTACACTATCACTAGCCTACCAGTAAGAGGGGAGCTGGGACAACCTAGGAGATGCCTGGCATTGCCATAGATCGAAATCTTGGGACTAAATGGGAATGTATTCTTCGAACGAATGACTATTGGCGATTAAGCTAATTTTGGTTTTGGGACAGCCGCTCACACGTCTAGTTAATATGTACTGGAATCCACTTAGAGTCTCATTTGAGGCAATACAGGACTCATTGATTGTCATCTTGCAAACATGGTTCCAGGACAGTAATGAGAACAGAATATTTAAAGAAATGTGGATCATAGCCCTGACGATGGAAAATAATCCAAAATGCATTGGCTCACTGTGCCACGCCATTCATCTGGAAATGCATACTGCTTTCAGAATTAAAATTCGAAACTGTTTTATTCTAAACATTTGCGAGTTGAAGTTGAATATGGTTCTGTGACAAAAAGAAGAAAAAGACAAATCTATGACTGAAAATTGATGTCACTCTGTTAGAAGAGCACTCCGTGAGCGTACCATGAATTAGGAAGCATTCCTGGTTCTCATTTTTGCTAGTTTATATACCTAGGTGCCTAGGCCTCAATGACACGCTCCGATACCCTATGCAGTGATTTTACTAGAATACTATCGAATTGAACTAAATAAGTGATGCCCACCCTCTTCTCTCCATATTTTTCCCATTAGTAAAGTCTTTGCCATACTACGTCTGAGGGACCTCAATCAGTTTGTCAAACGATCTAAACTCCTGAGCAGATTCCAGGTAGGGTTCAGGCAGGAACTGGAAACCTCCCTTAATGTCACTATTATGGCCCACCTATGGCATAACATCCACCGTGCTAAAGTAGGGGAAGTATACTTGGCGTAACTGGATATGTCTAGCGCTTTTGACTGTGTGGTTAGATCCAGGTTGTGGTCTGAACTTCTGCGCATGAACAAGCCTAGAAAGTTGGTTTAACTACTTGCTCTTCTCCATACAGATACTACACTGCGAATACGCCTGACCAAAGAGTAGTCCATGTCAAGGGTTGTACAATCGTACGTAGGCCTTAAACAGGGATGTACCCATGCCCAGATACTTTTGAACATGTATGTAAGCGATGTGGAGGGTCTATGGCAGGGGCCCTCTATCTCATCAGCACGGCTGGGCTGTATCAAGTTAGACTGGTTAGCCTTTGCCGACGACTTCATACTGTTTGACAGAACATCTAGGGGCCTCCAATGCAAAATGAACCTCATCTTTGTATATACATTAACTAACAACCGATCTCCTAATGTATCTAAATCCAAGGTGATAGTTTTCTCAAAAGGCACTGAATTGAAAGTTAGGCACTGGGTGATGGCTCCTGAAAAGGTAGAACAGGTGCTTTCAGTGACCTATTTGGGGTATACTCTCACTAATAAGGTTACTGTGGAAGCATGGAAAACTATCCTCTATGCTAAGGTGCAAAGATGGCCTCCCCAAATTAAATGTTTGTTGTCTAGAATGTGTAAATTATCCATCTTACCAATATATCACTTCTATTTAGCTAAGAAAGAACCAGTGATCCTCTATGGCTTAGACATGTGTCTTCGCGATCTGGGGAACTTGCCTAACATCATACAAGGCAAGCTGTGGAAGGAGGTTCTGGGTCTATCTTTGGCTACACCAAACGCAGTTATTAGACACAAATTATGCCTATACTCTCGGAAGGCTCGTTGCATGTGTAAAAAACTATCGACATACAAGAAAATCTGTGACCCTCTTGAGAATTAAAGGCATGGTCTAGTAAAAAATGTTATTTAAAAAATAGATAGGCAACATAAAAAAAAAAATACTAGCATTCTCTTTTTTAAAACTTCCTATGTAAAATTTTGAGCTATTCAAGCTCAAAATTTGCAAAAGCAAGCACATGGGCGCATCCATTTTGTGAAATGGATGCCCTCCTGTGCTGGCTTTTGCGGCATTAATGAAGGAAAAGCCAGCCAGGTGTAGTAAACAAAAGCTACCGCTGGGTCGCTTTCCCTTCATTAGTGATGTACGCGAAGGACGGGGACCGGAGACCAGAGCAGGAAAGCTGCAGCTGAATCTCGGTAAGTGCTATTTATTTTTTTTTTAAAATAAGCACTAGCTGCGGTTTTTTTTCTAAGTTTTCCAGGCTGGAGGAGCCCGGAAATCTTAGAAATAAAACCGCAGCTTTAAAAACGCTGCGGTTTTTCTTTCCCAGTTTCTCAGGCTCCTCCGAGCCGGAGGAGCCTGAGAAACTTGGAAAGAAAAACCGCAGCGTTTTCCAACACAATAACGTTGTATTTATGTTTGCGGTCACTTCAAAAGCGACTGCAAACATAAATACAATGTTTTTAAAGCTGCGGTTTTATTTCTAGGTTTTTCCCCATGTGCTTGCTTTTGCGAATTTTGAGCTTGAATAGCTCAAAATTTTACATAGGAAGTTTAAAAAAAGAGAATGCTAGTATTTTTTTTTTATGTTGCCTATCTATTTTTTAAATAACATTTTTTACTAGACCATGCCTTTAAATTTATGAGGACATACAATAAATAAAGTCATGAAGGATGAATCCATCTTCTCACTAAATTCATTCAGATTGAGGATGCATGGCATATTATGTTCAATTGGGGTGTCTGAGCTAGACCTAATACAGCGTCCTGGAGTCGAAAAAAGGTGTTTGTTTCGGTCAGACTGTGCTGAGACAATCGATAGCATTGGAACCTATGCCCCATATGTGGATTACTCACATTTCATCCATTCTGGAGAATGTATTCCTCAGTACTTGCAACGCTTTCCCTGTGATAAGATACGTGCCAACTACGTGCACTTTGGGTTGAACCAGTTTCATTCGAGGGAAAGGGCTAAGCACTGAAAAGATTCCCCTTTAAGTGGTCATGCTCTTTTACATTGCAGAGTTTGTGGTAATACAGATACAGTGGAAACTTTGAAACATTAGGTCACTGCATGTCCGGACTTTGTCACTACTAGGTCATCCTGTTTTTTTTTTCAACGTGTTTTTATTGCTATTTTCCTTATACATAAGTGAACACATTCTCAACAGTCCCCATCCCCAACTCTCTCTTCCCTCCCTCCTCCCCCCCTTCAGGTGGTGGTCTTCGGATCCCCTGCTTTGGGACACTGCAGTCTTTATATAATGTCCAAGAGTCTTGTGTTGTGAGGGCACCATTGAAGCATATAGTCACTTTGTAGATATGTGAGAATATTGCCCCAGTCCATATGGAAAGCCTTGTGCGTTCCTTGCAGTTTATACGTCATCCATTCCAATGACACAAATCTCCATACTTTTTGCAGCCAGTCAGCCAGCAAGGGTGGGTTTTCTGTTTCCATTGCTGGGCTATCGTCAGCCATGCTGCAATGATCAATATCATCACTCCCCTCTACTGTGATTTTGAGTAGTCTTTTTGGTTCGGGGTCCACAGTCCCGCCATCCATACTTTTTCTGATATATCTTCCGGCCTTAGGAGCATTTTACACACTTGAGCTTTTACTTCTTCCCAAAAGGTCTGCAGGATCGGGCAGTCCCACCACATGTGTCTCCAATCTCCTTTGTTCTGGCATCCTCTCCAGCATCTGTCGCTTGAGGTCGGGTACATTGTATGGAGTCTTTCTGGTGTATAGTGCGATTGCACCAGCACTTTTTGCCACATCTCTCAACTCTTGGATGGAGCGGGTTAATTTCGGGATTTTGTTCCACACAGTGGCCCATTGCTGTCTCGTGATGGTCGTTCCCAGTGTGCTCTCACATCGTTTCATGTAGGCCCATTGAATGTCTTCCCCTTGATCATTCATTAGTTTGTAGAGGTTTGAGACCATTTTCCTGGAGCCCGGATCTGACGTCATGTAGCTTTCAAACGGGGTTAGTTGCCTAGTTGCTGCTTCCTTGTTGAAGGGGGAGGAGACCCAGTGTTTCAGCTGGGTGTATTTGAATTCTCTGTGGTCTTTATTCCCACATCCCATCTGCATTCCTGATATGTCATGACCTCGTGATAAATGTACATGTCCCTTAGTTTCGTGCACCCTGCTTGCGTCCAGCTCAGATATGATCTCTGGTTTTGTCCTGGTTGGAAGTCTGGGTTGCCAAACAGTGGGGTGAGTGGGGACGGGAATGTCGTTAGTGTACCCCTTTTCGTTGCTGCATCCCAGGCCCCTCGCACCCACCCCCAGTACCTCACTTATTTTAACATTCAAGTGTCTGTGTTGTTTTGGCAGCCATAGTAGGTTGGATAGGGGAGCACCCGCCACTGCCTGGTCCTTTAGTGCCCATACATGATTGGGGGTCTGGGCCACCCATTCCTTGATGACCCTCAATTGTGCCGCTTCATAGTATTTCCGAAAGTGCGGCAATGATAGTCCTCCCTGATATTTACGTGCTGTTAGAGTGGACATTGCCAGCCGGGGCAGCTTGGGTTCCCATATGAAGGTGGTCACCAGTTTATTGAGGGCCCTGAACATTTTTTGTGGTATTCTCACTGGGAGCGTTTGGAAATGATACAGAAGTCTTGGCAGGATCGACATTTTTATGACCATCATCCTACCCCACCAGGAGATAGTCAGAGGGTTCCACTTTTTGAGATCAGTTTTTAGTTTCGTGAGCAAGCTCAGAAGGTTTGCCAGTTATATCTGTCCCATTGTGGGTGTTAATTTGACTCCTAAGTACTGGAGTCCATCTGAAGCCTTGTTCAGTTGAGTCGCCTGTGCCTGATTGGCTATTATTAATGGGTCGGCCGTCAAGTTCAACATTTCTAACTTTTGCCTATTGATCTTGAGGTCGGAGATGGCTCTGAATTGAGCTGATTCGTGTAGGAGCGCTGGACGGGAAGTTTCTGGGGCAGTTAGTGCTATCAGCATATCATCGGCAAAGGCCATGGTTTTGTGTTCCACCCCTGCCATCATAATGCCCTTTACTTGGTGTGCCTCTCGGATTCGAATCAAGAAGGGCTCAAGAAATTGTGCGTAGAGCAGGGGCGATAAGGGATAGCCCTGTTTCGTACCTCTGGTCAGGGGTATCGCTTTGATAGGGTATTGTTGACAAAGACGCGTAGTGAGGGGGATTTATAATTTACTTTGATCACTCGTATGAGGTGTGGGCCAAATCCGATTCCCTCCAAGGTGTGGAATAACTGGGACCATTCTACTCTGTCAAAAGCTTTCTCTGCATTCAGGGACACCAAGATAGCAGGTGTGTGAGTAAATCCTACCTTTTCTATCAGGTGGCAGACCCTACGGGTGTTGTCTGCGATCTGCCTAGCAGGAATGAAACCTGATTGATCGGGTCGAATGAGCGATGGGAGTAGTCGGGTGATTCTTGCCGCCAAAATCTCTGTGTATAGTTTAGCGCCCAGATTAATTAGAGTTATCAGACAGTATGAGCCTGGGAGTGCAGGGTCTTTCCCTGATTTGGGGAAGATGATCAGATTCGCTTCATTCACGCAGTCTATGATATTCACTTGTATCCTAAATGTATTGCACAGCTTTGTTAGTTTCGGGGCGAGCACTTCCCTATACTTTTTATAGAAGGCGTCTGGGTAACCGCCTGGTCCCGGTGCTTTGTTTTTTGGGAGGTTTTTGATAGCCTGATTAACTTCTTCTTCTTGTATGTTAATCTACAATGCCTCCCTATTCGCATCTGAGATCTGGGGGAGTTGTAAGCTGCTTAGGTATGCCTTTTGCTTATGTTCGATCAGTGATTCTAACTGGTAGAGAGGCTGATAGTAAGCTCTCATTATCTCTCCTAGGTCTTCGTTAGTTGTTTTCATCTGGCCACTGCTATCTTTTAATTGTTGTATTGCAGTTTTGCACCCCTTCTCGCGAAGTTGTCTCGCCAGTAATTTGTCTGTTTTGTTGGTGCTAATATAGTACTTATGCTTTAAGCTTAATAGGGCCATTTCTGCTTTTTTACTCTGTAGCAGGCCCAGTTGCCCTTGTATATGCTTCAGGGCTAGTTTTGTCTTTTTACCAGGGTTATTTACAAGTTCATTCTGCGCTGCCTTCAGTTCCCCCTCCAGCTCACCCTCCCAATTTCTTCTCTGCTTATCCCTTTGTGCTTTCAATGCTATTAAGTCTCCTCATAGGATAGCCTTAAAGGCATCCCATACCACCCCCTGAGTAGTCCCCCCACCCTCTATCATTTTCTGCAAGTAGCGCTCTCTCTTTTCCTTAATCATTTCCCCTTGTACATTGTTGTGGAGGATTTCCAGCGGGAGCCTCCAAGACCAGACCCCTCTCCGTAGGTTGCTGATGTTGATCTGTGCCGTTAATGGGGCATGATCTGAAAGGGAAATCGGACCTATTTCTGTATCTACCACCTTCCCGATTAATCCCGTGGATGCCCAAATATAGTCAATTCTAGATTGGGAATTGTGTACATAAGAAAAGTGGGTGAATCCCTGCAACTCCCCTTTTTTTGTGCACCAGTCATCCCATAGCGCTAGAGTCTCAAAGGCTTTCCTCAAGGCTCCTGACGGGGCTATAGCCCCTGGCCTTGTCTTGTTACTCCTGTCCCGTTGTGGTTTGCATGCTATGTTGAGGTCTTCCCAAGTATTATTCCTCCTTTGGCGAACCCTTCTAATGCCCCCAGGGTCATCCTCGGGAAGCCCTTTTGTCCTGTATTGGGCGTGTATACTGAAGCTAGAGTAAGTGGCTTGCCTCCAATGATTACGTTAAGGTCAAGGTAGTGCCCCTCCTCATCTGCCAGGGATTTCTGCACCTGAGCATTCAGTCGATCTCGTATAGCTATGAGGACCCCTGCTATTTTTTCCCCCGCATTCGCCTGGTATGTTTGAGAAGTCCCCCTGATTCTGACCTGTGCCCTGTCTTTTTCCCTTATATGGGTTTCAGGGTACAGCAGAATATCTGCTTGCAATTTCCACACTTGGCGCTCCAACTTCTTCCTTTTAATTGGGATGTTCATTCCTCTTACATTATAGGATAGGACATTTATCAGCTTGGGGTCCCTGCTATCCATGCTCCGTCATGTAAGTAACTGCTGTGTTTTGGTGTCTTTTCCCCTTCAGGCTGTTGCCCTTTCTCTGATCTTTACACCACCCTCTCCTCCTTCCCCATCCCCTCCCCGCTCCCTATCCCAACATCCACTTCCCCCTGAGGAGGGGCTAGGTTCCTCGGATCGCTCGGACGTATGGTCCCTAGCGCATTGGCCCCTTATCTTCCTCCGGTTCAGTTTGTGGGGGGTCCTAAACCCCACTACAGATTCCAACATCACCCTTCCTCCCACTCCCCTGGGCATGTTTTGAATGATTCAGGGTGGTCTCCCACCCCGTTGCCAAGATTAATTTCTGACCATGCCGGTTTCTTGCCAGGTGGCTTGTCGGATGGAGTGTTGATTTCATTTTCTCCTTCTTCCTCTTGTCTTCTTCTCAACGGTGTTCCAGCTGTCCGCCTTGTTGAGAGCGTTGGCGCTTCCTTGGATCTGATCGCGTTCATCTCCATCATTTTATTGTACGCCTAGGATGTGTTCTCCTTCTTCGCACCAGGTGACCTTGTGCTGCCTCCCTTCCCATGTGAAGAGGAGGCCAAACGGAAAGGTCCATTTATAGCATACTTGATGGTTCTGGAGTTGCTGCACAATTTGGCCCATTTACCTCCTCTTGAGGAGCGTGGATTGGGCAAGGTCTTGATATAATTGAACTTCCTGGCCATTTATTCACAACTGACCTGCCTTTCTTGCTTTTTGTCAAATCTGTTCCATTTGGGGGAAGGATGATATTGCGGTCAACACATCTCTTGGGCGTGTCTCTGGTTCTGGCGGACGTCTAGGGCTGACTCTGTGGATTCTGTCGAACTGGACCGGAGTTTCCGGGTTTTCTGCCAGGATTTCTGCATAGAGTTCGCAGATCGTATCTGGTAGGTCTTTATCCTCGACTGTTTCCAGTAGATTTTTGATCCTGATGTTTGATCTTCTCGACCTATTTTCCAGGTCCTTGCATTGGAGTTCCAGATTGTTAGAGATGCGTTCAAGTTGTTCCAGCAATTCATCCGATTTTTGCGTTTCTTCCTCTATTTGCTGAACTGCTCTTTCTAATGTGTCCGTCCTCCCTTCTAGCTTTGCCACTTCTATCTTGACCTCCTGTAGGGATTGCTTCATCTCCTCTTTTAATGCCTGAAATTGTTCTTGAACAGAGAGTATGAATTGGTTCTGGAGATCTTTGAAGCAGTTCTGCATTTCCGATTTTGTCATGGCTGTGTCGCCCATTTTTGGGTGATCCTGAACAGTAGGTTCTCGTGTGGCCTCCCCCTCTTGGGTCACCAATGTGTTGACTACACTCCAAAGTTGTTTCAGGCTTTTGGCCTGTTTTCCGTGGGGTGGAGATTGAGCTGTGGTTGCGGCTTTCTGTCTAGATTTGACATCAATGCAGATGCTGTAGCCTCCTGTAGTTCCTTTTATCTTTCATATGCGCAAGGCCGTGGGACGCCTTCTGCGCTGCTGGGTGTTCACTTCGGAGTCCCTTCACTCCTATGGAGTTGTACGGTAGATGCGTGCTGATGCTATGCTCTTGTTGCACCTCTGTGTATTAGTTTAATGTGCATTGCTGTGTGTGGCTCTGAGGCCGAATATGCTTTGCATATGTTCCTGTAGCCTATAACTGGCTCCTGTGGCCCATGAATCCTCTCTCTCATCAGCGTTCAGGTGTTCCAGCTGGGGTGCTCTGTTGGTGTGACTTCCCTGCCCGTCTCTGAGATGAGGAGCGGCCTGCTGTGGTCCAGGAGGGCTGGGGGGAGATGTGTATGGATTGTCTTTTACCCCTGCTTCACAGCGGTCCATATCCCTTGCTTCTGAGACCCCCTCTGGCTGGGCTCCCTTGATCTCTGTATCCCCCCTGGTGATCCCCCCCTCTGTTGTCACTGACTTGCTACTGGCGGCTGCCCCTTGGGCTTGATGCTGCTACCTCTGCCTCCGAGGTTGTCCCCACCGATAGTCTGAGGTTCCCTCTCCGAAAGTCTCATATATAATTGCACCTTTCTTCGCGTTTGTCGTGCCTCCCGCCTCTGTGTGGACCTGCCAGTGATGGGAACCTCTATATTGGCTTTGGCGAGTGAGTGCTGTTCGGGATGTCTGCTCCTACAAGTGTTTGCAATATTCATGATGTGGTGGAGCTCTTTCTACGTTGCCGTGTGCTCTGGTGATTTCCATGGGCTTCTATCTTTACATTCCAGTTCGACCGTAGCTACTGGCTGCAGCGCTGCAGCTGACTGTGGTGGCTTCTGCGTGTTTTACTTCTGCATGCTGTTCCCTCCAGGGAGTGCGGTCTACACTGCTGTCCCTGGGTTCTATGGAGGTTGCACCGCTAGTCTGCCGTGGTGGAGAGTCTGTTTGTGGTCCGTGGGGGGGAGCCGTGCCTCTGTGGCCGGGGGGGCCGATGGAATGTATCTGCGCTCCACCTCCCAGCCCAACCTTGCTGGATCACTACTTGCGGACCCACGGCCCGTTTCTTCTGTATGTGTGCCCGCTTACTGCTCTGAATACGGTCAGGTCTTCCTCTTCTGGATTCCAGCAAGCCATCGCAGATCGGTCTTTGTACTCGGGGTGCGTGCCATGCTCCTACATTCCTACTTGCCTGGACACTCAAAGTTCCCGCCACGGGAGTTGTTCGTGGGAGCTCTGCTACTCATGGGGGTCCGGTCCCACTTGCCTCCATACCACGCAATCTCTGTAGTGGCTCCCATCTCGGTCTGTGTAGGGTCTGCAGGGAGCTATCTCTCCACTTCCGTGACTCACCCGCCTCAACATTCTCATATCCCCTCTCTTGCCTCTGGATCCTGCTTCATAAAATCGCACGGCTGTTGTTTCTGTTGTTGCTGTCGTCTCATTTTATTGAGCTTCTATGGCGCGGCCATTTTGGATTCAGGTCATCCTGTTTTAAGGGTAAAAGTGGTGACAATTCTGAAACATCTTTTTGGTGTGTTTTAATGTGAGGGACTAATGTTTCTTTAATTTTAGCTTTGAATAATTTTTTGAATATTATTTTAGATTAATTGAAAGCTAATGGATGTTTTATGTGAAATTTTATGAATTGCATGTAATTCTTCTTTATTTATATGGTGTTGTTTAAGGTTTCCTGTAAACCATAAATGCAACAATAAAAATAAAAAAAATAAAAAATAGTAATATTTAAACGACCACAAAAAAAACGACCTTCCTATAGGTGGAGACTATCATGCCAAAATATACCAGTGGGGAAGGAAGTCACATATCTAGGCTTCAACATAAGATCTTTCCCGTTGCAAGTCCATGTAAAGACAGCTCTGGAAGGTAAACTAATATAATTGGGCTGTAAATTAAAAAAATTAATCAAGCTATTGCACATTTCGATTACTTTGATTACATTCTATATTGGCAAGGTAAATCCCATACTAATATACGACCAAGACATATATCCTGCAATAAAATAGATGACTTAGGAATGCTTAGAAGGTAATCTATGGAAAAAGGTGTTAACTCTTCCGCAGTGTCTACCAGTTGCCTGCCTAAGGTATGAATTGGGATTGTATTCCTTGACCTTTCATGTTGAATGGAGAGTACTCTCAATGTATAGGAAAATCCTTGTGCCTAGGAAAAATTAATTATACGAGGATCTGAAAGCTATGTTGGGGGATTGTTCCAACTAATTCCTAATCGATCTAAGACTTCACAACCTGGAAATACTGTTGGGTTGTGAATGCCTGGAAAACGATTTGATTGACACTCCAATGCTGTTAAGGTTTGTCTGAAAAGATCAGTCTGAATTCACACAATAAAAGAAATGCGGAGTACTAAACTTCATCAGTCATTTTCACCATAGGACAAACAATCTGGTTCCTTAGCTAGTTACTTAAAGCGTTGCCCGAACCACAGATAGATCAGATTTCCTCAGATTTTATCTTAATCTCATATTAACGAGAGCGATCCTCTTTGTTAGGCATAAAGATCAATATGTCGATAATATTTGTCCGCTATGCGAGAAAGCAGGAATACAAACTGTTAGTATAGGTCTAACAGATTGTCAAGGCACAAGAAAATGTCATTAAGGGAAAAGGCGTTTGAAAGATTTGTGGAAAACCATTGGTGGCTGGAAACAATATTATTCTGGGAAAGATTGCGCTTGGGTTACAAATCTTGGTTGACATAGCATGTGATCAAGCTATTGAAAACGTTGAACTTGATGTGGTTTGGCCATAAGCTAAGGCTTCCTTTCAGTTGTATTTCAGTAATATTTGTATCTATTGTTTTTTCCTTGTTGTAATGTATTTCTGATTGCATTTCTTTTCCTTTTTAGTAAAGGTTGCCCATTGTGATGAGCCTTAATATACAACAATGTAACTTTGTTGATAAAAAACTGGGTCTGTTTCACTTAATACTGGTGTAATGCCATGGCTAGCATAAAATGATCCTCTACTAAACGTGAAGCTGCTTCAGCAACTGGGCACATGGAATTCAACTAATTGTATCCATCTGATACTTCCCATCCACAGGAGATGGATTTGCTATCTGGCCTACTATTGTTTGGCTAAATATGAGTAGTGTGTTCTAGTTATTAACAATACTATCTTCCCAGATGCCGGGAGTAATAGAAGACATGCTCCTAGATTGGGAAAACCCCACATTCGGGGTTATGATAAACAGATTAGCGACAAAAGAAATGTCCTGCACAGAGAGTTGCACAACCTGGCCTTACATAAGAATGACCCGAATGAATACGCCTCCAGCCGGAGAATAAGAAGGGCAAACTATACTAAGTGGCTTCGACAACATCGCCAGCTTAGAGAGTATGAAAAATGGAAGAACTTGGTTGTTAGTGCTCAAGCCAATGATTCTAAAAGATTTTTCCAGATTATCAAAAAAACAAGAGTTGTACTTACATAATCAATGGTGTTGCTGAGCCTGCCTGGGTCAGCTATATGAATGACACACTTCGGGGTACAAATTTGGCACAACCTGTAATTTCCCTCCAGTCTGGAGCATGGCACTTTCTGAAAAGCAAACATGAAGTCACCAGACTTATTAGTACCAGTAACTCATCACAGGCTTCAGGCCCTGATGGGCTGTGTAACCTTCTGACAAAATCGGATATTGGGCTGTGGACTAATGTCCTACACCACCCCTTTTCTAGCATTACTGCTACCCAATGCTTCCGCAATCATGGCATGATAGCATCCTGTTCCCGGCCCTTAAGAAAGGTTTGCCCACAGAGACTCGAAATGATCGCCTCCTTCCAATGTTGGATGTCCTCTTGAAAATATTTGCCAACATCTTACTCGAGGAACTGACAAGTTGGTCTGAGACAGTTGCAATTATACCATGGAACCAAACTGGGTTCCGAAAGTGATGTTCTTCCTTTGCTAATGTATTTGCCCTCACAACTAATTCAATAGTCAGGGCAGATGATTGTGCTGCACTTGACACAGTAGATCGTGGAAGGCTATGGGGAAAGTTGCCCAGTTGGCAGATTCCATCTGGCCTGCTGAAAATGATAATGACGTTGCATAAGAGACACAGGTAAAAGTGAGATCGGAGAGCAATGGCAGAACCTCATGTTGGATTAACACGAAAGTGGGTCTCAAACAGGTCTGCACATTGGCAGCTCTGTTATTTAACCTGTATTTGTCTGATATAGGGAGAGAACTGAT
Source organism: Ambystoma mexicanum (assembly GCF_040938575.1). Taxonomy (NCBI): domain Eukaryota; kingdom Metazoa; phylum Chordata; class Amphibia; order Caudata; family Ambystomatidae; genus Ambystoma; species Ambystoma mexicanum. The sequence goes on along the minus strand of NC_090933.1, from coordinate 914,199,042 downwards.
CAATTCCAGATGCACTCCTCCTTAACTGGGTAAACCGGCTGTACAGTGGTTTGGCTATGCCGATGACATAGTTATTCTAGATCTTACACCCAGTGGTCTGCAGTTTGCCTTAGATAACATCATCTCCTTTTCTGAAGCAGATTCTTTAAAAGTGAACATGACAAAAACTAAAATCATGGTGTTGAAGCCCCCACACAAAAAAGTGTCTCAAGCTGCCTGGACCTTCAATTGGGACCCTATTGAAGTAGTAAATGAATAGACCGATTTGGGGATTGTGTTTGATGCAAATCTTGCAGGTCTATCACATTTTAATAAACTTAAAGTCTGTAGTGCTCAAATCTCAGGAGCTATTTGTTCCTTCACCTACAAGGGAGGAGGATACTCTGTGGGATCTGTGGTCAAATTGTATTCCATTAAGCCTGCTCCCAATGTCTGTTATACTACAGAGGCATGGGCGCTTGGATCGTTGGAGGCCGTCTCTCGAATAGAATTGATGACCCTCAAGTGGATCCTAATACTACTGTGATACGTGTCATCCAAAATGCTTTTCTTAGAGTTGGGTCTGATGCCCATAAGAAAACGTATTATGCTGTCTTGCTTAATTTTGTATTGGAAGATTGTCCACGCTGCATGTAATACTGTAATGGGCTTGCGGCATGAAGTGTTCTATACCAAACTTGCTCATACGAAATTCTCCACACTGGGAGCTCTGAAACAATTGTCTGATCTATGGCTTGCGAAACGTAGTGTGGATCCTCTTGTAATGAATATCAGTCAATATAAACAAGCTATGCAGGCACTATTAGAGGCCCACATCCAGATGGTAGTCGATCTGGCCACAAAATCAACAGCCAAATGTTTTTTTTCCATACATCCTCGGAAGACGATTGATTCCATTTTATGTTCAGAATTTTATTGGAAACCGTCTGGTATGGGACTATATGCGCCTTAAGTTTAATGCAGTCAAAACGCTTGAGATTACTGGGTGTTGGTCTAAAGTTGCAAGGAACCATAGACTTTGCTGGTTCTGTGGTAAATTGGTCTTGGAATTTGTTCGTCACCTCCTTTTTGTCTGCAGCTCTTCGGCTAAAAGCGATCAGAGCTTTGGGCCTTGAGAGGATAGTAAGCCCTAATGAGCTGTGGGCTATAATCATGTCCGGGAATCATGAGGGATGCATAATCTATTTTATTAGGCTATGGAAAGAAATGTATGGGATAATAGCTATCATTGAAGCATGAAATAGCAAACTTAACGTGGTTATATTGATGTTAGTGACATGTTATACCTGCATTTTATGATGAGACGTATGTGTTCTTTATATTAAAAAGTTATTCATTTAACTATATCATAAAAAATAAAAAAAAGTAAACCATATACTAATTTAAAAAAAAGAAATTTCATTTGTAGTGGAGGCAAATGCATCAGATCTGGCTTTGGGTGGTTCTATGCCAGCTCTGTCAGCAGAAGCAGAACTTGTATCTAGTGCCTTTCTTGTCCCGCAACCATACCTTTGCAAAACACAATAATGGATAAAGTACTTGTGGCCATATGTACTGCTTTCAGAGAACAGATGCATCCCCTCTTGGGAGCCCAAAAAGCCATAACTGTGTATACTGAACTTAATCCCCTGATGGTACTAATTGCATCTAATTGAACTAATGCATAATAGGCATGCTGGCATCTGTTTTTTTATGCATGTGACTTAATTATCACCTATTGCTCTGGCTCCTAAAACGGTAAGGTAGATGCATTACTGTGAATGAATGAAACGGGAAATCATGCCCCGGTACGCTAGTCTTGATTTTTCCAGAGAGACTGTGCTACTCCCACTTTTCTACTCTCAGGACTTTGGGAGTGACATGGCATCCAAACAGCTAACAGTGTGCTCATAAAGGTGTTCATTTGCCAATCGTTGTTTTACAGTCCCTCGCCTTTCAATAGTGCCATGATTCTCCACTGAGAAGTCAACATGGGGGTCTGAAGACTTTGGACCTGTTAAGCCTTTCATGCTACTGTCCATCCATGAGAATCGATACAGCTGACTACATTCAATAATCCATGGTCTAAGTACAAGGCAAGTTCCGTTGCTGTCTGACCCACGATTTCATTTGAGTTCATTGTAGACTTGTGTGAGAAACCTTAATGTGTATCACCTGCTAGTCCCCGGAGATCTGCCGTCCAGGCGGCCAGGACACTGCCATCACTACTGGATTCAGTTTCTGGGGGTAGACCAGTGGGGCAGGATCACCTGGGTGAGTGGTCTTTGGGGAGTGGATGTGGGACACCGAGGGTTGAGGCGAGATATCCCCTTCCCTGTAGCACCTTTTCCCCATCCTACCCTGTAGTATATTTAGAAGCTCTACTGTACCCATTTTCCCACACTAACACTTTCTTACACAGTAACAGACAATGGACTTACACCAGAGCCGTTTACCTAACATGTCCCAATACTCGCGTCAGACAGAGTCAGGCAATTAACAATAATCACGCACACCGGATGGCCGTTTACGTTCCCCACAGGGATAAAAGGCGGAGCACGAAAGCGCACTTCGAACAAGGCCGAATGCACAAGGAGACAGCTACACAAAACTGGCAGTACAAAGGGAGGAGAAAAGCAGTGAGACCTAGAAGGACGACGAAGGGGGAATTTTCCTTGCCCTTTTCAACTCAGACGCGTGAAGCCTCCGAAAGGGAAATCATAAGACCGGCAGTTACAGCTGGCATGCAGAGCAGCAGATGTCAATGGTACTCAGGGTACTCCCGCATTGATAAGGCAGGTGGAGAGGCAAGATGGCTACCATGGTACTATCCTTGATTCAAGAGAACAAAGAAGAAAATGGGTTCAGCACAGCCGGCAAGTCGGAGGAAACTGATAGAAAAACAAGCTGTGTTGAGCCCAAGATTGCAAGTAGCAACATTTTTGAATGCAAGGAATTTACACGAAGAAGAACTTGTGTGTATGTTTGAACTTTAAGGAAAGCCCAGTTGTGGTCCAGGTGCAGAGGGGTCCGGTGCCAAATGGGCGCTCATTCGAAAGACTCTGACCGGGAACTGTTTTGAAACTACAAAAAACAGAGGGCCCTAGGAAAGCATGGCGTGAGGGTTAGAGTGGTCCTACAAGGGTTATGTAAAATCCCTTGTACAATCGAAAGTCTCTGACCCGTTGCCAGAGGAAAGCTAAGGGATGGGAACCTGCTTTCCACTACGATTGTGAACTGTGATAATTGGCAGATGTGAACCCGACAGATGCCGAAAGAAAGCTAGGAAAAGGAAACCCTGCTTTCTGATGAAACTAAGCCATAAATTGACTGTATTACGAGTACACGAACTGTGGTGAAGAAAGGCCGTAGTGAACTCAACGGAGGGAGGCCTGTTTTTGCAAAGAGGATCCGATCCCGGCAGAGGGAGATCCTAGGGGTGAAGAGCAATCGCCCAAGGTGCAAGATCACTGAGAGAACTTTTGTTTGTTTGTTACTTTGAATCAGCAAACCTTCTAAGGCCAGAGACTTTTGCAGGAAAGAGACTTAGCCTCTGAAGGGGTTTCAGTATTGCTGAACTGAATTGTGAACCTTGTGCTGTCGAGGCCAAGGAGTGTGCTGTGCTCGAGAGTCCCGCCTTGTCCCGTGCTTCAAACGTGGGGAAGGGAGACCCAGCCATGCCATCCTGACTTATCATTTGGTGAACACTTCTTTCTTTTACGGTGAACATTATCCCGCACTCTTTTTGGAATTTAGTAGCAAGTATTGCCAATAGTTTTGTTTTAGTATAGGCCATTTTTATTTGACAAGACACCACTAGGACTGCCTATTTATTATTTGATGGTCGTAGCTTGATCCCATCTTAGATTTAGGTTTAGAGTAGGCGTTTATCTCATCCATTATAAAGTCCAATAAACACCCTGGAACTGTTATCACTTGTGTCTGTCTTTACTGTTGACACCATGAGGTCCTTAAATATGGTGTCAGAAATGGGATGTGACTCAATTGAAACAATTTGGGGAACTCTACAATTTCAGAAACATAGTCAACAAGCTTCTAACCCTTTCGTTGCCACAAAGGAATCGCTAGGTTTCGACATTTGTAGCAGTAGGGAGGCTGTCATTCCCCTGGGGAAAAGAGTGATGATTCCTACTGATTTGGTTCTTATACCCCCTCCAGGGTGTTACATCAGGTTAGCCCTAAAATCTGGCCTAGCATGGAAGCTTTGTATAGACATTTTAGCAGGCGTCATCGACCCCGACTTCCGAGGAGACGTAAAGGTTCTCTTACAGAAAACAATGGCAAAGTCCCATTTGAAGTACAACGTTGGGATTAAATTGCTCAAGGAATTCTGGAAAGGGCACTATTCCCTCGCTTTCAAGAAGGCGAACCAGACAAAATGGAAAGAGGTGCATTGGGCTTTAGGAAAGCTGATAAACCTTCTGACATTGAAGGCACAAAGGGGGAGGAACCCACCAACTATCCTGATCCATCCTTCGCCCAGCGAAACGATCCCACTCTCGCTGAGGACTTCCTACAGGCCATCCCGGAAGGAGAAGGTATAAAAAAAGGGAGCCCGTTCTTCTTAAAACAGGGATTGTTATACAGAAGGGAAATGTGAAAGCACCATTCCATTCATGGGGTTGACATGTAGTTTATTAGTTAAATACAAGACATAAGGCAAAGACCCGCAACCCTCTCCACAGCATAACATCAACTGTCTCTCCTCAAGCAATAACATTCCGAATGATGCTACAGAGTGTATGTCACGGCATTCTTCTCACAGCATTCTACTGATCAGATCTGCATTGTCAGCCTGTACTGAGATATCACCATAACACACCCCCTCCCTTATCAAACAAAACTATATACATACATTTTAAACATCGCAAACAAAAAATAAACTGATAAGCTTGTGAAGTCGCCAAATGTGAGCACACCTTATTTCCTCACCTTGGCAACCCGCGACAGATTCCACACTTGCCCACTCTCCAATTTCACAGCACCCTTGAATACCTGAGCCACCCTAACCGGATCCAAATACAGAGGATCCCCCTTCTTTGCTATGGCAGCCTTTCTTATTCTGATCATGTCACCTACTTCAACAATTGTTCTCTTTCTGGGGAATTTCTTATTGACCTTTTCAACCCACTTACTTTTCCGCTCATCCATCCTTTTTTTTAACTTCTTCCACTACCTTATCTGTCTCTCTCGCCCAGCCCAACCAAGCCGGCGACAATACTGTGTTGCCCTTCCACCCTCTCATCAACTCAAAAGGACTAACTCCCGTTTCAGTATTGGGAGCCATTCTCAGAGCATACATTTGTTCTTTTACAGTCACCTTCCTGTCCAAACCACATGCACTGCCTCTTCTGATACCCTCCATAATGCAACGGTTGACCCTCTCAATCATGCCGTTGGCTTGAGGATAATACAATGCCATCTTTTTGTGTTTAACACCACACTTGTACATGTACTCTTGAAAGAAGCTTCCCGTGAACTGTGGACCATTATCTGTCAACATACTCCTAGGTAATCCTTCCCTTTCAAACACTTCCTTCAGAAATGCCACTATGGACCGTCCTGTGACGTCCCTCATTATTTTAAACTCCGTCCACCTCGAGAACATGTCCACTAGTGCAACAATAAAACTACCTCTACCCCTGCCCATGTCTACAGGTCCTAATATATCCATGGCCAAATCCTGCCAAACACCCTTGGGACTTTCAGTTCCCTTCACTGGCTGTGCCACTGCAGATATGTTCTTCCCTGACTTCGAACAATCAATACAACCTCCAATTATCCTCTCAATCTCACGGTCCAGCCCCGGCCACCAATAATCTGCCTTAATCACCTCCTTGGTCTTATACGCACCAATGTGTCCTTGATGCGCAATATCAATAGATTTCTCCTCAGGCAACTCGGCACAACTAACTTGTCCCATCGATATACCAAACCATCCTTCACGGATAATTCAAACCTCACCTCCCAGAAGGCCCTTTCTTCACCTGACAACAACCTCTTTTCTGGCCAATCGCCTCTAATGAATGACACTATGTGCTTCCACATGTCATTCAAAGCAAATGCATTGTTCCATTCTTCTTTGTGAATTACACCTCCTCCAGTGGTAAAAACCATAAACTCAATATCAGCATAACTCTCGATGCCATGCTCATCTTCAACTCTTATTCTTGACGCATGATCAGCTTGTACATTGTCTTTTCCTGCAACAACCTCTATACTAAACTTGTGACATTGTAGTCTGGTTACCCAACATGCAACCCTTCTTGACACTTTGCCCAGTCCCTTACTTTCAAATATAGCTTTCAAAGGCTTATGATCTGTTCTCAATACAAAGTCTTGGCCCCACACAAAATTTTTCTACTTTTCAATTCCCCAATGACATGCTAATGCCTCTTTTTCCAAGACAGAGTAGTTGAGTTCAGCTCCCCTCAACATGCGTGAAGCATGTAACATAACCATCTCTGATCCGTCCCTTCCAACTTGAGACATCACCACACCAATTCCAGTTTCACTTGCATCCACTGCTAGTATCGTCTTTTTCCTAGTGTCATACATGGCCAAAGGTTTGGCCATGTCAATTTTCGACTTAATCACATGAAATTCTCTTTCGCACTCCAAGCTCCAATCAAACTCTACATCCTTTCTCAATAATGCCCTCAGCGCAGTAACATTATCAGCGTAATTCTCTATGAAACGATGATAGAATTCTATAGTCCCCAAGAATTAGCGTAGTTCAGTCTTATTCTTAGGGGATTGCATTTTCTTTATACCATCAACTAGCTCTCTTTTTGGTTTCAATCCTTCTTCAGATATTTGATGTCCTAAATATTCCACTACCCGAGTGGAAAAGACACACTTCTCCGCTCTCAAAGTAATTCCACGGGCCTTAAATATTTCCAATACTGTTTCTACTTTTTTCTTTAGATCTTCTTGGGTATTTCCACAGATTAACACATCGTCCTGGAAACACCAAACATTGGTAATACCCTTGAATAACTCATCCATCACCTTTTGTAAAACAGAAGATGCTGAAATTAAACCAAATGGCATGCGACGAAACTGGTAAATACCGTCGTACGTAATAAACGCTGACAGTTTGCGTGACTCAACATCTAGGTTAATCTGATGATAGGTGTTAGCCATATCTAATTTGGCAAAGACTTTGGCATTGCCAATCCTGCTCAACAGCTCCCCCATGTTGGGTAGCGGGTGTTGATCTGCCACCACACAACGGTTTAATTCTCTCAGGTCGATGCATACCCTCAACTCCCCATTTGGTTTCTTAACAACAACTACAGGGGAGATCCACTCAACCGCCTTGGCTGGTTCAATGATACCAGCTTTCATCAATTTCTCCAATTCTACACTCACAGCATTGCGCATAGATAGCAGCAATGGTCTGAGTTTCGCTGCCACATGTTTGCTACCATCCTTTAAGACAATTTTATGAACCATACCTTTGAGACAACCAACACCTTTGTTGAAAACATCAGGATATTCAGCAATCAGACTGTTGGAAACACTTCCAAACCCTCGCACGCAGATTCCTTCCCTACATTTAAAACCTGTTCTTCGCTATTGGGATCTAACATGATTCATAGACCCCTTTGTTCCTTCCATCCCAATAACGTCTCACCATTCTTTGTGATATACAGCTTTCCATACGTAACTCTGTCTTTAAATTTGAACCTTGCCGTACAACACCAAAACACCTCAATTCTGCTACCATTATAGCCACCAGGTGTCTTGTCTGACGGGCTCAACTCATCCATCCTTCCACCAACCACATTCTCATATACAGCTTTTGACATCAAGGTAATTTTGGAGCAAGAATCTGCAAGCATCTTAACCTGACACCCATTTACTTCAACCCATGCCCTTTGGGGAAATCTATTAGACATCTGGGTCGCATTGCCACCTTTCCCTTGGTACACATCACCAGATTTGGGTGTTTTCCCTTTCTGTTTTCTCTGTGTTTTGGCCGCATCCCTCTTTCTGTCACTCACTCTCAGGACCTCAACCTGTTGCTCAACTTTGGTACCCTTCGTCCCCAACTTTGTAACATGCGGGCAGGCAGGCTTCTCCACCCTCGTCGTTGCGAGGTCGTGCGTGTATTCCGCACACATGATACGCGCGTGCAGCACTCGTTGTTGCGAGGTCGCGTGCGTCTTCTGCACGCGTGGGTTCGGATCCCATCCTCGTCGCCATATGTGAAAGCACCATTCCAATCATGGGGTTGACATGTAGTTTATTAGTTAAATACCAAACATAAGGCAAAGACCCCCAGCCCTCTCCACAGCATAACATCAACTGTCTCTCCTCAAGCAATAACCTTCCAAATGATGCTACAGAGTGTATGTCACGGCATTCTTCTCACAGAATTCTACTGATCAGATCTGCATTGTCAGCCTGTACTGAGATATCACCATAACTGGAAACAGTGAATGAAGGGTTGATCAAAACTCAATTAATGATTTCCCAGACCCACCAAAAGGTTGCACTGGAGATCATACACTCTCATTTTACTGGGGGCCACTTAGGACAAACGAAAACCCAAGCACACATCAGTGGGAATTTCTACTGGCCAGGTATTCATGCTGATATAAAGACCTTTATCCAGACGTGTGAAATATGTCAAAAAACTAGCACACACATCCCCTTACCTGCCCCTTTGAACCCTTTACCCATCATAGAAGTCCCTTTTTCAAAAATCGGAATGGACATTGTTGGACCCCTAGAAATATCTCGATTAGGCAACAAGCATGTCTTATGTGATTGGTTGATTACGCCACTAGATACCCCAAAGAATTTGTAATGCGAAATAATACCACCCTGCAAATCCTTGTACCGTATTTTTCAGGGTTGGCTTTCCCAAGGAAATATTGACCGATCAGGGTTCAAATTGTATGAGTAAACTCATGGCCAAGGTCAAAGAGCTACTCCATATTACCACCTTACGAACTTCTGTGTACCACCCCAAACCGATGGCTTGGTAGAAAGATTCAACAAGACCTTAAAATGTATCTTGCGGAAACTAGTCGATAAAGACAGGAAGGACTGGGACCGAATGATCCCTTGGGCACTATTTGCAGTGAGGAAATCCCCACAGGCCTCTACAGAATTTTTCACTTTCCAGTTACTTTATGGCATAGTAATAGAACCCAGAGATGTCCTAAACATGCTCCGTGAAACCTGGGAAGAACGACAAGAGGCACCCATTCCCATCTCACAAACCGCTACCCGAATGCGAGAACATGTGAGACTTGTTCAAGATCTTGTCAGCACTCAATTAGAAAAGGCCCAAAGTCAACAGAATTCTAACTGAATTATTTATTTATTTGGATTTGTAAAGCACACTAGGAGCCCAAGGGCATCGAGGTGCTGCTGTACGAAATTGTCTTAGTTACAGAGGGGTACTTAGCTTGTGATTACGGTGAGCATGTAACCTAGCAATGCATACAAAAGGTGGTTACATTTGGTTTGTAGTACGGTTACAGTCAAAGTTACAAACCAGAATAGGCTGGAGTGTGCAGTCTGCAAGGACGGTGGTGCCATAGATACTTATTTAAACTAACAGCATGGTTTTAATTGCTTTCCTGAAGGCTAAATGCGACTCAATACTTCTAATGTATGGAGGTAATGTGTTCAATGTGTTGCTGCCATGACTGGGAAACTGGATCCTCCTGCATGCATTACTCTGGGTCTTCGGAATGGAGATCCTGTTGGTATAGGACTAATGATCATCAGGCTTGTTTAGAAATACTTGTACGCAGGTAGGTGATTTGCAGTGCTGGAGTTCAAACAATCTCGAACCCCTCATCCATCGGTGGCTCGCAGATCATCCTCCGTACTACAATCATCTTCACCGTCCATCTTCATTAGATTCTCAGGATTTCCAATTGAAGATTCGGATGCTGCCTGGAATCAGGACATGATAAGAAAGAAAGCTTAAGATCATTTTCTATAGGGCAAAAAGTATTGGTCTGATTACCCACCTCAGAAAACAAGCTTTTTTCCAAGTGCCATGGCCCTATAAAATAGTAGAACGAATGGGAACCTGCACTTATAAAGTAACCCAACCGGACCGAAAACAGAAGGTCCATTTATATCACATAAATCTCCTAAAGGAGCGGAAGGAGAACCCTTCAGCCAGCCATGTCAAAGTACTATCTTGTTTGGTTCCAGAAGATATAGACAACTTTGAACTAATCCCTCCTGAGTTGTCTACCCAAAAACAAGAAGATCTAAGAGGTGTAAACACATCCTTCCCCAATGTATTGTCAGACAAACCAGGAAGAATTAAAGGCACCTACCACTATATTAGAACACAGAAAGGGAAAAGTGGTACATTTATCGACTCCCGGAGGCCTGTAAACAGATAATGGTTGAGGAAGTAAACAAAATGCTGCAAGATAATATTATTAAGCCCACGTTGAGCCCTATAGTGTTGGTCAATAAACCTGACCGTTCCTGAAGGTTCTGTATAGACTCACGTCAAGTCAACGTGATATCCGATTTCGATGCCTACCCCTTGCCACGCATCGATGACCTAATTGATAAACTCGGAGCAGTCACCTCTCTATCCACCCTAGACATTACAAAAGGATATTGGCAGGTACCAGTATATGGGCCAGATAAAGAATAGACAGCATTCTCAACCCCCTTAGGACTATTTCAATTCAGAATCCTCCCTTTTGGCTTACACAGTGCAGCAGCCACTTTCTAACGCCTAATGGATACATTCTTGCGTCCCTATTCCGACTTCTGTGGAGCTTACATTGACAATATCGTCATTTATAGTCAAGCCTGGGAAGACCACCTTTTCCACCTTTATACTATCATGAGAGTCCTCAGACAAGCCGGCCTAACTGCTAATCCATCTAAATGCAGATTGGTACAATCAGCCCTAAATTATTTTGTTTTTTTGTAGGGAACGGGAACGTACAGCCCCAACATGAGAAAGTGAAAGCCGTCCTAGATACACCTACACCTAAAACTAAAAGGGATCTTAGAGCTTTTCTAGGGTTAAAGATATTACTGCAGGTTTAGCCCCAATTATTTGGATAAAACAGCAAGGCTGATCGATAAGCTTAAGAACGCCAAACTCCAGAAACTTCAGTGGTCTTAAGACGGTGATATATGCTATAACAACATAAAGCAAACTCTGTGCCAGAACCCAATCCTAAAGGTAGTAGACTTCTCCAAAGACTTTATATTGCAGACAGACGCCTCCCTTACCAGGTTAGGGGCAGTCCTTTCTGAAGTTTGCGATGAATTAGAACATCCCATTCTCTTTGCAAGCCTCAAGCTCTTTCCACGTGAAAGGAATTACTCTGGGTTGGAATTGGAGGCACTCGCCATCAAGTGGACCATTACCCAATTTAGACACTGCCTCTTGGGAAGAAAGTTTACATTAGTCACTGATCAATATCCCCTAGTTTGGATTAGCCAAGGCAAAGACTCAAATCCACGTGTCATGCGATTTTAGACCTGCAGCCTTACTGATTCACGGTGGAACAACGGAAAGGAAAAGACCAGGGGAATGTAGTTTCCTGTCCCGGTTCCCCTGTGAAGCAGATGTGGCTACATCGCATGGAGGAAGGGTATGTGAGAAACCTGAAGTTGTCACACTCGCTAGTCCCCAGAGATCTGTTGTCCAGGTGGCCAGGACACAGCCATCGCTATTGGATCCAGTTCCTGGGGGTGGACCAGTGGGGGAGGATCACCTGTGCAAAGGGTCTTTGGGGAGTAGAAGTGGGACACCGATGGTTCAGACACGGTATCCCCTTCCTTATAACACATTTTCCCCATCCTATCCTGTAGGATATATAAAATCTCTAACAACCCCCTTTTCCCACACAAACACTTCCTTACACGGTAACAGACAACGGACTAACACCAGAGCCGTTTACCTAACATGTCCCAACATTCGGGTCAGGCAGTCAAACAATTAACAGTAATCACGCACACCTGGTGGCCCTTTACCTTCCGCACAGGGATAAAAGGCAGAGCACGAAAGCACACTTCGAGCACCGGCGAACGCACAAGGAGACAGCTACACCAAACCGGCAGTACAAAGGGAGGAGAAAAGCAGACCTGGAAAGACGACGCAGGGGGAATTGCCCTCGCCCTTTTTAACTCAGACCCGCGAAGCCTCCGAAAGGGAAATCGTAAGACCGGGAGTTACAGCTGGCATGCGCAGTAGCAGATATCATTGGTACACGGGGCTTCCCGCATTGATAACGTAGGCAGAGAGGCAAGCTGGCTACCGTGGTACTATCCTTGAGTCCAGAGAATAAAGAAGCCAACGGGTTCAGCAAAACCGGTGAGTCAGAGGAAACTGATAGAAAACCGAACTGTGTTGAGCCCAAGGTTGCAAGAAGCAACATATTTGAACACCAGGAATTTACAAGAAGAAGAACTTGTGTGTATGTTTTAACTTTAAAGAAAGCCCAGTTGAGGTCCAGGTGCAGAGACTCTGACCGGGACCTGTTTTGAAACTACAAAAACCAGAAGGCTACAGGAAAGGGTGGTGTGAGGGTTAGAGTGGTTTACAAGGGTTACGTCAAATCCCTTGTTCAATCGAAATTCTCTGACCCGTTGGCACAGGAAAGCTAGGGAAAGGGCACCCAGCTTTCCACTACGATTGTGAACTGTGATAATTGGCATATGTGAACCTGACAGAGGGATGCTGAAAGAAGGCTAGGAGGGAGAAACTCTGCTTTTTGATGAAACTAAGACCTACATGAACTGTATTATGAGTACATGAACTGTGGTGGAGAAAGGCTGTAGTGAACCCGACGGACGGAGGCCCGTTTTTACAAGGAGGATCTGAGCCCGGCAGAGGGAGATCCTAGGGGCGAAGAGCAATTGCCCAAAGGGCAAAAACACAGAGAGAACTTTTGTTTGTTTGTTACTTTGAATCAGCAAACCTTCTAAGGCAAGAGACTTTTGCAGGAAAGAGTTTAGCCTCTGAAGGGGTTTTGATATTGTTGAACTGAACTGTGAACCTTGTGCTGTCGAGGCCCAGGAGTGTGCTGTGCTCAAGAGTCCTGCCTTGTCCCGTGCTTCAAACGTGGGAAGGGAGACACAGCCATACCATCCTAACTTATCATTTGGTGAACACTTCTTTCTTTTCTGGTGAACATTATCCCACACTCTTTTTCTTTTTTCTTTAAAAAAATGTTTTTATTAACATTTTGTATAACTTACAGACTTGCATGTGTGTATGCACAATATTGAACAATCATTCCAGTCTGCAACCTTTCCCCCCTGCCCCCAACTCCTCCCTCCCGCCAGCCAGCCTACCCCACCTGCAGTACTTGTGTTGCCATGTGCTGATCAGACCTTCCAGAGTGTTCATGCCCATTTGCCCTGTTCTCCTGGGGCGACTCGGCCTCCTTTCCGATTGGGGACCGCTCATGTGTAGAGGCAAACAGTTCTTGGAGCAGCGACCTCCATACGTCAATATCAGTGTTTCCTGTGGCTCGCTCGGGCTGCCTCTTGCCATACTGAGGTCTCGGCAAGCAACCATTTCTAAAGATCTTTCCACCACAGTCGTGCCTCCAGGCCGTTGTGTGTGTTCCATCCCATTGCTATTCTGCGTTTTTCCAAAACGTACACCAAGTCCTTTAGTTTGCTCACATGTATCACCTGTTTTGGGCATGGAAAGATACCCAGCAGATACGCTTTGGGGGACCATATGTCCAGTGTTATGTCAATCCTGGCTAACATCTGTGCTATCTCCTCCCAATACTGTTGGATCTTACTACAGACCCAGAACAAGCGCACCATATCCGCGTTACTCAGACCACATTTCAGACAAAGTTGTTCCGTTACCTTATTACATTTTGCAATTTTGCGAGGGGTCAGATACACCATGTGAGTCAAATATAGTTGTATGAGCTGTAGCTTGCCGTTCGTGAACACTTTTTTATGGTATCCCAGCACCCTCTCCAAGCCTTGTCCGCAATTGGTTCTTGTAAGTCCTCTTCCCAACATCGGCGGGTCAGAGCCATCCCATCTCCCTGTTGTGTTATCAATAGCTCATAAAGTTTCGATACTGCGTGGCCACTCTCTGAAGTATCGTACAGTGTTTCTATCACCTCGTTGTTACGCTCACCTGGTATCCACAGGGACGCCACCCAGCCGGATTACTCGCTGGTATACTTATCAGCTTTGCCCAGATGTGGTCTGCGGGGAAGGTTCTGCCTGAAAATACAGGAGGACTATGTTCAAGACTGACTGACCGGGGTAAGTATCCTCCCTCCACCCCTGTATGATTTTAGCCCCTCTGGGGCCCTCTCCTCACCTTGTGGTAGAGTTAGGCGTGCTCTCCGTCCTGCCTTTTTTGCAGGGGCGCGTTGTCTTTCGTGGGCAGATGCGGTCCATTTACTTCACTGACGCCGGCCCGTTTGATATTGTTCAAGTAGGTCTTATTGCTGTGCTTTAGTATTGTTGCTATCCTGCATGCCTTTCTTTGTTTAAAATGTCTCTTTTTCTCCCTTAGGTATGTAGAGCTTCAGCCTGGCGAACTGGGTTGGTTGAGCCCCGCTGGTAAATGATGGCGCATTAAGAGTGCTATGATGCGGTAAGTAAGCGCTATGCGCAGCGCTGCAAAGTCTTGCCTTTGCTAACCTGTGTTTTCCTTCCTTGTAGGTCGCAGTGTTCTTCAGCGAGAGTGGAATGTCTGAAGTGGTGCCAGCCGAGATGCGACCAGCCAGGTAAGCCTTTTGAGCAGTTCGTAATTTTCAAATGTCTCTACTGCTTTCTTTAATGTTGCCTCTATCTTCCTCTTTCAGGTCATTCTGTCCGGGAGGCGTGCAGATTCAAGGAAGCTGTTCTCAGGAGCTGTGAGTGGCTAATGGCTAAAGATGAAGACTGCAGGTAAGATGCTGCTTCTAATGATGTTCCTTTTGTCTCCTTGCAGGTTCTGCTTCTCCGAGGTTCGGGGGGAATACCTGGACATGGTGAGCGTCACGTTGCAAGCTGCAAAGTAACGCTAAGTGTGTTGTCTTGCTCGGGTGTGGTTTAAATATCCCCAACAAAATAGTCCCTAGGCTACCACACCCAAGACACTAGACCGCATAGCTTGGTTCTTAGGAACCAAGCTATGTGAATGCCTCCATGTTGGCTGACAATACAATAAAGCAGTTCCCAAGCACATTGTTTTTCATGGCGTATGAGCCTGGTGCCATAGGCACCAGTACTGGCCCCATGAGCGCTTTTGAAGAGGATGCCAGGCTCTAGAGGCCTGAGTCCTGACTCCACCTGGCCAATGGGTTTGCCAGAGGGGGTTTTGGGCAAGGGTCGTGATAGCACTCCCCCCTAAGGCCCCTCTCACGGTATTCCTTCTGTCTGGCCCAGGTTTAGTTGGGAAGTTCTGATGGAATTTCCTGATTAGACGCAGTGCGTGGAGGTTCTCACTGGGCTCCCTTGTGTGGTCCAAATCCTTTCCAATCGACGAGATAGTATAGCTTGGACCTAGAGTATTCAGAGTCCAAAATATATTTGACTTCGAATTCTGGTTCTCCGTCAACAAGTATGGGCTTAGGTGTTGTCCCAATCCGTGTGCCAGGTTGCATTGGTTTCAAGAGGGACACATGAAATACTGGGTGGATTTGTAGATTAGGTGGTAAATCCAGTTTCACGGCTACTGGGTTGATAATTGCCTTAATGG
Source organism: Ambystoma mexicanum (assembly GCF_040938575.1). Lineage (NCBI taxonomy): Eukaryota > Metazoa > Chordata > Amphibia > Caudata > Ambystomatidae > Ambystoma > Ambystoma mexicanum. The sequence continues at coordinate 914,183,360 of NC_090933.1, read as the reverse complement.
TATAGGGTCCTAAGTATCTGGAATGAAAGGTCCGGGTTCTCTTGATGGGTACGAATTTTGCGGCTAACCAAACTTTGTCTCCTACTTGATAATCAGGGGCCTTTTTCTGGTGTTGGTCGGCGAATCTCTTTTGTTTTTCTTTGGCATGAATAAGATGTTCCTTCGCCTTTTTGAAAGCCTGTGTAATGGTTGTGTGTAGAATCTTTACCGCTGGCATTTCCAAGCTGGCTGGAAGGTCTAGTTCAGAGGTACGTGGATGTCTGCCATAAATGGTATAGGAGGGCGTTTGTCCCATGCTTGAATGCAAGGAATTGTTATATACATATTCGGCTATCCATAGTAAGTCTTTCCAATTCCTTTGTTCGTGGTGCAGCATGCACCGTAAATATTGCTTGAGCGTCTGATTGGTTCTCTCAGTTTGGCCGTCTGTTTGGGGATGGTGACTAGTAGATAGCCGAACGTCGATCTGCGCCATAGCACAACATTTCTTCCAGAAGTTAGAAACAAACTGGCTGCCTCGATCAGAGACCAGAACCGAAGGGAAGCCATGTAGCTTAACAACGCCCTCTAGGAATACTTTTGCTAAAGTGGCTGCGTCTGGGAGGCCTTGGAGAGGAATAAAATGTGCCATTTTCGAGAATAAGTCCACAACTACAAGGATGGTGTTGAACCTTTGGCTGGGAGGTAGATCAGTGATGAAGTCAAGGGAAAGAGTGTGCCATGGAACTGGAGGAATGTCCAATGGTTGTAGGAGACCAGATGGCTTTTGTTTCTGTGATTTATTTTATGCACAGACACCACAGGACTGAATATACTGAATGATGTCCTTACGCCAGGTAGGCCACCAAAGGTTCTCTTTCACCTTAGCTAGGGTTTTGGCGATTCCAGGATGCCCTTCAATCAGTGAATCGTGATAATTTGAAATAATATGCTGTTGTAATTCCTTCTTGAGTACATATAGGCGATCCCTAAAAAAGGGTAGATGGTCCTTGATGTTATATTGTTCTGCTTGAGTTTGCCATGCGAGGAAAACATTAGGATTCATTGTCCGTTTAATTTCTTTTTGTAGTTCTGCTTGTGTTAAGGCT